>NW_005841949.1:2129536-2134070 GCF_000455745.1 Alligator sinensis | reverse complement strand
ACCCCCCGGGGGCGGGGGGAGCCATATTCAAAGACCTCACAGAAAGCAGTATCACATCACCCCCCCAAAAACGAAAGTACAGTGTTTACTTTCATTTCCTGTCGCAGCACCTTGGGCCTCAGAAAACAGCTTGGAGGTCTGCATGGTGGCCCATGGGCCGCATGTTGGACAAGCCTGTTCTAGAAGCTCAGGAGTATTAGACAACAAAAGCTACTACTACCATTGATTTGATTTCCTATTTGCTAACCTAGCAAGTGGGATTCCACAATACCTTTTGTTTTCTTTCTAGACTCTTTTATTCTATTATTATATTAATTTATTTTTTTCAATCTCATAATTATATTGCATATTATACTATAGAATAGGAAGGCACATTTACATTTATATATTTTTATACATTTATATATTGGATATTTTACTATAGAATGTATATAGGAAGCCACATATACATTATATATTTTTATTTTTATACATTTATATATTGGATATTATAATATAGAATTTATATAGCAAAGCACATATAGATTTATATATTTTTATAAAGACAAGACACTATGAAACACATCATGAAGCATGGTGGAAAGGCAGCTGACAAGCCTTCAGGGAGGTACGGAAGATGGGGTAGAGGGGGAGGTTTAAGTCCTCCCCCAAACTGAGATGCAGCAGGTTTGCTACAATAAGAAGATATGAGGCTTCCACTACTACAGGAAGCAAGAAGAGGGGAGTAGTGCCAATGTCACTGCCTGTGCCTGAGTCTGCATCCCCCCCCAAGAGCACCTGCCATAACCCCCTCACCACCACCACCATGACAACAAGCAGCAGCACCAGCATGACAGTCTCCTCCACCCTGGTTTCACTTCCCACGCTGAGCCTTCCAGTGCCAAAGGAAGAGATGGAGCTGAATCTGGATCTGAGTGCCCTACCAAGGGAAATTCTGGGGAAGGAGGGGGAATCAGCTGAGTTTGTGCTCCACATCCTTCAAGTTTCCCCTAGAGCCAGGCCTCCTTTCCCAGAAGGCACTTCAGAGGAGGCTGGGGTAGAGGTTGCGGAGGCAAGCAGCTCAGCTGAGTCTGCTCCTCCTGTTGCTGTTGCTCTCACTCCAAAGCCCCCATCCCCCCAAAGCAGAGGCAGGCCACCCTGGAACAGTGGGGAAAAGGTGGACAGAAAGTGGGGCGTGTTGCAAGGGCGAGCAAGATCACCCAGAGCATTGGGGAGATGCTTGCTGTCAATGGCCAGCCCTTCACTGACAGTGGGGCCAATATGGTCAAGGCGGTCCGTGATGCCAACTTTGTTGGCACCCACTGTGTGGGACACAGTTTCCACCTCATAGTCAGGAAGACCTTGGAGGGGGACAGGGCTGCTGATGACAGCGCCAGCACCACCAGCAAGGTGGCAGGCTACTTACATCAGAGCATCAAGGTGGGGCAAGATGCCATGGGAAAAACAAGCAGAGCTGAACATTTCATAGCACAAAATCATGCAGGATGTGAAGTCTCGGTGGAACTCCACATACCTGATGCTTGAGAGGCTGGTGGAGCAACACAGAAGGCCATGAGATGGCCTTGCTTGGGGAGATTGGGATCCATGGCCCCCTTAACAGAGCTGAGTGGGATAACATCTCCCAGATCTTGGTGGTTCTCAAGCCCTTCCTAGAGGCCACCAAAAACCTCAGTGCTGGTGATGCCCTCCTTAGCCGGGTGATCCCTATAGTGAGGGAACTTCAGAGCCAAATTGAGAGCTTCCAGGGGATCAATGTTCCTCGCTGGGGCAAGCTACTGTCACCAGACATGCAGGCGCTACGGAGGCGGCTAAAGGAGAGCATCAGGAAACAGGCTGATCCCTTGCGGTCCAGTACAGTCCATGTGCTGGCCACCATGTGTGACCTGAGGGTGAAGAGCAGCAGATGCAGCAGCCAAAGCCTGAATCAGTGGGCAGAGGTGCTGGTGAAGAGACTCAGGGAAGCTGAACGGCATAGGTGAGGGGGACGTGCAAGAGGGGGATCCATTGTCCCATGCTAGCACACCATCCACCAGCCAGTCTCCTCCTTGACCATAGGTGCTGCCAACGTGGGCCAAGGGCATGGCTTCCATGTTGGGGTCCAGAAGAAACAGAGTCTACCATCAGGCACGTAGTGCTCAGGCCTTGGTGGCTGCCTATCTTGCTGAGGACGTGAAGCCACTGCTGTGCAACCCCTTGGCTGCTGGGCAAGCTGCAGCCAGATCTGGCTAGATCTGCCCATGGTTGCTCAGGAACACCTGTCCTGTCCAACAAACAGTGTTCTGAGTGAGAGGATGCTCAGTGGTCCTGGGGATGTAGTGATACCCCACTGCACCTCCTTGGATCCTAGTTTGGTGGAGCAGCTGGTGTTCCTGAAGGTGAACCTCCTGATTCTGGGGTTCCCCAAGCTCCAGGTGGAAATCGAGGCATTGGGGGTAAGGGACAGGCTGGGGTAGAGGGGAAAGGGGATGTAGCAGCACAGGTATAAGTAGAGCGGTACCTGAGGAGTCAGATGTCCAGCAGATTGTAGTGTGTGAGAAGTCCAATGTCTATATTGAGTCCATCAGTTTCTGTACCTACTACCTAAGACAGGGCTGGGCAAAATGCAGCCTGCGGGCTGGATGTGGCCCACCAGGCCATTGTTTCCAGCCTGCGGGGCCCCTAAAAATTTAGAAAATGAATATTTATCTGCCCCTGGCTGCCTGTCATGCGACCCTCGATGGCTTGCCAAAACTCAGTAAGTGGCCCTCCACCCAAAAAATTGCCCGCCCCTGGTGTGTAGTGAGCAAAGCACACTGTGCATGTGCAATGAGGGAGGGAGAGGGAGAGTGTGCGTGTGTTTGTAGGGTGAGTCCCACAAGGACCCTCCCACCGTACATATGCACCCCCCTTGCACCGCCATACACGCAGACCCCCCACACCCTTTCATATCCTCCAGCCACCCTCCTCCACACCCACACACCTATCTACCCCCACAGACACACCCACACCCTCCCCCACACACAGTATACAAGAGTAAGACTTCATTTAATCTATTGTGTGATCACCTCTATGTACACTACACAAACACTTTTTCCTGATTTACATGTATTTTTTTAAATCAAATTAATGAATGTTGTAGGTATTTGATTTTTAGCATATTTTGGTGTTTTTCTGGTTCTGAGATGGCAAAACCCTTTGCTGAAAGGAGTATTTCCGGGGGCAAAGGGAGAGACATCTGGTGGCAAAGGTTGGGAGGAGGGGGAGGGACTTCCAGTCCCAAGATGGTGACCAGGGGGTGGGGCATCTGTCAAGGGGCAGGGCTACCCATGCAGCCCTTGACAGCTTGCCAAAACTTGGTAAGTAGCCCTCTACCTGAAATAACTGCCCACCGCTGACCTAGGAGGTTGATGAAGTGCAGGTCATAGGCTCGTCTGTGAAAAGTGGTTTGTAAATTCCCTTGGAGATCAGGCCTGAGAGATTGGAGACAGGTGGTGTTCTGTTGTTGTCTTTGATAGATTTTCAGTGTGCACTCATTCTGGTGTGCAGTTGTTGCTTGGTGTCTCCACGTAATCTCCAAGTGCCCTGGTGGAGATATGTATTGTATTGTGAAGATATCTCCATACTGGAGATATTGTTGGCAGGTTGTGCGTGTCTTGTCATGGTATGGCCTGAATCCAGTCAGTGTGTTTTGGGCTGTAGGAAGTTGGCTTCTGGTGATGAGGTTAGCAAGGTTCAGTGCTTGTTTGAATTTCCAAACCACTTTTCACAGATGAGACTATGAACTGCACTTCATCAACCTCCTAGGTACAGAAACTGATGAACTCAATATAGACATTGGAATTCTGACACACTACAACCTGCCAGACATCTGACTTCCCAGGTACCTCTACACTTTTATCTGTGCTGCTACATCTCCCTCCCCCAACCCTCAGCCTAGTCCTCACGCCCTGGCACCTCCATTTCCATTTTCACTGACTGGGTGAAAAGCAACCTGTTCAAATTTGCTGATGATACCAAAATTTGGGGTGAGGTGGGCACGTTAGTAGGGAGGGAAAGACTGCAGAAAGACCTGGATAGGTTGCAAGGGTGGGCTAACAAAATCAGGATGCGTTTCAATACGGACAAGTGCAGGGTGCTGCACTTGGGCAGTAGGAACCAGCAGCACACTTATAAGATGGGAAACTCCTTTCTTGAGAGCACGGAGGCAGAAAGGGATCTTGGAGTCATCATTGACTCCAAGATGAACATGGGCCGACAATGCGAGGTCATGGTCGGCAGGGCTAACCAGACCCTATCGTGCATCCACAGGTGCATCTCAAATAGGGCCAAGGAAGTGATCCTCCCCCTCTACACGACACTGGTCAGGCCACAGCTGGAGTACTGCGTCCAGTTCTGGGCACCCCACTTCAAGAGGGATGTGGACAACATTGAGAGGGTCCAGAGGAGGGCCACCCGCATGATCCGGGGACAGCAGGGCAGACCCTACAATGAGAGGCTATGGGACCTGAACCTGTTCAGCCTTCACAAGAGAAGGCTGAGGGGGGACCTGGTGACC
>NW_005841949.1:2128079-2129340 GCF_000455745.1 Alligator sinensis | reverse complement strand
GACCCTACTTCTATGATTCTATGATTCTATGACTGGCTTTCTTGCCTGCATTGCATGCCAGCTTCTGGCTTCTTTATTATTTCTTCCATCCAGGAAGAGCACATACACACACAAACTGCAGGTGCTTCCTTAGCCTGACAAAGGGTTTTTCAACCCAAAACCTTGCTAAGATATATTTCTGTAATTATTCAGTTGGTCTGCTAAAAAATACCAGATTAGATTGACCCAAAGGAGCTTGTCTGTCAGTGCCATGTCCATAGACCAACACCTCTAGTACCTGACCAGAAGGACGCAGGGCCCTGGGCACATCTAACCCCAGGGCTGGGGCTGGCAGGGAGAGTTCTCTGGCACCTGCTGGAGAAGAAGCTCCTGCAGGAAAGGAAAGAAAGGCTCTAGTCTGTGTCAGTTTGGCTGCCTGAGATGCTAGTGCTGCTTACAATACTTACCTGTTGTTATTTAACATGGTGGACTAGAATGAGGCTGTAGGGGAGCCCTGCAGTTTTCATCCCCCTCCACCCCAACTAACACACACACACACACACACACACACACACACACACACACACACACACACACACGTCACGAGTTTTGCTTGTCAGCAGCCTGAGGTAGGCAGCAGGGCCGCAGCAGGGCCTAGCATGCCTGCAGTTTTCACCCTGCTGCACCTTAATACACACAGTGTCACCCACGTCACAAGTTTTGCTTGTTAGCAGCTTGAGGTGCAGATGGCCAGAAACCCCTGCACTTATCTCCTTGAAACTTGGCAGGCTTAGTGGCCTCAGCAGGGGCTACTGTTACCTCTCAGCTCCATGTTCTTGGGGAACCCTGGCACAGGACACAGCCTGTCTGACTCACAAATAATTCCCTCTCCCCCCACCACCTCTACCTGAACAAGAATTGATTACGAAAGACAATGAAGATGCAGTGGAAGACACACCTAAAGCCCTCCAGATAAGGGTGACAAGAGTGAAACAACTGCCCTAGGTCTCATTTGCATCCGAGATGGAACCAGATGACAATTCATTTACATGGGAGCTGGAGAACAGAAAGCTCAAAGCAAAGACCTCAGTGAATTCTGGGATCAGACAAGCATGATGGGGAATCTGTGCTCCAAATGCTAATCAACCCACATTTACACACACCCAGCTCAGCATTTATCAGACTAATTCTAATCTGGATTTTACAAAGGACTTTTCCCCCCCACCCCCCATACACACACCTCATCTAACCAGAACTAAGCAGAAGTAAAGTTTAATAGGCA
>NW_005841949.1:2126093-2127976 GCF_000455745.1 Alligator sinensis | reverse complement strand
GGGTATGGGCAACATTTGAACAATGGTAAAGGGTTCATCACAGCATCCAGCCCGTTGAAGCCCTGACCACAAATGTTGTCATACTTTTCCCAGGATGACTGGTGGAAGTCCTCCCCACAAAGTTTATGAACACTTCAAATAATCAATCCCTTTTAGCAAGATCTGGAAAAGTCATGCTAAGCTGAGGCTTATTCGCAGCAGGTAAAAATCCAAAACCCTGACGCTGCAAGCTATTTATTGTTTATTTATTGTTTCTGAAGAAACAAACAATGAGGTATCCCATCCAGTATATCTGCTATCCATAAGAATTTCAAGCTGGCTCCTAAGTGTCTGGTTACTCCTTAACCTTATGTTTTTCCTGGTTATTGATCAGTTTTTTGAGATGTTCCAAACTAGATAACCCTTTGTCAATAGAAAAGACAATTATTTATACTATTAAAAGAATGCTTTTGAAGAAGCTGAACTGAGGGTATACAAATCTATAAAAGCAGCAACCTGGGTGCTTCAAGAGGAGAAATCTCTCTGACACCATCTGCTGTTGTTCTCGAGAAGCTGGAAGAAACAGATCATCTCCCTTCAAGGATTGTGCTAAGAACTTACCTGTCAGCATTGGAACCCGAGTGCCTTGGACTGGTGAGATCCCAGCTCTCGCTCTCTCTCGCTTTTCTCTTTTTTCTCTAGGCATAGATTTCTGAACCTGAACTGTATTAGTTAAGCTTGAGCTAAGTTTCCCCAAATACTTAGTGAAACCAGGGTAGTATTGTAATTGTTTGTGTTTGTTTTTCCTTGCATGTCTATTACTAGTACCATTATATATTTCATATACTTGGCAATAAATAACTTTTATAGTCAAAGTGATGGTAACCGGGTGTATTTTTCCTTCTTTACTTTTCCTTCCCCACTTGCTCTGCAGCAATACTTCTTTTACCTAAGCTAAACATCCCTGTGAAACCCAGAAATACTGTGGGGTCTGCTCATCAAGAGGGACGTGCTGAGTTTGAAACACATAAAGGGATCAGCTTGTACAGGCTGATTGACCCAGTTTGGCTCAGACATACCCTAATGAACTGAATGCTGGCCCATGAAGGTGTCAGCTGGACACCCAGCCGGATTCAGAGGTATTCTGTTTACCTGTGTGCTTGTGTCTGACTGCAGTTTATTGTTGCTCTAATGAACTGATTTTTGGCATATGAGGGTGTCTCTAGTGGGTTATGGAATAGAGAAAATCCCACACAATTTACTGATTCGTTTTGATGCACTGGCTGGGGGAGTAGTTAGCTGATTGCACGATTTCACAACGATTACACACTTAATTTATACAACACAATTTTATTTTAAAACTCTTTGCTACGTATATAACACTGCTTAGCTTTAAGAAACACCACAAACATTAAAAACACAATAATTACATATATCAGAAACAATGCTCCGAATGCACTTCCTTCCCAAACAATGCTATAAGAATTAGTGTTACAAAAACAACTACAATTACAACTAAAAGTTAAATTTGAATCAATACTGTTATTTTTCATAATATACTTACAATCCTAGAATTCCGAGAAGCCAAATACCAAAATATGGTTTCATTCCTCAGTAGTACAATTTAATGGGTTGGCCTCAGTAGTACGGTTCAATAGGCTGGCCTCAGCAATACGATTCAATGAGCTGGGCTCACCAGTGATAGGACTACGTCCCCTTCCTTCAGTCCCTTTCGGGCACTCCGCGGCTTCAGCGTGAACTAAGAGATTCGTGTTCACGGAGAGGCTTGATTAGGCGATCAATCTAATCTGAACTTATACTTGCGATTCTTCCTTCGTTGTTCTGCAAGTGAAGTCACCTCCAAATTGGGACAGTAAATTACAGTTTTTATTGAGTGAGCTGCC
>NW_005841949.1:2109246-2122071 GCF_000455745.1 Alligator sinensis | reverse complement strand
GGCATTTGCAGTGATATGGAAGTCTCCCCAAGAGTAATTTAAAATGCTCAACAAAGGTAATTTCAAAAAAATCTGTTGAGTAATGTCTCTAGTGGGTTATGGAATAGAGAAAATCCCACACAATTTACTGATTCGTTTTGATGCGCTGGCTGGGGGAGTAGTTAGCTGATTGCACGATTTCACAATGATTACACACTTAATTTATACAACACAATTTTATTTTAAAACTCTTTGCTACGTATATAACACTGCTTAGCTTTAAGAAACACCACAAACATTAAAAACACAATAATTACATATATCAGAAACAATGCTCCGAATGCACTTCCTTCCCAAACAATGCTATAAGAATTAGTGTTACAAAAACAACTACAATTACAACTAAAAGTTAAATTTGAATCAATACTGTTATTTTTCATAATATACTTACAATCCTAGAATTCCGAGAAGCCAAATACCAAAATATGGTTTCATTCCTCAGTAGTACGATTTAATGGGTTGGCCTCAGTAGTACGGTTCAATAGGCTGGCCTCAGCAATACGATTCAATGAGCTGGGCTCACCAGTGATAGGACTACGTCCCCTTCCTTCAGTCCCTTTCGGGCGCTCCGCGGCTTCAGCGTGAACTAAGAGATTCGTGTTCACGGAGAGGCTTGATTAGGCGATCAATCTAATCTGAACTTATACTTGCGATTCTTCCTTGGTTGTTCTGCAAGTGAAGTCACCTCCAAATTGGGACAGTAAGTTACAGGTTTTTATTGAGTGAGCTGCCGTCATTGGGCTCCTCCTACTCAATTCATCATAACTCCCAAATTTGGGCTCGGATCTTACTCAACAGAAATTACCTTTGTTGAGCATTTTTTAAATTATTCTTGGGGAGACTTCCATATCACTGTAAATACTTTTTTCTTTTTACCAGTCTGGTTAAAAGGCCCCAGGCTTTGATTTCTCGGAATTTAGGACATTTACTTTCTTTGTAAAAAACTTCTAAAGGTACAATTTAGATTAAGGTTTTAGGCGAAGTCAGGACATTTCGCACGTAGCTCCAAAACAATGAGCTAGATAAGGAGATAGATCCTATCTTCTTCCTGAAACTGGCTAATGGGCAATCTTTACAAACATTCAAACTATTTCATTCAATATGACAGAGGGTATTAGCTTGTCCATGCTTAGCAACCCGGCAGGGTCAGGCATGTCACATTAATGTGTGTGTGTTTGTGTGTGTATGACTGATTTGGAGACTGGAGGAACCCAGCCCCATTGAAACTGAGTCCTGCAAGACAGCTCCATTGGGGGTGAGGACTTGCAGAAGGGAGATATACAGCTCCGGATAGAATCACAAGTAACACAAGCAGCACATTTATAGAATTACAAAGACCCTAGAAATGCATCCCTAATAAATGAGCACACCCCGAAGTGATGGGCAAATCTGGTAACAGCTACCATCCTTGTAGTTTTTACCCTGCTACACCTTAACATGTATATGTGACATGAGTTTTGCTTTCAAGACTTTGATGTGCAGTTTCCCAGAAACCCCTGCACCTATCTTCTTGAATCTTGTCAGGCTCTCTGGCCTTAAGAAGTGCTACCATCTATGCAAGTTTCATCTGAATCAGGCAAGAAATGACAAAGTTATAGGCAGTTTTGTGCTTTCCCATTATAGCCTATGGGCAAAACGTTGAAACAGCGTCAAAACAGTGAAACAGTTTTGACAAAACGAAATGGAACAGTGCTTTTGAAATGAAACAAAACTCGAAACAAAGCACTATCCTGTCGAAACAGTGAAACAGAAGTCGAAATGAAATGATGGTGTTTCGCACAGCCCTACTTCCCATTTGATCTGCTGCATCCCACCAGGGGAAACCTACAAACCTACAGAGCATAAAATTGTATCCTGTTAACAATTGTAGCCCTCCCTGGAATGGCCAGCAAAAGGATGCTGCTGCCTCTGCACCTAGTAAATAGGTATTATCTCATAACTTGGCTTCCTTACTCTTACTACAACTGGGTTAATAGCATAAATGTGTTTCATAAGGGGGCCTCCAGGGACCTGTTCCACCCTGTCACTTCATTGCAAGGCTGCAGAGTAGCTGTCTGTTAATCCTTGACATGAGTTTTGCATGATCAATTGGATGGAAAAGGGAACCAGTGGCAGGTTACATTGTCAGTCTTGCTTAGAAGAAATAGCCCAGGATCTGTTTCTTTTGTTCTCTGGCCATGGAAAAGGCTACAGCAGGGGCAACATTATCAGGACAGGCTTTCACTACCCTGTGCCACAACAGCAAAGTACGTCAGTTTTGGCCTGGAGTGTTCAGTCTAGGTCCTAATTAGATGGGGGAGACAGCTGCCACAGAAGTTAATTCAAGATGACTGCCTTGAGTAAAGATGATGGCCCCTTTGAAAATCCCAGCATGTTGATTTGGGATTTGCTTGTGGGTGTGAGTTAATAGTTTGCTGCATACCCTGAAGCTAAAGGGATTAAACAGTTTGACACCAAGTGCTACTTAATTTCAATGGCAATAAATCTAACATGCTGTTCATGTCTTTGCTAGAGAATCTGATAATGGGAGGGAAAAGTTCCCAGGGTGCATCCTATCTCAGCTCCCCTCCATCTCAGTCTTGCTTCCTTCTTGATTGCTGGTGAACATCTTTATAAGAAGAGGATCTTTTATTTACCGAGACTTCATCTGCTTCTGCTGTTTATTGCCTACCTGAAATCCTCCTCTTCTGTTTCTGGCCTCATCAGCCTTTCCAGAATGGCCAATCATGCTCTCACCCCAGTGGGGAGAGGGCCAAAGTCAGAATGGGGTCATTGGTTGACAGCTGAGAACTCCTTTCATGTTTTAATCTGTTCCCTCTTTTCCTTCTAATGAGATCAGGTGCCTGAGCACACTGGAAATATTTTCAATATGAGAGGAAGTGGCAAATGGGGCACTCAGGCCTTTGCTTTTAACATTGGTGGAGAGGATTCTCAAATCAAGCCTGCATCCTCTTGATCTGCTGACATAACAACCCTAATAAAGAGAAACCAAAGCTGTGTGCCAAAGAAGCAGCAGCTTTTAGCTGTCCCAGAAATGGAGCAATGCTGACAGCAAGGGCCAGGCAATTCTATTCCATACAACTTAGTAGTGTTGTGGTGACTGTTGCATATAATGATCATTTTCTATTATTACTAGGGATTGAACTAAGCCTCATCATTCCTGGGACCACCTTCAGAGCCTGTTTTTAACATGGCTCCATGGTCTGTTTTTAACCCCATTTATTCCCTGTCTAGTCTCCTGACACCATAGCATAGCTGTTTTTACTGATGTTATCAACAGTTCGGCAGCTTAATTTTTCATGATTTCAGTGTCTTCCAATGTACAGACCACCCAGCCCTGGTGATTTATTGCTCTTTAATTTCACAGGTTGCTCTATTCTGTCTTTGTGTTTCAGAGAATTCTCTTTGCTAATGAGACCTGACCTTCATTACCAAATGAGCTTTTCAGTTGCTTTCAGGAACTGGTGAAGATTTCTCCCAATGAGAGGCTGCAGCAGATGTTTGGGGGAGCTGATTATACCACTGGCTCTTTGATTTCCTGATTGTTCTTGGTGCTTGTGTGGGACGGAGAGGGATGTTGAGACCAGATTTAAAGGAAACATGCAGGGACTCATTTTTTCAACCTCCCTCCTGGACACTAAAGATGCAGGAAGTCAGACCCGCAACCCTTGAAGTGGAGTGCCCTGTTTCCCACTAATGGTGGTAGGGCCACACACAGCAGCTAATAAGCTTGTTACAGCACTGGAGGGTGTAGCAGGGCACTAAGATGTGCCTGCTCCTTTAAGGCTGAAGCAGCCTGGCCAGGGAGCTCTGCAGGCTAAGCAGAGCTCCACAGCTGTGGCTTGCTAGGGTAGCAGCTTAAAGGGGTAATTGGGTAGCACCTGTAGGTATCACATGACTGGAAGGAGGCAGGGTTTGGGGCATATAAACCCAGGGCTGAAGCTTGTAGGGACATTCTCTCCAGTAAGTACCAGGGAAGGCGCTTGTGCATGAGGAAGTTCCCTGAGACTTGGTGCCGCCTGCTTTACTGCCCAAGTGCTACCTGCTTTACTGCCCAAGTGCTGCAAGACTCCAGAAGCCTCCCAGGTACTTAATAGGGCAGTACGAAACAGCAGTGTTCCGTTTTGACTTCTGTTTTGATGCTTTGACAGGACAGTGTTTTGTTTTGAGTTTTGTTTTATTTTGAAACTAGTGTTCTGCTTTGTTTTGTTGAAACTGTTTTGCTGTTTCATCACTATTCTGATGTTTCACCCGTAGGCTATAATAGGGAAGCACAAAACTGCCTATAACTCTGTCATTTCTTGCCTGATTCAGATAACACCTGCAGGGATGGTAGTCTGTCCTTAGGCCATGAAGCCTGACCAGATTCAAGGAGATGGATGCAGGGGATTCTGGGAAAGTGCACATCAAAGTCTTGAAAGAAACTCCTGTCGTGTGTGTGTTAAGATGTAGCAGGGTGAAAACTGCAGGCATGGTAGCTCCTGCTGAGGCCACTAAGTCTGCCAAGATTCAAGGAGATAAGTTCACAGGTTTCTGGGAAACTGCACCTCAGGCTGCTGACAACCAAACTTGTGAGATGGGTAATGTTGCACAAACGGCTAGTTTCATGCCCCTGGAGGCTTGTCCAATCCACCTCTAGGAGAGAGTCACACCCACAGGCTGGGTTCAATTTCAGATTTATTGTTTGCAAACAAGTTCAACAAGGGAGCGCCATGCTCAAATCTGTGTCGACCCCAAACAGAGTCTGGGGTTTCTTTTTATAGCTAACATAAACAAAAGATTCTAACGTGTCGCGTAATTATTGGCAGCCCAAGTATTATGTCTTACAACATATGTCTAGCAGGTACATGTTCTATGACGGTTTACATACATGTCTCATTTACATCTTAAATCTCCTCCCTGGGGCCGTCCTTAAGTTCATTTCGGTCATTCTTCGGTCAAGGTCTGAGTTCTTCACATCAGCATCTTTCCCTGTCCCTCTTCTCTTATCTCTCGGAAGGAGTTATTTGTTGCATCTGTTCCTGGCTATGTTTGTAGAAGTCTAGTGCTACTCGTAAATCTATCATTGGCCTATATGCCTTGGCAGAAGCAATTGTGTAGTGAAGCCAAACAGTTCTCAGCTGTGAAGCCTTTGTGTAGTGAGATGAGACATTTTTACCACACAGCTGCTATACAAACGTTATTGCAAAATCATAATGACTAGATTATAACATATTTTTACCACAGTAACACTGTGTGTGTGGCTCTGGGGCCACAATCCTGCATTTGGAAATGAGCTTGCTGGTGGTGCTGGCATCATCACTGGTAGCCCTGTCCCCCTCCAAGGTCTTCCTGACAATGAGGTGGAACTTGCGTGCCCCACAGTGGATGCCAACAAAGTTGACATCATGGACTGCCTTGACTATATTGGCCCCATTGTTGGTGACCATGAATCCATGGGTGAGGTCACCCTGCCCAATGAGCCACTCCTGCACCAAACGCTTCATGGTCCCCATGATCTCTGTTGCTGTGTGGGACTCATCCATCACCTTGGCTTAAAGGAGAGCCCACCGATGGCCTGACTGGTTGCACCAGTGCCCTGTGAGGGAGAGGTAGGTCTGATCTCCACCCCAGCTGCTCCAGATGTCTGAGGTGAAGTGTAAGATGACCTGCCTTGCACAGCTTCTCCCTCAAGTACTCCCTGCATGCCCCTGCTGAAGGTGTTGCATGTGGGTACTTGGTAGGATGGGGTCACAAGCGCCATGAGCTACCTGAACCCTGGCTGCTCAACTAAGGAGAAGGGCTGGCCATCGACAGCAAGCATCTCTCCAATGCTCTGGGTGATCTCTCTCACCCTTCAACACCCCCCATTCTGTTCATGTTTCCCTTACTGTTCCAGGGTGGCCTGCCTCTGCTTTGGGGGGACAGGGACTCTGGAGTGAGAGGGGGACTTCTCTTTGGGTATGATCCCACTGGTGCCAGGCTGAGGAAAAGCAAGGGCCAGGGGGTGGTGCCTGCGGAGATGCATCAGCATCCCCGTGGTGCTCATGTGTTTTGTTCCCTTGCTCTGGCTGGTTTTGGTTTGGCATTGCTGGCCTATAGTGTACATGGGATCATCTGCCAGCTCAAAATGATCCTAGACCACACTACTGACTTGCTTCTGCAGTGCGGGTGCATGTGTGGGTGCTGCAGTCTCTCCCTCCCAAGCAGGCAGAGACATAGCAACAGGAAGAGCAGACTCAACTGAACCACTTGCCGAGGTAGAAGTTGCGGAGGCCTCCTCTGAAGTGTCTTCTGGGGAAGGAGGTCTGGCTCTAGGGGAAACTTGAGGGGTGTGGAGCACAAGCTCAGCTGGTGTCTCCCTCCTTTCCCTAGAATTTCCCTTGCAGCTGAAAGGTCGGGATGACCTGGTAGAGGAATTGTATGATGAGGTTCAGGATTGGCACCAGAAGTATGCCCAGCTGGAGGAAGAAGCGCAGCCCCTATAACAGATGATGACTAGCCAGGTCTGTATACAAAAAAACCAGACTGGGTGGCAGTGGTAGTAATGAGAAGACTAGTGAACAACAGATAGAGGTCAAGAAATGCCTGACTCGGCTGCCCTCCGGGAAGATGGAGCTGAAGTCCCGGACAGAGGACTGTCACATATTGAGAGCTCAGCTGCAAGAGGCCGAGACTGAGATTAGGTGATATGTGGAAAAGATGCAGTCCCTAGAGATGTGCCTGGAGGTAGGTGAAGCAAGAGAAGCAGCACAAGGGGCTGAGATAAACCAATTACAGTCACACCTACAGGACGAAGCAGAGCAGATCTTGTCCCTCTCAAGGGACAATCAACAAGTCAAAGAGTGTTCAGATCAAATCACCACAGAAGTCAGAGACTTCTAGGTGAGTGAGGCGTTACAGACTAAATGTGAACAATACCAAGTCCAGCTCACAGAAATGGAAGATGCGAAACTTACAGAAGGGGAGCAACAATGGGGAACCAGGCTAGCAGTAGCCCAAAGGGAACTTCAGGAAGCTCAAAATGGGGTGCAGTTCCTGGAAGAAGCAATAGAGACCCAGAAAACAGAAGTCCAGGAAATGGACCAGTGGAAAGAGAAGGTAATTTGAATGAAAATCCAGCTAGCAGAACACAAGGCAGCAGCTGGAGCAGAGCACCAAAACCATCTCCAAGAGGTAGAGGTTTTTAGAAGTTCTATGACCAAGGCCCAGAAATAACTATAGACCATAAAGCTGGGAGCAAAAGAACCCTGTGGGAAGGGAGTTCAATCTGTAGCCCTGTGGGGTCAGGCCAACTCTCAGGATCTCAATATTGCGCTGTTAGACAGGAGGCTATGACACAATTGGACATATACAAACACACAAATCAACTAGGTGTGTGCACACACATCCAAACCAGCCTAGGCACATGCATACCTATCACCAATTCAAGCACATACACTATACACCCCAAAAGTTGGACACGGATTATTAATTCATATATCATGCATAAAATGCCATATACACACACTCACCAGTTCACACACATTCACCCCACCTACACATACACACGGGTAAGTTCCTAACTTGGATGGTACAGTGTGTATGTGTGTGCTTGGGATACCTGGGGGAAGGTTCAGGTGAGAGAGAGAGAGAGAGAGTTAAAGTGTAGGGAGTGAAAGCTGCCAGAACCAGGATTAGAACTGGTGGACTACAGAGAAGCTGGCTGAGGAGCTGAGGCTTGGGTTTACTTAAGGTAGACTGGGGCTGGAAACTGAGACAGAAAAGTGAGATATTGGAGTGGGGGTAAAGAGGAGACAGCCAGGAAAGAAACTGAAGCAGAAACCTGGTTGTTCAGGGGAAAAGGAAAAGGCTGTGAGGGTAAGACAGTGGCAAAGAAATGGGGTTTGGAGGCAGGGAGGAGCTCAGGACAGGTGTTGGAGGTGACAATGAGCCAGAAGCAGGAGAGGGAGAAATGAGACAGAAGTTAGAGGGGTGAGGAGCAGAGATTGGGGAAGGGCCAAACCATAGTAAAGCAAAAACCCAATTTAGGGGTCCAAATAACAGTTTTATTACATAGACAACACACTACGCAGCCCTATGAAGTTATTGGTTCACATACACACAAGCACTCACAATGGCAGCAGGAGAAAGAGACTCAGTAGAAGGGCTGGAATCCAGGTAGGGAAGAGAAGCAGAGTCCAAATCCTTGGTTGAAGAGGGGGTGGGGGGTGATAGCTACCTATCCAGGCTGGAAAGGGGTCCTTATCCAGTAGGTATTGTCCAGAGGGGGGTCGCTGGCAGGGCCTCTGGGTGGATAGGTGGTGTGGCATGCAGCTGGTCCAGATAGAGAGGGTGTCCCACTGGGTCTGTCTTCACTGAGCCTTTTTATAGGGGCAGACCTTGTGTGACTCTAGTGTCCGCCCCCAGCATACTGAGCATGTGTGCTCCATGCAGGGATGTGCAGTTTTGGGTGTCTGTAATGGTGGGGTACAATGGTAGAGTTGCTGGTTCTGCAGGGTCTTTCAAATGCTGGGTTCTTGTCTCTGTTCCTGGGTAAGGTCCATGGTTCCTGGACGAATCAATGCGAGGTGATGGCCCAGTCATTACAGGCCATTCAGTAGAGGCCAGCTACCATTGTATTTCAATCATTTCCAATCACTCTCATTCATCCAGGAACCAATTTACCTGGAAGGGGTACGTGACTCGTACAGCTGCAACACAGGGGATGCCCGGGCAGAGGACACAAGATGAAGACTTGACATACAAAATGGAAACTTGACATTACTTTGGTTCACTTACAAACACAGGCCTAAACCATACAATATCCATATGAAACAATAAAAATCAATACAAAAATTATAATAATACAATATACAACAGCAAGAATCAGTACAAACCTAATAATAATACAATATAAAATGGTGGATATCCAAAACCAAAAACTTGCTACCAAAATAAAAATGTTAAAGCTTATCCTAAGTCTGAGCTTGCTTATGCTTGTCCATAGGGAATAGAGAGGGAGAGGAGAAAGAAGAAGGGGAAAAAAAAAAAAAAAAGCCAGAAGTATTTGGGGAAGGGAAGGGAATGCATATCTATCATGTATATGTATTAAAAAAGGAAAAACTGGGGGTTTTGCTACAAATCCATAGCCATGAGCTCAGGAACCCCAAGAGATTACCCTGGACCAGCCAGTTGGAGATGGCCCTAGAAGCAGAAGGGTCATCTGGTCTAGACTTCACACCCCTATGGGAAAAAGTCCTGTTGGTGATACTAAAATGCCTAGACAAGAAATTGGAGGAACTCGATACTAGGTATTGGAAGGAAGGGGTGGGAAAAGTCAGCAACCAATATGAAGTCAAGATATTGGCTGTAATATGCCGCATCCAGTAACTAGAAACAGAGTTGGGGGAGAAATGAGAGAGAGAAAAATGACAAATAAGGATAGAAAACTGAACAAGGCAACCAACAGAAAGAGTAACCTGTACTAAACCAGCAGTACCCATGATGGGAGAAACCTATTGCCAAGAGGATGGAAAAGGGGAACAGGTCAAATCCAGATGTAGCATTAAGCAGACGGATACTATACCAAGGAGATGGTACCCGAATGCATAACAGGAAACCAAGCACAGGGTGAGGGTCCAAGAATGAGGACTGCAGAACAAACTCGGTGAAACTTCAGGGAAAACCAAGCAACACCAGGAGAGTACCCCAGGGGAAAGGAGGATTCAGCCCTGACAGGAATTGCCAAGGTGAGGCAAGGAGTTGGGGATACTTACAAGGAGAGAAGAAAGTGGCAGTAAGCCTGTTGCACCTTGAGGGGGTGCTGCCAAGACAGGATTAGAGGGAGAGGCTCCAGAGGGCAAACAGAAGACACAAAGAGGGAGAATTAGGATGTCTGAGAGAGGAGAATGAGAACCTCTGCTGCCACATGTCAAGGGGTGAGAGGGGGAGCAAAGACCCAAAAAGAGGCCTCAGATTCACATAAGCAACCTCCCTAGTTCTGTTAAATGGTGGGTGGTTAGAAGACTGTTCAAAGAGAAGGTGGGGGGAGTGACTTTTATGTGAAAATATATACAGGGGTTGGAGGAAGGCCTACGGGTCATGGTAAAATTGAACTTCTGGATAAAGGCTGTGTCCAAGAAGCCCCAAGAGCTCAATGGGAATTAGGGGGGAGACGACTGGATGTAAACAAAAGCATATGGAGGCAAGAAGCTCCAGGAATCCCCCTTGGAGGGTGAGAGCAGGAGTGTATAGCTACCTGGAACAACCAGGCCAGGGGGAGACAAAGTTATAACCCCAGAAGAAGAGGGTTGGTGTCCTGGGGTAGAAGAGAACAGTCCAGCTATCAGATCAAAGGTCTCAGCTGAAGAAAAGGGAGAGCCAGGAAAGAAAAGAGAGCCAGCATATGGGACGGGAAACTCCAAGAATCAGGCCAAGGAAACCAGTCCCTTGGAGGAGTCTCAACTACCCCCAGCCAAGGCAGAAGACCAAGAGAAGGCCTGTGGTGGACAGGGATTAGTATGCTGTGAAACAGTCACTGGAAAAAGTGGCATAAGGAACTCCTGCTGATTTTTAGGGAAGAAACCTTGATGTGTCCTGGGCAAAGCTTAAATTTGTGCTCTACAAAGGCTGGCAAATATGGGGGGGACTACCTGTGGTGGGGTAGCTCCCAGTAAATCCCATGTGATTCTTCCTTGGGGAAAAGGCGAGCAGGAGGTACCTCAAAACCTCTGCCCCTGTAACTTGTGAGTTATCATGAAGCTGCAAGAAGGCTGAGAGAAGCCCGGGAACAAGGAATCGGGGATGTAAAGAATGAAGACCCACATGGGTGAGTTAGGGTGTTAAGGGTGGAGTTGTGGAGCAGGAAACTAAGATGTGCCTGCTCCTTTAAGGCTGAAGCAGCCTGGCCAGGCTGCTCTGCAAGCTAAGCAGAGCTCCACAGCTGTGGCTTGCTAGGGTAACAGCTTAAAGGGGTAATTGGGTAGCACCTGTAGGTATCACATGAATGGAAGGAGGCAGGGTTTGGGGCATATAAACCCAGGGCTGAAGCTTGCAGGGACACTGTCTCTCCAGTAAGTACCAGGGAAGGAGCTCGTGCATGAGGGAGTTCCCTGAGACTTGGTGCCGCCTGCTTTACTGCCCAAGTGCTGCAAGACTCCAGAAGCCTCCCAGATACTTAGGGCTAGGGGCATGCTGCCCTAAGTTGGAAGTTTGTTCCCTTTAAAGGGGCATAGCGCTGTTGTCATTAATAATTGAGTTATAGCCTAGGGCATTGGTTCCCAACGTTTGTTTTCAAGGGCACATTCGAATGTAAAAGAAAAAGCAGCTGGCACCAATATGAGTATTAAAGTCTTTAGATCAATAGATATATTAAAGTAGTTAGATCAGTCCTGCGCGGGCACCTGAATAAACCTTGGGGGGGTGCCATGGTGCCTGCAGGCACCATGTTGAGAACTACTGGCCTAGGGACTTATGCTTATGTTTCTATTTACACCAGAGGACCGGGATGAGACTATAAGGAAAGGTTTGGAGGCCTCATTCATACCTGGAGAAGGGGGCACATGGTTTGAGTAGAGCCCAGTGTAAGGCACAGAGAGAGAGGTACCAGAGGTGTATAGCTGCAGGGGCACTGAGAGCTCTAATACCAGAGGGATGCAGAAGTGACAGATAGTAATAATACCTGTGAGGCTTGGGACATGATAAAGTGGAGGCTGGAGTCATGTGTAACCCCTAGGTATCGGGGTATTAAAGGGGCAACCCCCTGCCCAATTACCATCTTAATTATTATAATCAAGGCATGGCAGATGAGAAAGGCGGGTGGTTAGCCCAGACGCAGGTGGGCGGTCCAACGTCTGACTGGCCCTGAGAAGGCCTGCCTGTTACAGAGGGGTCTTAGCTTGGGTATTCCTTGGTGCATCCTTTTGAGATCCACAGGCCACTGGTTTGATCCCTACTGTGCATACCTTTACTTGTGCAAAAGTTTGTACTGCTTTAGTGCAGGCGTTAGTCCGATACTTAATAAATAAGGGTCAGACTTATGTGAACTTGCCATTGATTTAGGATTTTGCTGGAGTAGAAGCAGGGGCTGTTGAATCTGCCAGCATAGACTTGTGCTTCCCTTCCCATTTATTTCAGTGAAGTTACAGGTATTTGTAGGAATTAGCAGTCGTGAATTCAATTGCAGTGACTTTAGGGTCCCATTCTGTAGGCACTCTTCATGTAATCAACCCCTCTTGTTTTCACTGTACCTATTCACACAAGAAGGAACTTAAAACTTCAGATTCATAATAAAAACTTCAAGATTTGGCTCATGTTGCGCCTATTTAGAAGAATAAGGAGAATCGCACAAATAATGCCATTTCATATTAAAAAAACAGCGTTAGCAACATAATCCAAATCCAGTGAAATCAGTGGGAGCCTTTCTGCTGACTTTAAGCGCGCTTTGGATCATGCCCTAAAATAACTATGTATTCAAAGTGAAGCACTCAGTAGTTAGGGAATAGTAGTTGGAGATCATGTGTGAAAAGACTTTATTGCATTGTATACTCAAGGGGCAGAATTAAAGGCTAAGGGCTATCCTTAGCTATAGCTTTTCTGAGTTTGGAATGCTTCAGTTTGCAACCTTGATATTCTTTTACTTTTTATTTGCAAGACTTACTACATTTGAAAAATAAAGTAAATTTAGCCGTGGTCAAATATCTGCTAGACAGCAGCAAAGTGCTCTCGGCTATGCAATACATGTACTCTGTGAAATAGAGGCCAGAACCTCATCTCTTCTCACACACTCTTCTTTATCATTGTGTGAGGGAGGCAAGATATTCTGGA
>NW_005841949.1:2107130-2109236 GCF_000455745.1 Alligator sinensis | reverse complement strand
ATGCTTTCATGAACTTGGCAAATATGGAGAGGTGCCTGCAGTGGCATTGCAGAACCATTAAAACCATGATACCTTAGAATGTATCTAGTAGGGGTGTGTGAAGTGGGCTCTATTCAAATCAGATCTGCTTTCAGCCTGAATCGGGGACAGTGATTCAATTTGTTGATTTGGATCAGTGTCCCTGATTTGACTCGGCCGAATCTGAATCTAAAGATTTGATGCTGATTTAGAGAATCGGCGATTCAGACACAGCTTTAAATGTTTTTTCTACATACCTTGAGGTAGCAGGTGCAGCTCGTGATTGCTGTGATGCTGGGGTGCATGGACCATCCCACAGGAGTGTGGGGGGGCCCTCCACGTGCTCGGCTGCGAACCCAGAAGTGCACTGGAAGTACTTTTAGCCAGCACCAACCCAGACATAGTGGGGCTCACCGAAACATGGTGGGACCCAACGCATGACTGGGCAGTGAATATCAAGAGCTACAGGCTCTACAGGAAAGATAGGACAGGCAGGAAGGGTGGGGGTATGGTGCTCTATGTCAAGGAGCAACACACATCCACAGTGAGTAACACTGGGTCAGAGGAGGAACAAATGGAAGTGCTCTGGGTTAGAATAAAAGGGGGGTGGGGAGAAAGGGACTTAATGGTGGGGGGTCTACTACAGACCACCCAACCAAGGAGAAGATCGAGACCAGGAATTCTTAAGTCAGCTCACGGAGATAGTTAGTTAGGTCCAAGGATGTGGTTGTCATGGGTGACCTAAACTTTCCAGACATCTGCTGGGAGGAGCAGACAGCCAGGTCTGACTGCTCACGCAGGTTCTTAACTGACATATAGGACCTCCATCTAACCCAGGAGGTACACAGCCCCACCAGGGGAGACGCCTTGTTGGATTTGGTCCTGGCCACGGGCGACGACCTGGTACGGGGTCTGCAGGTGCTCGACCACCTGGGAGATGGCGATCATCGTCTGCTGGAATTCACCATCCAGCACAAGGTGGTGAAAGCCTCCAGCAAGGCAGCAGCCCTCGACTTCAGGAGGGCAGACTTTAACAAGGTGAAAAAACTAGTGGGGGAAGCACTGGGGTCCCAGAGCAGGAGGGAGTTGAGTGTCCAGGAGGAGTGGTCGCTCCTTAAGAAGACGATCCTCCAAGCTCAAAGGGAAGTAATCCCCACACGAGTCAAAGGGGGCAAGAGGGCACAAAGGCCCCCAAGGCTCACCAAAAGCATCCGGGAACGTCTCCAAACAAAAAAGGAGGCGTACACCTGTTGGAAGGGAGGGGCCATCACAAGAGAAGGCTATACCTAAGTAGCTCGTGAATGTAGGGGGGTGGTCAGGAAGGCCAAGGCGGAAATGGAGCTGGGACTAGCGACCCAGATCAAGGACAACAAGAAGTTCTTTTTCAAATACATAGCGGGGGGGGAAAAGAAGGCCCCAGGTAACGTGGGGCCTCTGCAGGACACGCTAGGAAATCTGGTCGTCTCACCTGATGGTAAAGCTGACATATTCAACAATTTCTTTGCCTCCATATTTCTGAGGAGGGACCCAGATATCTCCCCCACTGGCACCCCTGAGGGCCCTGTGGGTGGCACACCCAGGCCTAGGGTTAATGAGGACCTTGTCAGGGAACTTCTAGAGAGACTAGATGTATTTAAATCTGCAGGTCCTGATGATCTCTACCCCAGAGTGCTGAAGGAACTAGCAGGGGTCATTGCAGGACCTCTGGCACAGCTCTACGAACACTCATGGCGCTCGGGCGATGTGCCGGAGAACTGGAAAAGGGCCAACGTGGTCCCCATCTTCAAAAAAGGAAGGAAGGAGGACCCAGAAAACTATAGGCCCGTGAGTCTTGCCTCGGTCCTGGGGAAGCTTTTCAAAAGAATTATCCTGGCAGATGCCCAGGAAGGGCCATAGTTTCATAGTTTGTAGGGTCGTAAGGGACCTGAGCAGATCATCAAGTCCGACCCCCTGCCATGGCAGGAAAGAGCACTGGGGTCAAATGACCCCAGCAAGGTGTTCATCTAGCCTCCTCTTAAAGACCCCCAGGGTAGGAGCCAGCACCACTTCTCTTGGAAGTTGGTTCCAGATCCTAGCCGCCCTGACAGT
>NW_005841949.1:2094669-2106574 GCF_000455745.1 Alligator sinensis | reverse complement strand
AGATGCATCTCAAGCAGGTCCAAGGAGGTAATCCTCCCCCTCTATGCAACACTGGTCAGGCTGCAGCTGGAGTACTACGTCCAGTTCTGGGCGCCACACTTCAGGAGGGATGTGGCCAATATGGAGAGGGTCCAAAGGAGGGCCACCCGCATGATCAGAGAGCAGCAGGGCAAGCCCTATGAGGAGAGTCTGAGGGACCTGAACCTGTTCAGCCTCCAAAAGAGAAGGCTGAGAGGGGATCTAGTGGCAGTCTACAAACTAGTCAAGGGGGACCAGCAGGCATTGGGAGAGTCCCTGTTCCACCGAGCACTCCTGGGAGTTACAAGAAACAACGGACACAAGCTAGCGGAGGGTAGTTTCAGGCTAGACATTAGGAGCAGCTATTTCACTGTCAGGGTGGCTAGGACCTGGAACCAACTTCCAAGAAAAGTGGTGCTGGCTCCTACCCTGGGGGTCTTTAAAAAAAGGTTGGACAAACATCTGGCAGGGGTCGTTTGACCCCAGTACTCTTTCCTGCCACGGCAGGGGTCAGACTAGATGATCTCCTCGGGTCCCTTCCGACCCTACCAACTATGAAACTTCTGGGTCTGCCGGGGAGTGTGCTGTACCCCCCCTGCACTCGTCCAACTCGGCAATTGGTCACAGGGGGACCCCAGGTGCCCCCCCAACCCAGGAGGTACCAGTCATTGAGCCAGGGCAGGACATGGGGGGAGCCCCCTGCACTGCTGTGGGACACTCCATGTGCCCCAGCATTGCAACATTCATGATCCACTTGGTACCATGAGGTATGCAGAAAAAACATTTAAAGCTGTGTCTGTGTCCGAATCTCTGAATCTTTCCAAATTGATTCGGAGGGTTCCAATTCAATTCAGAGAGATTAAAGGGTCCTCAGATTTGATTCGAAGATTTGGCCAGTGAATCTGGCCAAATCTCCACCGAACTGAATCAGGAACTGAAGCTTTGCACAGCCCTAGTATCTAGGTGGTTTAGTACCATCTTGCAGATACTGCTTGTGTCTAATCTGCAGAGGCAAGAGGAAGTAAATTAAAGAAAAACATGGTGACCATTTAAGGACGCCCTGAGCAAGGGAACAAGTTAATTTTTTTTTTTTTTCCTTTTCTACCTTGGAGATAATTGCTTTTATCCAAGTAATATCTGAAACTGGGAACTGCGCTCCCTTGAGAATGCACATATACACATTTAAAAGTTTTACTTTTGCAGCAATTTTGAAACTCTAATTTCTGACTATAGCAATGTGTATTATATTGTGGTGAAGTAACATGAACTCATTGTATAGCAGCTGGAAAACTGACTTCCAATAAGAAAGCAGGTGTATGGATTCTGGATACACCTGAGCATCACACCAGGTTGTATTGCAATGACTGGGGAAAAAAGCCATTTATTAAGTGCTCCACAATTGATAAGTAAAACAGACTGCTGCTTTCATAAAACCAGTTGTAAAATACTCTAAGGTGCTCTACAGCCTCTGTTGTCACTTAGTCTTGTCAGGCTCTCATGCAAACTCAGACTGAAATGTATGCTGCATGGGTGGGTTTTTTCCCTCTTTTTCCTAGTTCTTTATTTTTTTTTTCTCTCCCACTTATTTTCACCTTTCTTTCCTAAAATTCCTCTGCTCCAGAACCACAGTACAATCTGATAGTGCAACAGTGTAATGAGGTAGAGCTAGACTAATAGAGGCACCTGCACTATTGCTGAGGGGAGCACACAGGAGCTTTTGCATCATGGTCCCATTGTGGCCTTTCTACTGACTTAAGTAGGAACTTGATCATGCTGTAGGACAGCCTGCTACCTACTCATAGCTCCAATCATTAGTTTTTTAGCTCAAGGAGCATTTCTTGTGTTTTGTAGGCCTGAGGGTGGCGGTTGACAGAAGTCAATCGTTGTGGTGCCCTGTGACCAGTGGAGTCCCCCAAGGCTCTGTCCTTGGGCCTATACTATTTACCATCTTCACTAATGATGTGGACGTTGGTATCAGAAGTGGACTGGCCAAGTCTGCCGATGACGCCAAACTCTGGGGTAAAGCGTCCACACCTGAGGACAAGGAGGGTGAACCAGGCTGACTTTGACAGGCTCAGGAAATGGGTGGACAAGAGCCTGATGGTGTTTAACACCGAAAAGTGCAAGGTTCTCCACGTTGGGAAGAAAAACCTGCAACATGCTTATAAACTAGGAAGTGCTACGCTGGCTAGCACTACAGATGAGAAGAACTTGGGGGTCATGATTGACCACAAGATGAACATGAGCCTGCAATGTGATACTGCTGCTAGTAAAGCAAGCAAAATGTTTGCTTGCATCCACAGATGCTGCTCAAGTAAATCTCAGGACGTCATTCTCCCATTGTACTCCGCTTTAGTGAGGCTGCAGCTGGAGTACTGTGTCCAGTTTTGGGCTCCACAATTCAAAAAGGATATGGAGAAGCTTGAAAGAGTGCAGAGGAGAGCCACACGTATGATCAGAGGTCAGGAAAGCAGACCTTTATGAAGAGAGGCTGACGGCCATGGGACTCTTCAGCCTGGAAAAGTGCAGGCTCGGGGTGATCTGGTGGCCACCTATAAGTTTATCAGGGGTGCTTACTAGGATCTGGGGGAACGTCTGTTCACCAGAGTACCCCAAGAGATGACAAGGTTGAATGGTCAGAAACTCCTCTATGACTGTTTCAGGCTGGACATAAGGAAGAACTTCTTTACTGTCTGAGCCCCCAAGGTTTGGAATAGATTGCCACCAAAGGTGGTTCAAGCACCTACTCCGAAGGCCTTCAAAAGACATTTGGATACTTATCTTGCTGGGATCCTATGATCCCTGCTGACTTCCTGCCCCTGGGGCAGGGGGCTGGACTCGATCTTCCGAGGTCCATTCCAGCCCTAATGTCTATGAAATCTATGATCCCAGACTGAGTGAAAGTCAATGAGGAGTTGACTTGAGCAATGTTACACTGGGCGTAGAGTCTGTGGTTTAGTCACTAAGGCTAAGTGCAGACAAGTCGGAGTTTAGGGGGAGGTTAGACCAGGTTAAAATGGCCACCCGATCTAAGAGTTCACCCAGGTACAGACCTTATGCTTAGACCCAATATCAGCAATTGGAAATCAGTCTAAACCCATAACAGTACCAAAGTTCTGCACACACAGATGGTATAAAATGGCAGAACCCAGTCTACAATAGACCTGGATCTATGCGCACTCGAACTTCATTGATCTAGGTTAGATGGGTGGATGGAACTGTGCGGGCCGGGAGTGGTCCGAGGCCCTCTCGCACGGCGGGCTGTGGCCAGCAGCCCGGACACGCCGGGTCGGGGAAGGCAGGCGGCACGCTAGAATTAGGCACGGGCGCTTAGTGATTGATTTAAGATTATTTTACTTGCACCAAAGATGGTCGCGGTGCAGGCAGGAAAACTTGCTTGAGTTGCAGTTACAAAACGAAACGAAGCTCGAACCTGCAGGGCACGAGAGTATGTTGCAGGGGGTTTTCGGCGATGGGAAGATGCAAAACACAAGAGTACGTCGCAATGGGTTTTCGGCGACGGGAAGATAAACCTGCAGGACTCGAACCCAGACAGAGCTCTGGATACACTCACACGAAGTTTGCTAGGCTCCGTGGAACTTGTGTGCAGGGAAGGGTACGTTGAGGGATCGTTCGGCGACAGGGAGAGGCTAGAGGCTGATCAGACCCCTATAGCCTTCTTGAGATGCACGGTGGGTCCGATAGGCTCCGCAGCACTTGGAGATCTTCACGAGACGTGAAGTTCTCTTCCTCCTGATAGTCGTGGAGTTCTCTAACTTGGGCGGAAACCGCTCGAGCCTCTTATACGGTTAGCAAGCCAATCACTAGCCGCCACGTGGGAATAATTTAGAACTGGCCAATAGTGGGACACAAATTTGAATACAAATGGCGGGAACTCCTTGCAGTGTGCATTTATCTTTTTGCAACTAAGAAATGCACCCTGCAAAGAAAGCTACGAGTGGCGGGAAATAATTTAGCAGTGCCGAAGCGCACACAAACAAAAATCACACCCTTGGGTTGTGACAGGAACTTTGTATACAGTTACCTGCACATCCTCAAGGCTGGAAAAACCCAGCTGCTTGCCCCAATCCCTGGACTGCACTTCTTACTATCCACCCCCCTGGCACCAGGCTATTTTTAGCCTCCCAGCCCCTTGTGCCACTCCCCTCTTCCCCAAACCTCCCATTCCACAAGTCGCTCCAGTGTGCTTGTTTTATCAGCATTCACCATTGCCAGGAGTCAAGGAAGAAAGTATCTGTGGGGGGAGGGTAGGATTGTAGTTGGGGATTGAGGAGCTAAAAATAGCACCTGGTTCCCCCTCCTCTCCCACGCAGACCCTGCAAGCCCTCGTGATCTGGCCAAACCCTTCTGGGCCCCAGCAAGCCCCCAGGGATGCTGCCTGCCCCCCTGGATCACTCCTGTCTGGATCATGAATGCTGCCTGCCTCCCTTGATTGCTCCCACAGATGCTGCCTTTACCCCCCACAGTTCGTCTGTGGATTCTGCTATTTCTCCTCCCCCCGCCAAATCCCAACTTACCTTAGACCAGGTGGCCATTTTTGGCACAATCTAACCTCTCCCTAACCCCACAAATGCCTGCACTTAGCCTAAAAGGAATCTTATATGTGCTTGATGGCATCTTTTCAGCAAGAAACTTAAGAACACGAAGTCAACATGCCTTGTTTCATGGTCTTCTGAACCACTCTTTTCAAGTCCATAGAGCTACTGGCTAGTTTAAAGTTAAATACCTGCTTTAGTCCCAGAATGGACTGTGGCCTCTGGCTAAGCCTATTGCTCAAACCATCATTTGTATTCATCCCTTCTCCATGCTGTTCTGCATGCCCATGTGGTATTTTCTTCAGACAATTGCTGACTTTCTCGTTTCACCCAACAACATAAAAAATTCTCCTTGAACTATTTTTCATGGCTGGAGGTTTGTACATTTTTCTTTTAATGAATCAAAGTTCTTTTGAATTTTTTATAAAATTCCACTATATCAACAAAGGAATGAAAACATCGGGTGTCATGGAGAAAATACAGCAGTGCCTGAACTGGAATATGGCAGCTATAAATAATGGCTGTCTATAGACAAGCCTCTTTGTGTTCTAATTAGAAAGTATTGAGCGTCCTAATTTAGAATCTTCCAGCATTGCCTCACTGTCAGGTCCCCCCACATTTCAAAATGGCCAATGGGATGCTTTTAATTAAATATCATTGAATGAGCTTTAGTTAAAGCACATTAAGGCTGTGCGAAACAGCACTATTCCATTTCAACTCTCGTTTTGACTTCCCAACAGGACAGTGTTTCATTTTGAGTTTCGCTTCATTTCAAAACTGCTGTTCTATTTCGTTTCATTGAAATTGTTTTGACGTTTCACTCATAGACTATAACGGGGAAGCATGGAGCTGCCTATAACTTTGTCATTTCTTGCCTGATTCAGATGAAACTTGCAGGCATGCTAGCCCCTGCTGAGGCCACAAAGCCTGTCCAGCTTCAAAGAGAGAGGTGCAGGGGTTTCTGGGACTGCACCTCAGGCTGCTGACAAGCAAAACTCATGATATGGCTGACAGTGTGTGTGCACGCGCGCATTAAGGCACACCCTCACTGGCCCTGGGCCCTCTACATGACATGGCAGTGTGCCCCAATGAGGTCTCCTCCCCTACAGCCTCAATCCAGTCCACCACTTTAAATGACAACAGGTAATAACTTAGTAAGCAGCACAGTAGCATTAGCAGCATCTCAAGGAGACAAACTGGCACAGACTAGAGCCTTTCTTTCCTTTCCTGCAGAAGCTTCTTCTCCAGCAGTTTCCAGACAATGCTCCCTGCCAGCCCCAGCCCTGGGGCTTAGATGTGCCCAGGGTCCTGCGTCTTTCTAGTCAGGTGCTAGGAGTATTGGTCTAAGGACATGGCACTGGCAGACAAGGTCCTTTCCTTTGGGTTAATCTAATCTGGTATGTTTTAGCAAACCAACTGAATAGTTAGTTACAAAAATATATCTTAGCAAGGTTTCAGGTTGAAAAACCCTGTTTCAGGCTGAGGAAGCACCTGTAGTTGGTGTGTGTGTGTGTGTGTGTGTGTGTGTGTGTGTGTGTGTGTGTGTGTGTGCTGTTCCTGGATGGAAGGAATAATAAAGAAGCCAGAGGAGTCAGATGTGCAACAGTGACTCAAACTCAGGGAGTGAAACTCATGGACTCAGTATTGACATTGGATTTATGACACAACCTGCCGGACATCTGACTCCCCAGGTACCTCTCCACTTTTACCTGCGCTGCTATATCCCCTTACCCCTGTCCCTCACCCCCTGACTCCTCCATTTCCATTTTCACTGACTGGCTTTCTTCCCTGCATTGCATGCCAGCCTCTGGCTTCTGCCTTACTATTCCTTCCATCCAGGAACCACCCCCCACCCCCCCCAACTGCAGGTGCTTCCTCAGCCTGACAGAGGGTTTTTCAACCCAAAAGCTGGCATCCCAGGCAGCTAAGCTGAGCTCACCTGGAGCCCCACAACTCCACTGCAATCAACAAGCTTCAGGCCTGTCAAAGATGTGACAAGTATGAGCTTTCCCCAGTCAGGACTGTGTGCGTATGTATGGTAGCTGAAGGTTATGGCACCTTCTACCCATCTTTCACCAGGGGGATGCTTGGTCCTAGCATTTTCCTGGGGCTGCTGCACCACCAACAGACCCACCAGGCCTCCTTGATTCTGGCAGAGTGTAGTTATAGTGGTCATGCCTGGGACCTGGGGCTCCTCCTTCCCCACAGTCCTTGGCCATACCTCCAAGTTTGTCCTGATATGGAAGCTCAGCAGGGACATGTTCTTCCCCTGCTGACTGGTGATGCAGTGAGTGCCCCCTCCAGCTCTGAGAGCGGGGCATTAAATGGCTTTTAAAAAATGAAAAAAGGAAATTGGTGCGGATGGAGTGAGGAGGGTGGCATTCACTCCGTCTGCACCTGGAGCTTGAAGAACCCCAACAGCAGGAGATTTGTCTTGAAGAACACCAGCTGCTCCACTAAACCAGGATCCAAGCAGGTGTGGTGGGGTGTCACAACATTCGCAGCAATGCTAAACACCCTGTCGCTCAGAACACTGGTCGTTGGACAGGACAGGTGTTCACGAACAACTATGGCCAGATCCTGCCACATCTGGCTGCAGCTTGCCCAGTAGGCCAATGGGTTGCACAGCAGTGGTTCAACATCCTTGGCAAGATAGGCAGTCACCAAGACCTAAGTGCTACCTGCCTGATGGTGGGGTCTGGTGCCTCTGGACCCCACCATGGAAGCCATGCCCTTGGCTCACATTGGCTGTGCCTATGGTGAAGGAGACTGGATGGTGTGCTAGCATGGGACAGTGGATCCCCTTCTTGCATGTCCCCCCACCTTTCCTGTTTTCTGACTCCCTTCACGAGCACCTCCATCCACTGATTCAGGCTTTGTGTGCTGCATACGCTGCCCTTCACCCTCCGGTCACACAGGGTGGCCAGCATGTAGCGTGTACTGGACCACAAGGGATCAAGCTGTTTCCTGATGCCCTCCTTCAGCTGCCTCACCAATGCCTGCACATCTGATGATAGTGGATTGCCTCAGCCAGGAACACTGATCCCCTGGAAGCTCTCCATTTGGCTCTGAAGTTCCCTCATGTGACAGGGGGCAAGCTCGGGGCTGAGTCTCATGCTGGCCCGCCCACCTGTCTATGGGGCAGTCCGCCCAATCTTACCTGCTACAATTTTGCTGCTCTCAAAATGGGTGTTAAAATGCAGGAGAGTGCCCATTACATGCCCTGATGTCAGGGGGTGTTATCTGCAGCTCCAACCTTCCCTCCACTGCAGCCCATGCCTCGCAGATGGCATCCATGTTATCATTATGCTCCCAGCCTAGAGCTGGGACAAGCTTAGCCCTCATAGGATGTGCCAACAGGTGTGCTTGTCTGCCTGGTGTGCAAGTTAGTGCGGGAGTTTGTGCAGAAGGGTGATCAGGAGGGCCGAAGGCCCCAGGCACTGTCATAGCCAAGGGTCTGTACAGTAGTAGCCTGACTACTACAAGGACCATGGTGGGTGGGACACATTGCATCCCGAGGCTCCCCCCTGCCCTGACTCCACCGGGGTCTCCACCCACACAGAGCCCATGGTTCTGGCTTATACCCAAATGGAGCCTGCGGTCCCTGCCCCCACCCGGGCAGGACCTTGGCCCCAGCCTCCACTCAGACGAAGCCCCTGGCTCCATACAGAGGCTGCCTAGCAAGACTGGAGACAGCTGAGTTTGGGGGCACTGATACCTCCCCTTCTATAGGATAGACTGTGTGGGGAAGAGGGGTGGGGGTGTTGCTCTCTATATCAAGGATCAGCTCACCTCCCTGCAGATCGAGTTTCCAAACCAGGAAGGGTGTCTTGAGACCCTCTGGGTCAAGATATGGGGAGGGTGACTTACTTGTAGGAGTCCACTATTGACCTCCCCACCAAAAGGAAGACCTAGATCGGGAATTCAATAGGGAACTGGTCAAAGCCACGCACTCCTGATGCATGATCGTCATGTTGGACTTCAACTTTTCTCACATCTCTTGGGTTGAGTGCATGGCCAAATCTGACAGGTTGCGTAGCTCTCTCACATGCATCAATGACCTCTACCTAACCCAGGAGGTCTATGGGCTGACTAGGGGAGAGGCATTGCTTGATCTGGTCCTGGCCAAAGGGGAGGACCTGGTGTGTGATCTGTGGATTGGGCAGAAGCTTGGTCATAGTGACCATGAATTGGTCACCTTCTTAGTTCATCAAAGAGCAGGCAAGCCCCTCAGTAAAACAGAAGTCCTTAACTTTGGGAAGGCTGACTTTTTTGTAAAAAACTGAGAGAATTAGTCAGTCAGGCAGTTAGAGGCCATACCTCCCGAAAAGGGAGCACATGAGGAATGGTCAGGTCTCAAAAACATAATTCTTGAGTACAGGTCAAAACCATACCATCTTGCAAGAAATGCAGTCAACAGGCAAGGAAGCCCCCATGGCTAAATAAGGAACTGCTGGACCTCATTTAGCTCAAAAGAGTAGCCTACACTAGCTGGAAAACCGGAAGGATTACTCTGCACTCACCTGCACCTGTAGAGAGCGGTTGAGAAAAGCCAAGGCACAAACTGAACTTAGGCTAGCTATGGGAATCGAGGACAACAAGAAGTCCTTCTTCACATACAAGGGAAGAAGAACAAAGATAGCATAGGGCCCCTGAGAGATCCAATGGGGCAACTGACATCTGATGTGCAAGAAAGGGCCAATCTCCTAAATTACTTTTTTGCATCAGTTTTTTTCACCCTCCCAGGAGGATCACACTGTCAGGAATGGCACAAACTCCAAGAGTGAGCAATGGGCCCAAAATCGATGTGGATCAGGTGATGGAACACCTTGAGAACTTGGACATTCGCAAGTCCGCGGGCCCAGATGGAATGCGCCTGAGAGCCTTGAAGGAGCTGGCAGACAACATTGCATCCCCCTTGGCAGAAATGTTTGAAAAATTGTGGCGCTTGGGCGAGGTCCCAGATGACTGGAAAAGAGCCAGCATGGTCCGTACCTACAAGGAAGGGAGGAGGGATGACCCGGAGAATTGTAGTCCAATCAGTCTGATGTCTGTCCCTGGAAAAATCCTGGAGAAAATTGTCAAGGGATCCATTAATGCCTGACTAACAGAAGGCAAGCTTCTGAATGCCAGCCAAAATGGCTTTGTGACTGGCAGGTCTTGCCTGACCAACCTGCAGAAAGCAGGGCAGTTCCAACAATGCTGCCTTTTTATGCTGTTTTTCCATCCCTCCCCCGGAGCGCTGGGATTGGAAGGGACCTCAGGGAAGGATCAGTCACTGGCCAGCTACAGTCAATATGAGAGCACTCCTTTCCCCCTCCCTCTCCTTAGTTTCTGTTTCCCTGCAGGCAATCCCAGTTTGAGCTTTGAAACACGAAACATTTTGAAACTTTCAAAGTGTTTCAACTGCCCTCATTTCATTTTGAGACTGTTTTGAGCTCGAAACAAGTCAAAACAGCTGGCAAAACTTTGCACAGCCCTAAAGTGCATCCACAGCCATTTTGAAAAGCAGGGGGGCTTAATACATATGATGGTGAGCTATGTTAATTAGAGCAGCTGTCTGAGAACCTCTCTAATTAAAACGCCCATGTCCCTCACCTCCAAGCATGTGTATAGGCAGCCAAGGAACCTTTCTCCAGCTAAAGGGAAAGTACATAGGATATAGAAAGAAAGTTGGCACTTCTTTGCAATGCCTTGGTTATGCATGCCATGTCAGAGTCTTCAAAGGAACAAGTCATAAAAATGGCCACTATCATGTATTAAACTGAGCCAGACAGAGCACTTACCTTGATGAAAGGTAAATAGGGGATGAAAAAACTAAATTGATTCCCGGCATAGCGTTTAAGAAGAGAGACCAAACACAGTAAGGAACTGTACTAGCAAAAAATCAATGTTCTCTCATGCAGTGTGAGATTGCATTGCTCACAAGAGGGCAACTTGTTGGTGAATGTTTTTCAAAAAGTAGCTGTGAGATTTTTTTTTTTTTTTCTTCATAAATAAAAAAAAAAAAGAGGACAGAAATGTTGAGAATTATTGATCATTATTTTTCTGTTCTTTTTATTACATTTTAGTAGGGGGAGGGATAATTCTCAGTTTCCCACTTCAGCGGTAAATATTTGGGTGGCATTTAAAATTATTTCAGGTTAGGTTCAACAGTATCTTCCATTTACTGATGCATTGGACCCTTTCCTGTGTAGCACTATTGCAGTGGTGGGAGTAGATGGTATTTATACCTGTACCCACCTGAGCAGTATAACCATCTCTCGTGGAATCACAAAATACATTTATACTAAACTCTGTACTGGTGTAACAGAAGATGCTCCTTTTGCCTCCTCGTGGTGTGACACAGTGGGCAAGATGCTTAACTTCACATTAGCATAGTTTACAGCGAAATAAGCATGTGTCTCTACACATGCATATGCTTACTTCACAGTAAACCTCCCTATTCCCGAGTAAATTTGCTACCTGCAAATGCAAATAGCAAATTTACTCAGGATTAGTAACAGCATCATAGAGCTTATATAGATGCCTGACCAGGAACAAAATCTGTTCCTAGTCAGCTGTCCACCAGGGGGTGGGAGATAGCTCCCTGCTGCTGGGGTGGGCTTTACCACAGGAGCCTGGGCAGGGACCTCCAAGCCCACTGCTCCAAAATCGTGATTGAGGAGCTGGGGCTGTGGGAGATCCTTATCTCCCAGCCTGAGCTCTGCTGTTGTGCGGCTTGGGCTGGGAAATAAGGGTCTCCTAGCCCAAGTCCCATGATCATGGAGCTCATGCTGGGAGATAAGCATCTCCCAGCCTGAGCCCTGCAACTGCAGAGCTCAGGCTTGGAGATAAACATCTCTCAGCAGCAGTCCCGTGGTCATGGAGCTGGCACCAGGAGCTCCCTGCTGGTCGGAGCTTGTTCCCCAGCCTGGTCCCCACCCCCTTAGCTCTGTACTGATGGACAAGCTTCCCAGCCCCGGCCCTGCATGCCCAGGTGAAGACCATGTCCCCTTGCTCCACCTCCAGCAGCAGGGAGTTTTCAGCCCCTGCTCCCCAATTGCAATCTTGGAGCAGGAGCTGGGAGCTTGTTCCCAGCCCCCACTCTGCAGTCATGGAGTTGGGGCTGGGAACAAGCTCTACAGCTCCCATTCCGCTATCACAATTGTGTGGAGCAGGGGCTAGGAGCTCCCTGCAAGGGAACAATTCCTGGCCCAGCCTGAGACCTATTCCTGACTGAGACAGTTCCCAGGCTGCAAGAGGAAATGCGTGCAGCCAGGAGGTGGTTGGGAATTGTCCTGTTTTGGGCAAACCCCAGCCAGTTCTGGGCTGCATATGTAGACTTCCCT
>NW_005841949.1:2077541-2094646 GCF_000455745.1 Alligator sinensis | reverse complement strand
GGCCGGCTAGCGCCCTGCTATCTGCTAGCTGCCCCACTGGCAGATTGGGGCAGAGGGCTGGGACCTGCCCCTCCCCTGCAGTTTTTTCTAAGCCCTGTGCTGCTGATCAGGGCTCCCTACTGCCAGGGCCTGGAGCTTCCTGCTGCCGGGGCAGGGGAAAATTTTTCCCCACCCCAGCAGCAGGCAGCCACCTAGGGCCAGGAGAGAGCTCTCTCCTGGCCCAGTGCTCCCTGCCAGCCCCTGGGCTAGCACCCAGAGGGAGCCTGGAGCCCCGCTATTGGTGCCACATTGTAGAGCTATAGGGAACTAGTTGCAAATTTTCTCCCTAATCCCACATGTAGACATGTGCCCAAAATCCCTTTTTCTAGTTTACACCAGAGTAAATTTTGGCCAGAGTAAACACATGTGTAGATGCACCCAGTGATGCACAATTGTTTCGCTCCGTGGGCTGATGAATTCCATGGGGTCAGTCCATGAGCTGTATTGGGCCCTGTGCTGCCTCTGCCTGGCCCTGTGTATCTGGATCAGGCCCATGTGGCCTTGGCTGGATGGGGCCTAGACTGGGCCTGTGCTGCCACTGCCTGGCCTTGGGCACCTGGATTAGGCCCCATGTGCCCTGATCGGGGCTGTGCTGCCCTCACCTGGCCTTATGTACCCTGATCAGGCCCCTTACCACCTTGGCCCAGTTTTGTACACTGAGATCAGGCCCCATGCCACCCTGCACACCCAGATCAGCCATGTACCACTCTATATGCCAAGTCTAGTATGTAGGGTCATGCAGAGGCTCCCCACCAGACAGAAATTTGGCAGCTGGGGAGCAGCAATTAACATTGCCGCTGCTTCTTCCCTGCCCTCCTCCCCCTGCCAAAGTTTTGGACCCGGGGGAAACACTGTGCACCAAATTACATGCCTCTGTTGACCAGATCTGATCTGTAGACTGGTGGTTGAGCAACCCTGGTAATAGGCTTGCCACACCCATGCAAATTGATCCAGCCCATTCCTACCAGTTCATCCTGTTCTCCTAGTCAAGTTTGTATCCTTGGAGATAGCTAGCATAATCTACTCTAAAGTATGATGTGCAGGTATGCATACTGATGGATAGAACAGTGAATTGGGATGTGGAAGAGCCAGGTTCAACTCCCTGTTGAAGATGGCCAAGCACTGGAACTGATTACCCAGGGACCTTGTGGAGTGTCTGTTGTTGAAAGTTTTTAAGTATATGTTAAATGGATATGTATCTGGGGTGGGTTAAACAGAAGTATTTCTGCCTTGATAAGGTGATTGTAGTAGATGGCCTCCTGAGTTCCCTTCCAGCCCTATTTTATCTATCATTCGAAACTGTGATGCTGGCTGTAGGGCATCTTCTGTGTATGTGCCTATCCCTGTGCATTTCTTACCCTGATAAGAAAGCAGTAAAACAAAACATCCTTTTTACCAAAATACTAGGCCTGTGGCAAGTATTTGATTCAGATTTGGCCGATTCAGAGGGCAGCAATTTGATTCAGTGACTCGAATCACTGTCCCGATTCAATTCAGCTGATTCAACTCCAAAGATTTGGCGCTGATTTGGAGATTCGGCCATAGACTAAACAGGCAGCAGTCCTCGAGGATGCTAGACACTGCCTTCAGCTGGTAAGTCTGTTGTGGTGGGTGGAGTGGGGAGGGAAGGGACATGATGGGGGGGCAGATCAACACCCCCACAGCGAGGGAGGGATTGGGGGTGGGGAGGTGCAGGACTTGGGGAAGGGGGCTCCCGCCACTGCAAGCTGCCACACGCTGCTGGCCCAGGAGGGCATGGGAGCAGGCGTGTGTCCCTGGATCTGCGCAGGGTGGGCTGGACTGGGCTGCACTCTGGACAGGTGGTGGAAGGCACTGGGAGCAGGGACTTTGCCCTCCTGCCGCCCTCCCAGCCTCCCCATGCCTCCCGGACAAGCCACAGCTTCGCCCTGTCACGCCCTGGCTGGGCAAGCAGCAGCAGGGCAAGGGGGTGGGCATGTGCACCTGGATTGGGGAGGGGCTATAGGGAGCTTTAAGGTGGGTGCAGACATAGGCCCCTCTCTATTGCGCTCTGCGGGGCGGGTGGAGCCAGGGCTGTGCTCTGGGCTGCGGCTGGGGCTAGCTGCCCAGAGTGCAGTGCTGGTTCCACCCTGCCCATGGAGCACAGCCTGGTGGTGGGTGGCTGGGGCTAGCCTCCCAGAGTGCAGCCTGGCCCAGCCCACCCAGCACAGATCCAGGGGCATGTGCCCACTCCCATGCCCTCCCAGACCGGTGGCAGGAGCCCCCCTCCCCGAATCCCATGCCCTCAGTGCCCCATCTAGGCAGCTTGTCCAAGCCCCAGCCCCAATACCTCCCTCCCTGTGAGGGTGTTGATCTGCCCGCACCCCACACAGCCCTTCACTGCCCCCTCCGCCCACCACAACAGACTTACCAGCTGGAGGCAGCTGTATCCAGCATTCTCTAGGATTGCTGCCTGCTTAGGCTATGGCCGAATCTCCAAATTGGTGCCAAATCTGTCTAAATAGATTTGGACGCTTCTGTTTTGGTTTGGAGATTTTAATGGGTCTCCCAATTCGATTTGGATTCGGAGATCTGGCTGCTGAATCGGGCCAAATCTTCTCCAAATCAAATTGGCTACCGAAGCTTTGCACAGCCCTACAAAATACCTGCTGTGGTTTGCTCCTGTTGGTAAATACTGCTCTGTTGATAATGAGATACCAATATCCATTTTCAATGGAGCCTCACAACAGCCAGGAAGAAGCTGCAGCAAATTTCCTTGCCCCCATACCTCTGCTGCAGTCCTGACCTGAAACCTTTCCTACCTTTGCATTCCCACACTGAACATGAGAAACAGGACAAATTACATCGTGATTTTGCCACATGGTATTGAGATATTAAATAGGTTGCAGTATATTCACAATGCCTGCTCCTTGGGGTGCTGGCAACTTCTTGGGCATGAGTTTCTGTGTACAGAACTTACTTGCCTTGGGAAACCATCCCAGACCAAGTTTGCCAGTGCTCTTAGCATGGTGTAAAGCTTATCTTGAAAAAAATTCTTGCTATCTAGGTGAGCTAAGCTGTCTTTCTCATTTCTTTCTAGCAATGGAAAGGTTAATCTGGGAAGAGAATACAATGTTGCCCCTTGTCAACCCCATGTCTTCATGTTTCTGGGTGCACCTACAAGCGATGCTAACCGTGCAGTAACCTAAAAACACATGTAGTAGCATGGTGGGCAAAAGCCATGCTAATATGCTACTGTGCAGTAGTAAGTATTAGGCTACTGCTCAGTAAGCATCACTAAAAATCTGTGTGCCAGTGTACTGCACAGTAGCACAAGTTACTGTGCATTGTTTAAGTACTTGGTTAACCAAGTTATTAGCCCAACTGTGAAGGGGTCAGGTAGTGGCTGTGAAAGGCTTGAGGAAGCTCTGTTTAAAGGACAGCCACAGGAGAGGGTATGGTTCCTGCCTGTGGGTCCCTGCAGCCTGCAAGAGTCAGGGGCAAAGTTTTGGTTTGTGTTACTTTTACTAGGTTTTTGTTTGAATGAATAATCTGTGCCCTGAGGAGAGGGACCAAGACACTGATGTGAGTCACCTTCCTGGGGCAGGAAAATAGGCCAGCAGCCCTACAAAGGAGCTGCAGAAATGACTGCTGGGCTTCATCTAAATAAGGAGGGAGGGCTTGGCCAGTGCATCAGCACAGTTAGGTCCCTGTGGCTTTGTACTGACTCTCTGCACTTCTTCAAAGGGTGCCAAGAGCAATTCCCAGTACAGATCTACCTCCATCTGTAAACTATAAATCTGTGATTTAAGCCCTTATACTGTGGGACATGAGGTGTGATAGTGGAGCAAGTAAAGTATCTTGCTGTAGCTTAAGAGGTATTCAAGTCCCACTCTGGACTTGTGCCATAGGCTGCCCCCATGTGACCAAATGAGTATTTGGCCTTTTAGTCTGGGGGGAGAGGGGAGGGTCAGAGGTAGCCAGATGTGATGCTAGATGCATCAGTCTGTTGTGTACTGTTGGCTGCAGTAACAGGCATGCCTTAACCACACTAGCCTGTAGGGCCAGTTAAACCCAGGAAGAGCTTTGACTGTGGGAGTGTAGTGCATACTGGATGCGTGTACGTGTGAAGTCACGTCACTGTAGCAATGCACTACAGCAACATAGCATCCACAGGCAAAACTCGTGATGCTGTAGCTACGTTGCCCCTTACAGTGCCCGTCGCTGCAGCTATCTCCCCCATTTTATAGTACATTGCTACAGTGACAAGTGCCTAAAACTAACCATGTGTTGGTGCGCATGGTGCAGCATCAGCTGTTACTGCACCATCTTTTAGTACTTCCAAAAGGAAGTACTAAATGATGGCACAGTAACAATGGCACCATAGTGGCAAGTATAGACATGCCCACTGAGTTGAGATCTGGGTTCCAGGTACTGTGGAGTGAAGGCTCGTCTGTGACATTTGGACCTGGATCCAAATGCAGATGCACCAGCCTGTAAGTCTGGAGAGGTGAGTTCCACTCCCCACTTTTCTCCTGTCGTGAATCAGAGCAGCCGCCGGCAGCCGTCTGACTCACACCGGAGTGTTTAGATTTTGAACTCGGCAGGCGGGTAATTGATGGATGGAGTGGAATTAACCAGGCACAGACACGTGTAGGTTACAGGAGTTTGTTTACTTACGTCGCCTAGATAGTGATGACGACGCAGGCGAGCCTTTGTTCCGTTATAGCTTCGGTTACAGAGTTGAGTACACGCATTTAGGTTACAGCAAAGTAATGACGGACATGGCGCCGGAACGAACGGTCGGGCTTGCAAGACTTTTTTACGTCAATATTTTACGATGGCGGGGATGATTGATTGGGAATTGATCAAGTTCCCAACTCTCTGGTGACGAGCACAGGCATCTCCTTAGAGATCCCCAGAGTTCTCCGCCTTGGGCGGAAACCGTTAAACTATTTATAGGCAGAGGTGTTTGACAGAGATGGCCAATCGTGAACCGTTATATGGAATCTTTAATTTTTTGGCAGGTGGCAGCTCTTTGTCTCCTCAAGTTACAAGGTAGTGGGTTAGGTTTCTCTACCTGTTACGTGTGTGCTACGTGTGAGGAGCTTACGCTTAATTTTTGACCAATTATATATAGTTTCCCCTAGCATTTTATTTCAGCTGACCAATTATCTACAGTTCTCTGCCAGCGTTTTGTTTCAAGGAATTTTGGCAGGGAAGTCTTTTAACCCTTAATCGTCAACATGAAGATGATTTGAATGGTATCTCTTGCTTAGTGGCATGGGCACAATTTAATTGGGTTGTGACACACCAGCCTGTAAGTGTGGAGAGGTGAGTTCCACTCCCCGCTTTTCTCCAGTGCTGACCTTGGACAAGACACTTCTGCTGCCTGTGCCTCTGCTTCTCCTCTCAGCCTTTGTCAATTGTTCCTAGTTGCATATGATACCTTTGTGGAAGACACAGTATCTTACCATGTGTTTACCCATTCCCTAGTTCAACAGAATTTGATTTTGGTTGGACCTTCTTGGCTGTAAGATAACAACAAGGTTCACATTTCCAAAACTGCAGGGAATTCAAAGGCTTTTTTTGTTGCTGTTGTTAGCTTCAGGTCTATAGTCACTTAAAAATAGGTTGTGCAGAATTTGCAAACTTTACGTCTCTGCACAGAGAACTGCAGACCAGCAGTAAAATGGGTACAGTACATTCTGGATGCAGCTCTTTCCACTCATCAAATAACTGCTAGGGCAGAGGGGGAACAGTACTGACAGCTGTACACCTGCAGTGCTATGTCCCCACTGACATCCACACTCTTCTGGAAGTATGATATATTTAGGGTGGCTACCATAGAGGACAGTCCAGTTGTCCTCTGTCCTCTCTTGATATGAAACCGGACACCTTTATGTCCTCTATTTTTCTCTTGAAGAGAAAACCGGAATATTTTTCTATGATGGCCACCCTAGAGAGATTCCTTCCACCAAAGTGCATGGCATCTGCAAAAATAATGGAGTCTGAAATGATGTATGCAAAAAAAAAAAAAAAGAGAGAGAGAGAGAAACAAAGCAACCCAAGGACTTTATGTACAAACATGGAGAGAATCTGAAAAATTTGCATTTTTCAGGGAAATTCATCTTTATGGAAAGATTAAGTAGCCACTTTCTCTTAGGATTAAAACAAAAGATTTCCTGCATGGCAATCCTTATTCATAGCCAAGCTTTGAACCTTATTCAAACTCGGCTCATCCTCATCCTCTGATTTTTGTGATCTTTTAAACTGGAGAACGGACATTTTTTTGCAATTGGCATAAATAAAAGTATCAGGATGCATTTGAAAGTACCAAAATGTGTGGTGCCCTCTAGTGTCAAGATAAAATATACAGAGAATTTACTGTTGCAGGAATGAATGGTTTAGCCCAGTTATGTCAAACATATGGCCTGTAGGCCTGTGGAGCTGACGTTGCCTGGATTGTGGGGCTTCCAGAAGGGCTGAGAATTCAGGGGTGAGCTGGGGTGAGGTGGGAGGGGTCCTCTGCCAAAATCTAGGATACAGAGCTATTTTGGGCATGCATGTCAGTGGTGGGTGCAAGTGGTGGCTACATTAGCAAACCTCCCATACCACTACTACCTCCATGTCCAAATCTGGCCCATGAGGAGTCCTGCAGTCTGGACCTGACCTTGGGGCTGGGTGTATTTGACACCCCTGGTTTAGCCCAAGCAGTCTAGGCTTGTGTTTTTTTTTGATCCAGATGTCTAGGGATCAACCTCCTCAGACTGGTTAGTGACAAGATTCCAGAAAGCTTTAATTTAGGACTATCACAGATTTCAAAGATTAACATAGCAATAAACTATCTGGTGTTTATTAGCATAACCATTCTCTAATAGGTAGAAATGGACCAGCTGTATCTCAGCAACATGGTCACAGGCCTTAACACCAAAGGGAATTTCTCCTGATCCAGATAGGGGGATCTTGTGTTTCTGAATCAATGACATGCTGTCCCTTCCTCAGAATGGTAAGATACTTCTATATACTTTATTGATCCAGCACTAAAGAGGAATCTGTACAGTACCAACAAAGCTCCCAACTTCTTTCCACCTTTGCTAATGTTTGATTTTTTGGAAGGTAATATCTTTGGTTTGCTCAGGGGGAATCTGGAGCTAATGCATCCAGCACTTTAGCTGTGACCATCAGTGGGATATAGATTTCACAAAGAAAGTGGCAGTCCCAAGACTAACTCAACTTTTGTTCAGTCACAGATACACTTTCTACTTCTGAGACCATGAATCTAAACTGCTCAGTGTGTTATTTCCTGTAGGAACATTGCAAGTTTCAGGTTTCCTCTTAGCCCTACTTTAAATGACTAGATACTGACTGTACTTTGCTTTTTAAATCTGTAGCTCATCTCAGAAAACCAAACCATCCTTCATGTAGTACCTACAAACAACAGTCCGCCAAGTCTCAAAGAATGCATCCGATAATAATGAAATACTGCATTATTTGTTTAATGCCATTGCCCATAGGAGAATGTTTTAAAAACACCAGGGCCCTGTATCTTTGATTCCCAATCTATAAAGCAGGGATACTATTTACTTCCTTTGTAAAATGCTTTGAGTTCTATTGATGAAAAGTCCAGTTTGTCAGAGCTGGATGATATTATCTAAAGATCACCTCCTGCTTCAGCTGCCCGAGTTCAGAGCTCTGAGTTTTCCTCTGTAGCAACTAATGACTTCTTTAACTCTTAAGCAGCTCAGTGAGCATAGGGAACAAGCCAAGTGTTAACCTGAAGGAAAACAGGCCACTCTTCCCTTGGGGCATGGCTAGTAGAAATAAATGAAAGCAGAGATGTCTGGCAAGAAACCCCATGCTGAATGGAAAACTGGGAGGGGTTTGTTCTCTGCAGTGGAGCACAACCTCTCAGTACTAAGCTCTCCCTGGCAAAGGTGATTTTTCTCCACAGTGCTCATAAAGTTCCTGGATTGTAGTAGGTGCAGGTATTTAATAATATTTGCCATTGGAAAATACTTCTGGGAAATCTTTCAAGACATCTATGTAGAGCTGTACATGCATGTGTGCTCACACACACCCTTCTAAGTTTTGTAGGCAAGGGTGGGGTTTAATAACTGGGACCTCCTGCTCAAAACAGCCTTTCTCCTCCAAATCCTTGGTAGCTCCCATGCAACACCAGAGGGGAAGCTAAAGAACTAGAAACAAATCACCATCTGTTACAATGAGAAGAGAATAAGATTTTCTTAGCTCTGCCACTGGGCTGGCACTCAGGAGAGCTGGGTTCAATTCCCAACTCTGGCACAGACTCCTTGGATGCTTTGGGCAAGTCTCTAAATCTTCTTCTGCCTCAATTTCCCTCCTGCACACATGAGGGCATAGCACTCCTTTCATCTGTTTCTATTTCCAGTTCCTTGGAGCAGGACTGGATCTTATCAATGGGATGTGCACTGTTTGGGGCCTCTGCTGTCACAAATAACAATCGCTGTTTGTGACCATAAATAATATGGGCATCAGGCCCTTTAAAAAACTGTCCCTCCCTACCTGGCATTGTAGCCCCAGCCTCCTCCTCTTCCTCCCTCAGGTTGCAGCCCTTGTTGGCGTCCCAGTGGTTGTCATGGAGCTACAGGGCCTGTAGCCAAGGCTCCGCTGACGCTGGGAGGCCCTGGTTGCTAAGGGAACACGGTAACAGCCAGGGGCTGGCAGTGGGAAAGACAAGAAGCAACCTCTTGTCCATGGAGCCAGGGGAGCTGTTGTAAAGGCAGCAGCAGCAGGGACTGAACATGTAAGTGCCCAACTACATCCCCCCAGGTGGGAGAAAGGGGGATGGAGAGCGCTGGGCTCAGCTAGTTGGGGCTTGGTACAGAGGCACAGGGTGCAGAGCTCCCAAGATCCCAGGCTTGGCGGCAAAGGCCTTCTCTCCCAGGCATACAAGCCTCTCCACCTCTCCAGCCTTCTCCCCAGCTCAGTCCAGTGAAGGGAAGTTCCTGGCAAGGGGCATTAAAGATGCAGTGTGGTAGCCTGGCTGAGGGAGGAGTGACTGGGGCTGTGGTGGGGCACCAAGAGTCTGCTCCTGGTTTTCCATGGACTTCTTTGCAGTTAGGCCCAGCCTCACTAAGCATTGGCAACTTAGTGATTTTTTTTTTTTTTTTTTTTTTTTTGTGCTAGATCTAGCAACTTTTGGGGAGTTCCATGCCGCACGGGTCTGTGGCACATCACTTTACTGTGGGTGGCACTTGGTAAACTCCCCAGTGTTATTTGTGATGGCTTTAGAAGGGCGCTTTAGCAGCATTTGGCAACTTTTGGAGGTTGGTTTGGTGAATTTCTGCTTTTAGAGTTTGGCAACATGGTGTACAGAGCTGCATAAGCTGTAATGGAAAGTAGTGGTCCTTTTCTTTCTCTGTTGCCAAACTGCTTCCCCTTCTCCCTTACACTGCCTCCCCCCCAGTTAACAGTATTGTTCACAAAACTAGTTCCAGTTTATACCTTTTTGGTTGTAACTTAAGCCACTGGAGGGGCAGTTTATTTCTAGCTGAAGCTCAGTCTTTGTACTGGGGATGAAAGAGCTTAGAATACCTCTGTTGGCACAGATGCATACTGCATACAGACTGCATTTATTTAATCATTAGCATTTCCCTCATTCCTATACCTGTTCCAATTTATGCAATCTTTCTTCAGTGGATTAAAAACTTGATAATGTCCAAGTCAAACTTTCTCAATGATCATGGCCAGGGGCTCCAGATTATGTATAAATATTGTCTCTCCTCTGATTTGGAAAACAGGAAACCAGATAGAGAGGAAAGCAAAAGTCAGGCATTGTGAAATGTCTTGCATACAGTTCAAGAGAGAGCTCTGTAGGTAAGTCAGCCAGTTATGTATTTAATATTCTAAACCAGGATGTTAAATCAAGTCAGAAGACCTGAGTTCTTTACCAGCTTGGCCACTGGCTTCCTAGTTGACCTCAGGCAACTCACTGCATTTTCCCATGCCTGCATTTCCCCTCTGTAAGAATTAATTATTGTTATCCTTTCTTATAAAGTGCTTTGAGATCTATGGATAAGTGGTATATAAGAACTAGGTTGTAGGAATACTTATTGTTAATATCATTAGAGTTTTTTCTTAGAAAAATTATATACTTTAGAAAGAAGGTTTTTGAGCTCATTGTATAATCACATATTGTTCCAAGTGCAAGAACAAGCAAGCACCCACTAAAAAGTAGAAAAACTGATAAAAAAGAAATACCCTCACCTGTGTAAAATCCATCCAGGGTTCAATACAGGCTGGATATGTGTGAATTCCCCCTTGGTTCTCTCTGGGGTTGCTACTGCACAGTGAAAAGGGGACACAGACAATAGCAGTAGTGACCATTTTCTTACTATATATCTACCACACTGTCAACTCCATTTCCTTTCTTAATGGAATGTTTTCCTTTTGTTGTGTAGGAAGCTTTGAGTCTGTTAAAGTCAGTGGGATTCTTGTCTTTGATTGGAATGGGCTTTGGATCAGGCCCTGCCAAAGCTCACTTATAGGAGTTTTGCTACTTTCCTGCTTCCCTTCTTCCTCCAAGTATCTCCAGGGCAGGGCTATATCTGATTGTATGTATCAATATGTGGAAACAATCCAGGATGCATTTTTATTTATTTGGTTTTTTATCTCCCCTTTCTCAAGTAATTGACTTTGTGAGAGTTTTGAAACATTCAAAACCTAATGGAAACATAGTACAAGGTTCAGCTGACTCTATTTATGCCAGAAAAATAAATAAAAGCAGAGACTTCACTGGTAGTAAGGAGGGCAAGAGAGGAGTCAGAATTATTGCAGCTTCTTTGTTAGTATTTCTGGTTGGTCTCACAGTGCTGTGTATATGGCAATTACAAAGAGCATGTGCCAGAACCAGAACAGAGATCAGAGTCTGTGAGAGGTGAAAGACAATATAAAGCAGTACTGTAAATACATTAGAAAGGGGCTTGGTAATTAATTATAGGTGATCCATGACACAGAATGCCATGAAATCTCAGCTCTCCAACAGAACTGGCAAGGGGAAGGGGCTGTAGCTGCTGTTTTGTGTTAGGGATCAGAGAGCATAACAGCTATGGCTGTCAGATGAGAATTGAAGTTTAATAAAAAGGAATAACAGGGGGATTTAATCTAACAACCCTAATTAGCAATCTCAGCTGTGGCAGAGTTTGTTTCTATAATAAATTGCAGGTTGACAGAAAGTAAATTATAAAATATAAGGGAGACTGGAGTGTAAAGGCAACAGGCCATGCTTCCTCGATTGCAAGGTTTGATTTAAACAGCAATCAGCCATTTAACTGGTATTGAAGGGGGCTGAGGGGAGGAGATTAGTCTTGTAATTTTTGCAGCTGCTTTATTAATATCTTGGGCTGTTTTCACAGTGCTGTTTGTATGGTAATTACAACTAGGCAGGTGATTTTTTAGGCAAGAAGTATGATCTTAGGTCATAAACCTGAATAGGGGCAAGGTTGTTTAGCTGTACAGGACTGTTCAATAACATCTTAATTCAGAATTTTAACCAATCTCCTGTCTTGCTCCTCAGCACAGTGTAACAGAAAGGCAAATTAACCAATTCCTCCACAGGGATAGCTTATTCTAGGGAAAGGAGGAGGAAAGAGGGAGAATCTATTGTGTGCTTATGAGCAAGATCATACGCACAGCCTATGAAGTACCTGGAAAAGACCCAGTTCTCTGCTGATTTTATACCCACGTAACCCCATTTAATTTCAGTGGGATTATCTATAAATTATAATTTGTCCCTTACTAAGTGTCCCTAAGTGAATGGAGGGATTTAGGTGCCTGTCAAATCTGATAACTAAATACAACAGTTGAGCTTCACAGAGCCTAAGCACAGCTGCTCCTTAGCCCTGGAGGTACCACTAGGCCCCTAGGTGCCCAAAATATGCACAAAACCATAGATTTATAGATTCATAGATGTTAGGGTCGGAAGAGACCTCAGTAGGTCATTGAGTCTGGCCCCGTGCCCTGGGCAGCAAAGAGTGACCCCAGCTAGGTGCTTGTTCAGTCTCCTCTCAAAGACCCCCAGGGTAGGGGAGAGCACCACCTCCCTTGGAAGCCCATTCCAGATTCTGGTAACCCTTACTATGACGAAGTTCTTTCTAATGTCCAACCTAAATCTCCTCTCCATCAATTTGTGGCCATTGTTCCTAGCTACCCCAGGGGGTGCCCTAGTAAATAGAGCATCTCCTATTCCCTACTGCCCTCCCCAAATGAATTTATAAGCAGCCACAAGATCACCTCTCAGCCTTCTCTTGTGAAGGCTGAAGAGATTTAGGTCACTCAGCCCCTCTTTGTAGGGCCTTGCCTGCAGGCTTCTGACCATACGAGTGGCCTCCTCTGAACCCTCTCAAGATTCTCCGCATCCCTCTTCAAGTGCAGTGCCCAAAACTGGACGCAGTACTCCAACTGCAGCCTGACCAGTGCTGCACAGAGGGGAAGCATCACCTCCCTGGACCTGTTCATCATGTGTCTGCTAATGCATGATGAAGTGTGGTTAGCCTTGTTGATCACTTTGTCACATTGACGACTCATGTTCATCTTGGAGTCAACTATGACTCCAAGATTCCTTTCTGCTGCTATGCCACCCACCTGACCGTGTAATCATCTACATCACAGCCTGTCAGTTTATTTACAAGAACAGAATGCAATACTGTATCGAAGGCCTTCTTAAAGTCTAGGTAGATGACATCTACCTCAACTCTTGCATATAAGCACTTTGTAACATGGTCATAAAAAGAAACAAGGTTAGTCAGGCAGGTGCTACCTGCAATGAACCCATGCTGATTTCCTTTCAGCATTATTTCCCCTGCTGGGCTCCCACAGATGTGATCCTAAATGATTTTTTCCAGAGTTTTCCAAAGGATAGAGGTGAGACTAACTGGCCTATAGTTTCCCAGTTCCTCCCTCCTCCCCTTCTTGAAAATAGGGATCACACTGGCCCTTTTCCAGTCCTCTGGGATCTGACCGGAGCACTATGAGTGCTAGAACAGCTGTGCCAGCAGCTCTGCTATGACACTGGCCAGTTCCTTCAGCACCCTTGCATGAAGTTCATCTGGGCCCGCTGAGTTGAACACATTCAGCCCCTCCAAATGCCCGTTCACTGAGTCTGTGCTAACAGTTGGTGGGCTGGTGTCCCTCCTGTGTCTACCTGTGATCCATTTGGGAGATTTTTCTTGGTCTGTGTCTAGGAATACAGATGCAAAGAACTCGCCAAAAAGTTCGGCTTTGTCCCCCCTCTCTGTCACCAATTTCCCTAGTTTGTCCTGTAAGAGTCCTCTGCTACCCTGTGCCTTCCTTTTGCTCCCTATATATCTGAAAAAGGACTTTTTGTTGTCCTTAATTTTTGTCACCAGCCTAAGTTCTAATCCTTCTTTGGCCTTCCTAACTGATTCTCTGCAAGCGCGAGCCAGGCAGGTATACTCCTCCTTGGTAGCTACCCCCTGTTTCCACAGCCTGTATACCTCTTTCTTTGCCCTTTAGGCTTTCCTGGACTGCCCTGTTCAGCCAAGAGGGCTTCTTGGCCCCTCTGCCCCCTTTTATGCACAATGGGATTGTCTCCTCCTGTGCTGGTAGGATCGCTCCCTTGAGGAAAAACCACCCTTCCTGGACTCTCATTTGGCCAATGCTCTTGAGCTTTAACACCTCACTAACTAATCTCTTGAGCACACTGAAGTTAGCCTTTCTGAAGTCACTTCAGGCCTTCTGGTTAGTTTACCCACCCTATGCCGGATAGTGAATTCAATCAATTGATGGTCACTATCCCTTAGGTTACCTTGTACTTGCAGATTCCTCACCAGGTCATCCCCTGTGTAGCTAACACCAGATCCAGCCAAGCGTTTCCCCTAGTGGGACTGTATACCTCCTGTGTAAGGTGGAGGTCCTGTATGCAGGTTAAGAACCTACGTAAGCGATTAGATTTAGCTGACTGCTCCTCCCGGCAGATGTTAGGGTAGTTTAGGTCACCCATGACAATGATGTCTCTTGACTGTCCGGCCTCTGAGAGCTGTCTGGAGAATTTCAGGTCTAACTCATTTTCCTGGTGTGGTAGACCCCCACTACCAAGTCCCTTTCCCCCTAACCCCCTTGTATCCTGACCCACAATACCTTGGTTTGGTCCTCCTCTAATCCCCTTTTGATTATAGAGGATGTATATTGTTCCTTAACATAGACAGCAACAGCCCCCTCCCCCTTTTCCCCCGACTCTATCCCATCTGTACAACCTGTAACCCTCAATGCCTACTGACCAAACGCAAGTAGGGTCCCACCAGGTTTCAGTTAGTCCAACCAGGCCGAAGTTGTTGCTTGTAAGCAGGAGTGCAAGTTCCTCCTGCTTGTTCCCTATGCTCCTGGTATTAGTGTAGAGACATTTAACCCCCACGATGGGTGCCCTTGGTACCCCCCTGTCCTGATGTCTGTTGGGCCCCTTAGTGCTTACCTGGACTAATCCAGTGCATTGCTCGTGGCTTGCTCATCCTAGGTTCTCCTTATCCTCTGCTTCCCTGAGCTCTGATGAAGCTAGTTTAAAGCCTTTTGGAGGAGATCAGCCAACCTGTAAGAGAACAGACTCTTACCTTTAGAAGAGAGATGAAAACCATCTGAGTCCTAGCACTGTTGAGGTGAGTCTATGCCTCTCCCTGCCTAATTTGCTTCTGGGGCTTACTGAATTGAGCCTCACACAATTGTGGGCAATAGCACCTCACCTTTATACTTAATAGATCAGTCATTCATGCGCTCACCTCATCCCCACCTTTCTCTCCGTAATGTGTAACAGGACCATGAGTGCTGCATCCTGTTTTTTCAGTCTCTTTAGCTGAACCCATTCTGTTTTGTATAAAATACTTGAATATTCAGTAGGGCAAAGAGAGTGAAAACACTTTAGAATCTGGTGGTTGGAGCATTACCCTAGGGAACCCGCGTTCTAATTCTTGCTGCAGTAGATAGTTAAGTTTTAAGCTTACTGGACCAGCAAAGATGAGAGGGGCCTCACTGCCCTATAGACTAGTAGCTAGGTCACTCACCTAAGAGAGAGGAGTCCTGGCTTCAAATACCATCTGCCAATCAGGTAGAGGGGGATGGATCCAACCAGGTGAATGCTAGGGCTGTGTGAAATTTCGACGGGTGTTTTGTTTTGAAGCTGTTTCGCCATGTTTCAAGCTTGAAACAGTGAAATTGAAATGAAAGGCCTTGAAACAGCTTTGAAATGAAATGAGGGCACTCAAAACATTTTGAAAGTCTTGAAACATTTTGCACTTCAAAGCTGGGCTTGCTTGCAGCTAAACAGAAACTAAGGAGAGGGAGTGGGGAGGACTGCTCTGATATTGACATCTAGCTCCTGGTTCGATTCTCCAGCTCTCTGATTGCTTCCCTCAGCTCTCTGATCATTGCTCTTCCCAGGAGGTGTGGGCCCCCGATCTGCCCATGGAGTTCCAGCAAGCTGCTGCTGCAGGCTGGGGCCAGTGGTAGCTGCTCGGTGCAGCCAGCTCTGAACGCTAGGAAGACTGCGGTGTTGCTGTTGGCCCCAGCCTGCAGTGGCAGCCTGCTGAAACCCAGTGCACAGATTCGGGGGCCCGTACCCCACAGGAAGAACTGGGGGAATTGAACAGGGAGCTGGGGAATGGAGCCGGGGCTGGGGAATTGAGTCGAAAGCTGGGGGAATGTTCAGGTTCCTGAACATTCCTCCAGTTCCCAGTTTGATTCTGCAGCTCCCCGATCTTTCCCCAGCTCTCTGACCATTTCCCTCAGCTCTTCCTGCGGGGTGCAGGCCCCCGGATGATGCGGGATGACAGCAGGCTGCCGCTGGCAGCTGACGATGGGGGCAGCGCTAGCCTGTGCCGAGCACCGGGAAGACTGGTGGGAGAGGGGGGGAGGCCGGCGGCCTGCCGCTGGCAGCTGACGATGGCGGCAGCTCTGGGCTATTTCCCCAGCCGGCAGCAGCAGCCTTCTGAAACTTTGCGTGCAGATCTGGGGGCCATGCCCCCTGGGAGGAGCTGAAGGAATAGTCAGAGAGCTGGGGATCGAACCGGGAGTTCTGGCTGACATGCAGAGCCGCCTCAGCTCCGGGACAGTGTGTGGCACCCTCCTGAGCTGCGCTGCACCTGCGAGATGGTGCAGCTGCCACACGGATGATCCTATGCAGGGTGGGGCTCTGCCACAAGCCCTCAGAGGCCCCAATTGCCGCTGCCAGAGCTGGTAAGTGCAGAGCTTTTTTTTTAAAACTCTGCACTCACTGACTGCAGAGCACTGGGAAAAACCCAGTGCTGGCGCTGGCCCCAGCCAGCAGCAGCAGCCTGTTGTCATCCTGTGCACAGATCTGGGGGCCCGCGCCCCCAGGACGGCTGCAGGGCTGTGCCAGACTCCTCCTGGGGGGAGCGGCTCTTAGCTCTGAGTGCAGGATGACAGCAAATGATACTAGGTTTGTTTTGAACAGTTTGAGGTGCAGTTTCACGAAACCCCCTACACCTATCTCCTTGAAACTTTTTAAGCATCATGCCCTCAGAAGGGTCTACCATCCCTGCAATTTTCATCTGAATCAGGCAAGAAATGGCAAAATTATAGGCATTTTTGTGATTCCCCATAGACTATGAGTGAAACATCGAAATGCATCAAAACAGGACCGAAACAGAGAAACAGTTTTGGAACAGTGCTTCTAAATGGCGAAATGGAAGTCAAAACAAAATGGTGCTGTTTCTCATAGCCCTAGTGAATGCACTAAACACTGTGGTATTAGGTATGAGACAAGAAAAGTCTCCTCTTTTGTTGTCATTTAAAAAAAAAACCAAAAAAACTGTTTAGGTTTCTAACTGGAGGTGGGGGCTCCCAGCTGTGAAACTCCAGTAGGGAGAAATGCCTGAATTCCCAAGAACATAGGGGCTTGTAATTCAATCCTCACTCTGGTATGTCCTAGTAAATAATTTGTCCTGGCTTTTCTAAATCTCATTCCCAGGTATGTAACTCTCCCTATCTACTGGGGCACCTAATGCCAGGTTGTGGATTCTGCTAGGTGGAACAGCATCTAAAAGTCTACCACTGCAGTACGTAACTTTGTAGTTTTGGCTCAATGAGTAAGTTATTAA
>NW_005841949.1:2070743-2077510 GCF_000455745.1 Alligator sinensis | reverse complement strand
AAGAGTGTGACAACAAGAAGTTAAATCCATAGCTCAGAAGATTTCTTTTCTAACATAGACTGAACACTCCTTTAACTGGCTAACTGTCCCTGATTTAAATTAGATCTTTGCTTTCTCCCTCAATCACAAATTGGCAGTTTCAAGAATGCTGCATGGTTCTTTACAGGGTTACAGCCTTATTGGAGGAACTAGAACCCAGCCTGAAGGGGCAGAGGAATTTCTGGTGACCCATGCTAATGGGTTGATTCAACCAAGATATAAAAAAGTTAGGTTCTCCCCACCTTTCCATTTCTGAGATGGAGGGAACTGATGCCACTTTAATGTTTTCTTTGCACCACTATTTCTGTTCAAAGCAAATCTAGTATCATTTGCTGTCATCCTGCACTGAAGAAGCTTGGGGAGGAAATCAAGGCTGAAGTGTATGTTATCAGTAGATTAAATAGCAACAGTGAAGCAGAGCATATGACTGGAGTACATTTAGCCTTTATCTTGAGCATGCATGCTCTTAAGGGCAGGGGGGAATGACATTTGCCACAGTCCTGCATGGATTAGATTTGATCTCGGGTCTATTATTTGAAGTTAGTCGGAGTGCATATGTTGAATCCTTAAACAGAGGTGATTTGTTTAGTCCAATGAACTAATGTTACTTTAATGTTTACTTTGCACCACTATTTCTTTGCATGTCTTGGTTTGTGTCTGTGTCCCTATGTGCAGGGCTGTCAAGTACATTCAAGATTTACAGGAAGATTTTCCTCCCTGCCTTTGCTGAGGGTATGGTTGGTTCTGTATTGAAATATTCTTCTCCCACAGTCGCTGGTCAGATGTATTTCTCCCTCAGCTGGGACAGGGAAGCAAAACCAAGCACTGATCAGAGGGAGCACTAAGTCAAGTCACTCTAATTGGCTGAACCTGCTGGCTTTGTGTTTGAGGCACAGTTGATTATTGAGTCACTGAAGGGGAACAGCAGCTTGGAAATGTAGCATGCTTTTGTGCTTTGGACTTACTTCTTTCCCCTTCCCAGTTTGTTTTCCTTGCTGGAGCTTGCTCTGGGTTATAGAGCCTAGGTAGTTCTCCCGCTGGTAAGTTTGTTTACTGTATGCGCAGCTTGGTGCCACTAAGTACAGATGAAAGGGAGCTATACTTCATTCAGTAGGGCTGTGCGAAGCTTCAGGTGCTGATTCAATTCGGAGGAGATTCAGCCCCATTCCGTGGCTGGATCTCCAAATCCAAATTGAATCAAGGGACCAATAAAAAGGTCCGAATTGATTCGAAACTCTCCAAATCTTCGGAAAAGATTTGGAGAACTTTGGTGATTTGGGCAGTCCTTGCCTGCTGCAGCAGGGAGCTGGACCTGGACCTGGACTTCGCGCCAGTAAGTAGAGTCTGGGTGAGGAGAGGTTGCGGGAGGGGGGAGGGGACCTGGGGGGGGGATCCCCCCCACCATTGCTGCCCTGCCTGCCCCAGCTCCCAGCCCTTTTTTTTTTTTTTTGTTTAAAAGCCCCTACTCACCGGGTGCTGCCCCCCACCATGCTGCATGGGGGGCTCTGCAGGAGCCCCCCAACCTCTGTCTCCTCTCCCCTCACCCTCCCTATCACTGCCCCGCCCACCCCAGATCTGGCTCTTTAAGCAAAAAAACCCCCAAACCCCCCGAACTCACCAGCTCCTGCAGTGGCCTCGGGGCTTCAGGGGGCTCATGGAAGAGTCCCCCACATGGCACTAGGCAGTGGGGATTACCCCCCGCTGGGCAGGAACCATGAGTCGAGGAGGTTTTTTGTTTTTTTTTCCTTAAAGGGCCGGAGCTGGGGTGGGCAGGGCAGCCATTGGGGTGGGGGGCACTGAGATAATGGCAAGGGTCAGGGGGCTCATGCAGAGCCCTCCATGCAGCATGGGGCAGTGGGGATCGCGCCCCCATTTGGCAGCACCTGGTGAGTGCAAGGTTTTTTTTTTTTTTTTTTTTTTCCAAAGTACTGGGAGCTGGGGGGGCAGGGCAGCCATTGCCAGGCTGGGAGAGTGAGCGGGGGATGGGCCTGGATGATTTGGCTGAATCAATTTGGGACAGTGATTCAAGTCACCGAATCGAATCACTGTCCCCCGCATTGGCCGAATTCGAAGCGAATACTAGCTGCTTCGCACAGGCCTATCAGTCAGTCACTGTCAAAGGTAGAGCTTAGATCTCTGCAGTGCATCCAGAAGAACAGAAGCTCTGGTGCAGTAGGGGCAGGTGAGATACTCTAAATATAGGCTGCAGACTCCAGCTGCCCACTCACCTAACTTATCTCACAGATGCTCAGGTACTTGGCATCCTGCCTCCCAGCAGCTCTGCTAGGATGTTAGGTATCCACAAGCTTCTTCTCCTGCTCACCAGAGGCTACTGTAACAGTAGAACTGTAACAGCCAAGGTGCTTCTTGATGCTCTTCTTGAAATTGCAAGGCAGCAGAGCAACTGTATTTGGTTGCCCCAGTGTCTTGCCAGCACAGCAGAGGTGTGGGGAGGCTGAAGGAGTTGAAGTGGATCGGAGACAGGATGGGAGTTTCTGGAGCAGCCTGGCTCAGTCCGTGCAGGTTCACTGCCCCAACCAACCCATACCTGAGGTTGCCCCAGGCTTCCTTCAGTTTCCCTGATCCTTGAACTCTCAACCCATGCCACTAGCACTGAGTTCCTCTGGCTCCCCCAACTGCTACTGAGGAGTTGACACCTGCCTCTACTCACTCCTGCTCCCAGTCCCTCAGGATGAGACCAGTTCTCATAGCCAAAGCACATCATATGCATCTGCCAAAAATATGGTAGCTCTGTGTTTGTGAAGGGGAAGGTACTTTATCTGGCTCCTTAACTCCAGAGGCTAACCAAGGCTCAGAGCCTCCCAGATGTTAGACACCAAGTTTGTCTGATTCAGTGGTTTCTGTGGGTGCTCAGTATCTCAGAATCAGTTTATTGAAGCATTCAGGGGTGCCATGCACAGGGTGGCACAGGCCATTTATTTGCCTGAGGTTTCCTTTCCCACTCAGCTGTGTGGCTGGCTGCCATGCAAGAAACACATTTTTAAAATGGCTTCCTGCAATCTGGCTGGTTTCTTGCTGAATCAGTTGGCTGGGTATACAAGCAGACTCTTTTTTTTTTTTTTTCTCAAAGACTTGAACCCTTCCTGATTAGATTGTGAACCCTCAAATAATGAGCCTCAGTTTTTTAACCAACTGGTCCAGGTTCCCTCGCTAACAGATGCAATAATTTGGTTCCCAGTTGCTGAGAGTCTCATTAGGAGCATTTGTTTATAACATATGCCAGATTGAGAATGCTGTAAACTCTTTGGCATCCAAGACAAGCCTGTGAAGTTGGGTGCCCTTGGCTGATTTTGTGTGTGTTGTTAATTGGAGCAAATTCACCAAGTGGGCATTCACCATATGAAACAACAAAAGAAGCAATCCCCAAAGGCATTTCCAGAACTGTAGTGCTGCAGTCGAGAGTATGAGCCTGCTCTGCTTTCTGCATTGAGATGATCAGTGTTCTCACTGCTTGTGTGAAAGAGAAGTTGGATCCTAGTTTGTGGAATGTGGAAACTTTCTTGTAAGCAAAGAAATAATTAGCTTGGCTGCAGTTACTGAATTAATTTATCTGATATTCCTGGAACATTTAACAAATGCCACTGTAAGATGTTCTCTGGAATACTGCTGCAATCACTCATTTCACAGTGAAATGTTTAAAAAAATAGATGAGCTTCCGTGATTTACAGGGGAACAGTCAAGGGATCTTGGTGGCATCATAAACCACAGCAGCAGATCACCCAAGCAAATATTAATTGCTTAAACCTCAGAGCATCCTGTTTGTTGATAATGATATATGGAGCAAGCTCTGACACATCTTAACATTTTAAAAATAAATAACTAAAGCTTTAATTAGTGCAACTGCTCATTTAACTTTCCTAGCAACTATTATAATTGTATTTAAAAGTCCAGCATTTATTGTAGTTTAAAATTAAACAAACCAACAAGCATGTAAATACTTGAAAACAATTCTGATTCCTACAGGAAGACGGTAAACATGATGAAATCCCTGTTTCTTCACTGAGTGACCCATCATCATCAATTCAAGGTAGTTGCTTGTCATCAGTTGTGATTGCCTGCCTTTATCCCTAGCTCTGCTTGCCTGCTCCTTGGGTTTGATCAGGGTGCTGAAATGTCTAAGCATTGTGTACTGCTTAGGAGGCCAGGAGAGGTGGTCATAAGGGAGAGATGGTAAACTGGGAATACCCCTGTATATTTTGCAAACCAGAGGAAAGTAGGATAGACTTGTATGCTTTGCAGTTTAGTTTAATTGATCTGGCCTAGCTATTTATGGGGACAGATTGAGACAGGGTACCACACAATGGAGTTACACACAAGGAGAGGCTGTCTAGCAGTGACTGCTGCTGCCAGTGCCTTTTTCAAAATCCCGTCTGTGTTCCATGTTCTAACCCGGGCACCCAGAGTCGGTTGGAAGGCAACAGCTTTCTGTTGCTACTAACCAGCAGTTGAGCAGAACCAAGAAAACGAGGGGAGGGCTGCTTGCCCCCATTGCCATCTAGTAAATGAAAACTGCTAGCAGGAATTCAGACATCACAGAGGTAGACCTAAAAAGTTCCCTCAGGGAGCAGAGCCTCCAGAAAAGTCAATCCAGGATTTGAGAAGTGGCAGAGAGGTCCAGAAGGAGGCTGGATTGCCCATCCTAAGGTAGTGTCTGTCAAAGGAAAAGGAGAGTCAGGCCTTGTCTGAACTACAGTAACTACTTGACTGAAAGTTGTAGTCTGGGCAGGATCATACTGTGTCAGTACTCGGACTAGAGTCTGGTACAGCCTAGGGTTTCAACCACACTGCAATTTTTAATTGTAGTTGGGTCCTGTGGCTCAGTTGTAGTGATCGGTGTAGAGAGTGCATGTTTAAAAACAGGTTCTCTGGTGACCTGATGTTTAATACTCTTCCTCACGTCCCAAGAGAGATGAGGGCTGGATTTCCAAATCCTGCTTTGTTCTTCCCCAGGCTGAGAAGGAATCTTGTATAATAAACCTGTGGTGGGTAACCTGCAGCATGTGTGCCACAAGAGCATGGATAGCCTCTATGTGGCATGTGGCAGATCAGGGAGGAGACATGCAGCACAGCAGCATATAAAGCAGGGAGCAGACGACAGAGCAACAGATCAAGCGGGGAAAGGAGGAGATTGGAGTGGCACTCGGGGGTGTAGGACTAAATTGTGGCACACCTGCCCCTACTGTAACAAACAATGAGAAGAAGGAGCCTCCTGGCTATGAAAGAAAGCAGGAGTCCAGAGCAGGACTGGGGGATGGGGAGGCCCTCCTTGTATGGAGAGAATAAATAAATATCACGGAGATGATGAATGGGGATTATAGAAAAAGCGAAGCAAGTTACAGTTAGAAAATTGGAACAAATAATCCATTTATTCTTGAGGCCCCATTATAAACCTTCTAAATCCAGATTAATATAAACCATTGCCATAGAGACTTCAGGGTTTATTCATTTAAAAATGCTTGTTTTTTCAGCTTGGAGCATTAGATCTCCCACCAGGCTGACCCTCTGCCTGTAAGACATGGCTTTAAGGTATATAAATCCTGAAGCTGCAGTTCCCAAATGCATTCATGTAATGAATATGAAGGGATGCGCTAAAAACATCATAATCCATTTCTGGAGTATCAGTGTAGCCTATTTATCTATCAGAGTTTATACAGTGCACTCATTCATCATCGCGGGTGCTGAGCTGAGACACAGACTAGGACAGTCTTCATTATTGATTAAAATGTGCATGCAGCCCTTTAAGGTGCTGTGTGTCCTGTATTCCCAGCCCCAGTGCAGTCAGCGTATGCTCAGCTCCTTACTGGATTGAACGCTGTGTTCCTATTTAGGACTAAGTTGTGCCTTTGCATCAGCTAAGGATCATCAGTGCACAGCCACTGGACCAGACAAGAAGGCAGAATCCTGGAATCTGCTGTTCTCCAAGGTGATGTTGCCTGTGCCAGATCTATACCCAGGGCAGCATAAACACATTCACAAACATTAAGTCAACTACCCTGTCCACGTGGATAATTTGCAGATCTTCCTCTGCACTCCAGACTTGGCTCCATCTGTCCAAACTAAAATCTTAGCTTATCTCTTTGACATCTCCTTGTGGATTTGTAGTCATCAGCTCCAGCCCAGCAAAGCTAAAAGAGAGCTCTTAATCTTCCCTGACAAACCCTCCCTGCTATCCCTTCGCTTGCTCTGGGGATGAAAACAGGGTCCTGTCTGTCAGTCAGGTTCCTAATCTTGGCTTCAACTTTGACTTGGCCATCAGTCTGGGCCTCATACCCAGGCTATGTCTAAGTCTTACAGATCCTTTCTGCATAACAGCTCTAAGATACAGCATCTCCTTTTCATCTATGCAGCTAAAACTTTTTTTCCCAAGTTATCATCATCTGATGTCTTAATTAGTTTAACATCCTGTTTGCTGGTCTTGACAGATGTGACCTTGCCTGGATGTTAACTTTCCAAAACATTGCTGCAAAGAACACTTTCCTAGTCTGTTGGTTTGGCTGTGTTGTCCCTCTGTGCCTCTTAACAAGGGTTTCCCCTGTTCTACTTGTCTTTGCTTTTAAATTCCTTCACAGCGTATCCTTTTCCTACCTATCATCTCTCATTCGGTGTCAGTCCATGATTTCAGCCTTCTGTTTGTTTTCATCTAGGCACCTTCCTGCTCTGTTCCATGCTCCTCTCCCCCCCCCCCCCCCCGCGCTTTGGGGGGGCCT
>NW_005841949.1:2046116-2070672 GCF_000455745.1 Alligator sinensis | reverse complement strand
CCCCCCCCCCCCCCCCCCCCCCCAGTTGCTTTGGGAGGAACTCCCTATAGACACTCACAGTTATTCATTGCTCTGCTCCCAGGCCAGCCTTAACTATCCTTTGCCATGTGGCCCGCAGAAAGCCTTGAGAACAAATAGCTGCTGGTGTACTGCGATCATTGCCTATCACACAGACCAAGATTTTCTTCTTATCCCCTTGTGCTTCCCTGTCCATTTGTATCCACGTGTCATCTCTTATAATTAGATTGTGAGCTATTTGTGGAACAGGTTATCTTTGTATGGCACCTAGCATGGTATGGTCCTGGTCCATCACTAGGAGCCCCACTACTATTTCATACAAATAATGCAGCATGTAGCCAATCGGGGTAGGGTGGACAGATGTGTGGTATGTTTGGATGGGTGAGGTGAGTGGTAGCTAAGAGCCTTATCTGATGAGAAACTGGGGTTTGAGAGCATTTGGCAACTTGCTTTAAAGCAAAAAATACAGAAAGGGAAGCATTATCCTGACATCCATTCTAAGCTATATAACCTTGAGGTTTCTTTCCCCACTTAGAAAGGTGAATGAGCATGGCTGTGTGTAGGTAAAATTATTTTCTTGACAAATGTGTATGCACTTTACTACTAAATGAAGTGAAGGTGAACAATACTTGGAGTCATAATAGCCTCTTTTTCCCACACTAGTTCCTACAACCATTTGCCTGTCTTGCTTAGAGGTGGATTTAACACTAATGCTTTAAAGTAGACAAATCCTTTAATATTGTTTTACCCAGTGTTCAGAAATTTAATCACATTGCCCATCTGAATGCCCTGTGCCTGAGCCTGAATGCCCTGTGCCACTCGGCAGATCTTCAGGTATTCAAGAAGTTCCTAATATATTTGTATCCTTATTCCACTGACAGCACCATCAAGACATTTACACAGATCAAGGAAGTTTTGATAGGTTAAATGTGGAGGGATCAGCAGATTTGGTGTGATAGCTGTGTAGGGCTGTAGAAATGTGGCCCCCATAGCTTAACTCAGTCAGGATTTGAATAGGTTGAATATGACTTGTAGAGAGATGCTGGCTAGAATTAACTTTACTAGTCACTCTTGATGTGCATGTGGAAAAGCTTATTTCCTTGCTTGCATGAGTATGGCATCTTCTCACTACTTTTCCCTTCCTGATTTCTGTAAGTGGTATTTTGTCCTTGGGAATGATGCAAGCGCATGTTTTTCATTTCCACAGATAAAATAGCCTTGAATGACCTTATCACACTCTGCTCTTTCACTTTCTGTAAACCTCTCAGATTTTCCCTGCTGAATACAGCTAACAGTTATGGTGGCAGAGAACCTTTTTAGAACCAACTGCATGTAGGCTAGATCAGGTTAAGTGCTGAGTGCTGAAATCCAGCTGTGTCTAATATGAATTGAAGACTCAACACTACATAGGATTCAGACCTGAGGCTGCTTAAACCCACCTTGTTCTTTTTCAGATTGTCATTGCTAGTTTTCTTTACTAGTGTGTCTTGTTTCATTTTTTTGCCTTTTACACTAATGATTCTCTGTATGACCCCATTGACTTCAGTGGAATAGCTCTTGGTTATCAAGACATGAGATCAAAATTGGGCCCACTAACTTTTAACTAGAACTGGGTGATTTTGTCAAAAACTTGCTGGGTGGCTAGGGGAGGGGTAGTTTTGGAGTAACCAGAACTATATGCAAAATTCAGTTGAATTCACTGAATACTTTTGGCCAAAAATGGGGGATTTTTTTTTTTAATGTGGAAATATATTAATGAAATTTTCAAAATAAAACATTTTGACTTTTTGTTTCAAAATTGTATTTTGGATTGAAAAATTGACCTAAAACTTAAGGGGAAAAGGTAAAACATATTTGGGTGAAACAAAATGTTTAGGTCATCTCCAAATGATTTTTTTTTTTCATTTTGGGTTTTTTCTTTCATTAAGCTATGAAAATGGAAAGACTTTCATTCGGGTTCTCTGTGAGCCGTTCTTTCCTTCCCTTTGGCAGCTCACTGGAAAAAAAAAACAGGATTTGCTCAAGTCAGGGGCTGGACACTGGGATTTGTGCAGATTCCTGTGCATTCCTACAGGATGTTTCAAAAAATCACATCTGGGTGTGTGAGATTTCCCTGTTTCTTTGGAATCTACTATGATGTCTGGATGCTGTTGAAACCACCTTGCTGTGCTTGGTGGCTTCATCCCTACATCCCAGTTTCTTCTGACACCTTGTGAATTCATTCCCCTTTTGAAATGCGACATTGGATTGGTAGCAAGTGACTGTGTTTTGAATTCCAAGGAGAAGCAGCTTTCTGAATTCCTCCATCAGATTTATTCTTACCTTGTACAAATCAGTCTTCCCTGGATCTCTTGAGCATATTTTAACCATCTTTGCAGCAGCAAGATGTTGGTCACCATGGTCCCCCTGCTTTACTTATGGCGGGTTATGGTGTTAAGTCTTGTGGTTGTGACGGGGATGACTGCATAGTTTTGCTAATAGTTTAGATAATGGATTCATATAGGGTGATTTAGATAGGTTTGATCCTGCCTGCCTCAACCACGGGATTGGACTAGATGACCTCTGGAAGTCCCTTCGTGCCCTACTTTTCTATGATTGTTCTGTAGAATTCTCAAAAGATTACAACTACTTTACAGGTTCTGAGAGTCTCTCTAACAAGAAATCTGGAAAGAACTTGCTTTCAGTCATCATTAGCTGAAAAGGGGCAGGGGAATATGGTTTTGATTACTAACAGACACAAGGATATGAGAATTTTGGTGGTGAGGGGAGAAATTATTGAGGAGTCTTGAGCTCTCTAAACTCATCTGTCATCACCTGTATTTCAGATCTTCCACCTATGACATCTTGATCTAATAAAAAAACCTAACTGGTATTGTAATCAGTCTGTTACAGTCACTACTGAAATGGGCAATGCTCCATGAAGGGAAATGGACCGATTTATAAATGCATCTCTTAAAAGTATAACATTTGGGAAGAGCCATTAGGAAAAATCCTTGAAAGTGTCACAGTCTCCATATATGGTGCATTTTTGCCTAATCTCTCATGTTCCTCTTTAACCTTCTCATGTTTTTAGTTCAATTATGGTTGCCTCTGAAACATTGTTTGTAAGGAGCTTTTTGACTGAGAGGCTTAATAAATTAAGATTATGACCCTAATTCTCCATGGAGGAATGCTCTTAAGGACTATTGTAATTTCATGCCTGGAGGGAGTCACATTTGCTGGAGAATGTTTGTTATTTACAATTCCTGAATTAGCTCTGAGAAACCATAATTCCTGATAAGAATACTGAACGCACAACCCCTGTGCCTCATTAGCCAACAGAACCACAGTGGTTCTTGCAGAAAGGGTGTAGTCTTGAAAGGTTCAGTCAAGGGCCTGATCTGGTTAGTGCAGACAGTCTCTGCAATTTTTATGCACAGCACCATTCTTAATAGCAAGCACCACCTGGTAAGACCATATCCAAAGTCAGATCTGCTGTACTAAGAGTACACTCAAGTCAGCTATTTATTTCTTGCAAGGCAGGCAAGTGGCATTTTGCCCCTCCGTGCCTGCTTCACTTCTCCCCACCCCCAGTCAAAAAAAGCTTAAAAGAAGAAAGGGCACTTTAGGTTTCAGTATCAACTAGGCCAAATAGATGTGTCCTTGGGAAACCTTATTCTGTGGGATGTTAAAGCCTCTCCTAAATCTTTCACATCTTTATGACTGAAATTGTATGTACCTAATAAGCATCCCCCCCCTCCCCGCTTCAGTAAGCAATGAGAGTAGTATGGGAAGTGAGCACATATACCAAAGTATATGAGTATTTAAGTGAGCACATATACCAAAGTACAGGGAGGGAGAAGTGGGGAGGTACAGGAGGAAAAAAAAAAAGTTTCCTAGAGTAGGACTGAGAGCAGAGAAGTTATATAACTGGACATAGGGCTATAATAGATTCAACCCTGTTATAACACCTGTACTTAGTGGAGGGAGATGAGACTAATCCTTCAAACTTGGACCAATCCTTCAAACTTTTGTCTTCACATAGTATATCAGAAGCTTTGCTGCTCAGCATGAGCCACTTGATGTCAGGGGTTATATCAATGTGAATCTGGATTAATTCCACTGAAGCCAACAGGATTTGTTTGGATCTGTAACTGGTGATACAGAAAGCAGTGTCTGGTCCTATAGGCAAAATCCTGGACTGTTGAGAGCAACAGGGATTTTGCCATTGCCTTCTGTGGACTTCTCTTGATTTCTCCCATTGAGTCGTAAAATCAGTGAAAAGTCAACTGGCAAGTGCTTTTCCCAGCAGGCACCCAAGCAGCTAGGCAGAGCATTGAGAACTCCATAGTGGAGAACAAGGGATGGTAAAGAGGGGCCAGAGCTGCTTCCAGGGCATGAAAGGATCTAGGACCAGAGGATACAGAGGGTTGAAGGCATTGAAAACAAGTGGTAGAATGAGTATTGTTTTTTACTTCTATTGTTATTCCACTAGAAAGCCCCAGTCAGGGCTTGCCAAAATCACCTCTATGGAGAGCCCTGAACTGTTGCTGAGAATCAAGCCTGCCCTTTCACTTCTGTTTCATGTGTCCCCAAACTCAGTAGTTAGGTTGTGTAGAGGCCCTAGATGGGTCTTAAGCATGCTCCTCTGCTGTCTTCCTTCAGAGAACCCAAGATTGCTGTCTAATTGCTGATCTTGGTCATGTGTTGGTCCATATCCCAGAAATCTTTGAATTACTGGGCTGTGTTTGGTTGTCTCCCTTGCCTCCATCTTCTGCATGCTGTTTATCTTCTAAAGTATGTTTGCAGTGCAGTAGGGATTGTACCCTTAAGCTGAAAGCTCTTTGGGGAAGGTGCCTGTTCTGTTCTGCTTATACAGAGCCTAGCATAATAGGGCCCTGATCCTGTCTGGAACTTTTGATGTTATTGCAGAGAAGATGCTGAACAGAGATGTTTTCCCAAGGCTCAGAAGACTTGAGCCCAGCTCCTTGGGGCTGATGGGGAGCATTGTACATTTTTAAAGGTAATGGGGTTCTAAGTCAGTTAGCTGGGTGTTTACTGAAGAATGTCAGGTAGATGGACTGGTTCTGTAAGAAGTGAACTCTGGTGTCAAAGTCATCACACAGGCTTTGCTCTCACTAGCAGCTTAGACCTCTTCCCTTTTCTACTTTCACCGACTAAAAACATTAACTCCTGTCTGGGAAAAAAAAAATTACTAGTGTGTTCTCTCCCTCCTCCTCTCTCTCCTTGTTCTTCTTCAGCAACCCTTTGTAGTCGAGGATGATTGCCTTTCATAATTGTCTTATTTGTGTGTCCAAAGATAGCTGATGAGACCTATCCAGGTTCAACAGACTACCACAGTCTGGACATATGTTTCTGTGTGGGGTGGGTGGCCCTAGATTTTTTATTTGGTCCATGACATGCTGTGTCTGCTGCTCCCACTCTTCCATTTCCTGTTGTGAGGTTTCAAAGTACTGAGTTCCCTGCAACAGACTCTTCTTCCATTTGGGGCAGTCCTGGGCAATAGGCTTCCATGAGTTGACATCGATGCATTTTTTTTTTAAGTTGCCCTTGAGGAGGTCCCTGAAGCACTCTCTTTGTCTTTCTCTTGAGTATATGACTTGAATGAGCTGAGAGAATAGAACTTGCTTTGGGAGTCTGGAGTCAGACATCCAGATGACATGGCTGGCCCAATGAAGTTGATGCTGAATGATCGTTGCCTCAATACTCATGGTGTTTCCTTGCAGGAGGATGCTAATATTGGTACATCTCTCTTCCCACTGGATTTGGAGGATCTTCTCCAGGCTGTGTTGATGGTACTCCTACAACTTCAGATGTCTACTACAACTTTAGATGTCTCCTGTATGTTATCCATGACTCGGTTCTGTACAAACAGGGGGGGGGGGGGTCATGACTGCTTGATAAACCATGAGCTCGGTTTCAGATCTGATGTCGCAATCTTCAAACACCCATTTCTTCAGTGTCCAAAGGCTGCACTTGCACATTTGAGGTGATATTGGATTTCTTATTTGATGTCAGCCTTCTGCGAGAGATGGTTTCTGAGGTATGGCAAATACTCAACATTTTTCAGAGTCTCGCCATGGATTTGGATTACCAGAGCTGGGGAACTGGTTGGTGGAGGACCTTAGTCTTCTGAATGTTAAGCATCAGTCCCATTTTCTTGTAGGCCTCAGTAAAGAAGTTGACAATTGCCTGAAGGTCTGCTTCTGAGTGAGTGCATGGTACAGCATCATCAGCATACTGGAGCTCAATGATTGTGGTCAGGGTGGTCTTGGTTTTGACTTGGAGTCAGCTGAAGTTAAACAACTTATCATCCATTCAGTAGTTTAGCTTCGCTCCGGCTGGAAGCTTGTTGTTGGTCAGATGTAACTTCACGACAGGGAATCTTGAGAAAAGTGTTGGAGCAATGATGTAGCCTTGCTTAACTCTCGTTTTAACCTCAAAGGGATCTGTGATAGATCTATTACTGAGAACCACTGCTTGCATACTGTCATGGAGCAGGCAGAGAATGGTGAAAAATTTCAGTGGGCACCCATACTTCCCCCACAACACTTCGTTATTTGTTATTCCTGGCATTTCTTCTGCAGCTGGCAATCTGTGAAGATCATGCCAGTTGTGCCTGTTGGTGTCCTAAACCCACACTGAGATTCTGGGAGGAGCTCTTGAGCAAGTGGAAGGAGATGGTTCAGAAGGGTTCTCACAATGATCTTTCCTGTGGTGGACAGCAAGGTGATCCCTCTGTAGTTTCCACAGTCATTCTTGTCTCCTTTCTTGAAGATTTGGCATCCCTGAGGTCATTTGGGATTTCCTCATAATTCTAGATCCTTAAGATGAGGGCATGAAGCTGTGATGTAAGTTCCTCTCCTCCCTATTTTAAGATTTTTAGCAGGGATTCCATCCACCCCAGGTGCCTTGTTGTTCTTCACTTGCTTGATGGCTTTCCTAACTCTCATCAAGGGTTGGAGGCATTCTGAGATCATCTCTGATTTTGGAGGTCGTGGGATGGAGTTGAGAATACTTTCATAAACAGCAGAGCCTCAACTGAGTAGGTCTTCAAAATGCTCCTTTCTATGGGCATTGATGGCTTCCCTTTCCTTGGTCAGGTTTCCTCCATCCTTAGGTCTCAAGGGGGTTGGTCCCTGAGTGCTCAGACCATAGATGACTTTGGTGGTACTGAAGAAGCCACATATATCATGGATGTCAGCCAGATGTTGAATCTCTTTAGCCTTATCTTCCCACCATTTGTTCTTCATATCACATGTCCACCTTTGGACCTCTGCTGTGGCTTGTTGGAGATTCAATTTCTTTTGCTTGGAGTTGGCGTTGTTTTGCCAAGCACAAAAGGCCTTGCACTTGTGATCGATCAACTCATGGATTTCCCAGTCGTTCTCATTAAACCAGTCTTGATGTTTCTTGGTAGAGAATCCAAGTGTCTCTTCACAGGTGTTGATGATAGTGGCCTTGAGGGCACCCCACATGCTGCTGCCATTCTGCCATTGTTGTTATTTGGAATTCACCAGTTTTCCGTTGAGGCACAGGTGGAAGAGGTCTCCCTTGCTTGGGTCCTTCAGTGCTTCAATGTTGATCTTCTGTTGGCGCTGCTTTTGATGCAGCTGTTATTTGGGAGCCAGTATGAATGACATAACTGAGCAGATGAGTCAGTGATAAGTCCAGTAATCATCAGCTTCTAGCATACCTTGGGTGATGCAGACATTTTTGCGATCCCGGTCATGGACAATGACATAGTCAAGTGCCAATGCTTAGATCATGGGTGTTGTCATGATGTCTTGTGCCTGTTATTCTGGAGGAACAGGGTGCTGGTGATGGTGAGTCCATGTTCTGTGCGTTTGGTCAAGACAAAGATGCCACTGGTGTTGACCTTTCCTTCTCCTTTCTTGCCAGTGGTTCCATTTTAGAGGTTAGAGTCCCTTTTGACTCTGACATTGAATCACTGAGAAGAATAAGTCTGTCTCCCTCCAGAACATCAGAAAGGACTTGGTCAAGGTTGGCATAGAATTCCTCCTAGATTTCATTTATATCAAGAGTCGGGGCAAACGTGCTGATGATAGTTGCATATTGGCTGCCTGCCAGTTTAAGATGGAGTCATGAGGCGCTTATTAATTCTGGTAGGGAACTCATTGAGTCGGTGTATGAGTTAATTCTTTATGGCAAAACCAACTCCATGAAATTTTCATTGTCCTTTCTGTTTATCCTTCCAGAATAAGGTACAGCCACATCCATGTTCTTTGAGCTGCCCACCTCCCACTTGAGGTGCAGTTACAGTGCAGCTACATCAGTGTTGTGTTGCCTGAGTTCTCAGGCCATGACTGCAGTGTGGTGCGCTGAGCATTCGCTATTAGGGTTGTCTATGAGGGTCCTGATGTTCTAGGTCCCAAAAATAATGGTGCGTCTCTGCTCATATTTTTGACCACAGTAAAGGTGATCCTACTGGACACAGTTGTCCAGTTAGGAAGAAATGCAGAATACTGTATTAGACGGGCTATGTTTAGGGCACCTTTTCTAGCCCCCTCCCCACGTGGAGCAGGCATATACACACAGAGATTCACAGAAGTTTAGGGCTGGAAGGGACCTTGTGAGATCATTGGGTCCAGCACCCCTGCTCTGTGCAGGAAAGACTGCTGGGGTCAAATAACCCCCAGCAAAGTGTGTGTGCAGTCTCCTTTTGAAGATCTCCAGCGTAGGTTCCTGCACCACCCCCACTGGGAGTCTATTCGAGAGTCTGCTCACATGAACCATGAAGAAGTTTTTCCTTATATCCAGTCTGAAACCTTCTTCTAGGAGTGTATGACCGTTGCTCCTGGTTTTCCCCTGTGATGCCTTGGTGAATAGTTGTTCGCCTAGACCCTCATGCTCACCCCTGATGTATTTGTAAGCTGCCACCAAATCTCCCTGAAGTCTTCTCTTTTCTAGGCTGAACAGTCCCATATCTATCAGCCTTTCCTTGTATAGCTTGCTCTTTAGGCCTGTATTCCACCAGTCAAGTGACTCTCTTTTCTGGACTCTCTCAAGCTTCTTCACATCCTTCTTGAAGTGTGGTGCCCAGAACTGGATGCAGTACTCCATCTGTGGCCTCACCAATGCCGTGTAGAGTGGGAGAATAACTTCCTTAGTTTTGCTTGAGATGTATCGGTTGATGCATGCCAGCATATTGTTTGCTCTGCTGACTGTAGCATCACACTGGTGGCTCATTTTCATTTTATGGTCAATTATGACCCCCAGGTCCCTTTTGGACTTGGTGCTAGCTCGGGTAGCACCACTGAGCCTGTGAGTTTGTTGCAAATTTTTCCTCCCCTGCTGGAGCACTTTACACTTTACAGTGTTGAACCAGCATCTGGTTTTGGGCCACCCATCTAACTAATCTGTCTAGGTCCACCTGGATCATCAGCCTACTCTGAGGCATGGCTGCACTTTCCCACAGCTTAGTGTCATCAGTGAACTTTGCCAGTGTGCTTTTCACCCCCGTATCAGGATCATTGATGAAGATGTTGAAAAGCACTGGTCTGAGTACTGAACCCTGGGGTACCCCACTGGCTACCTTTCGTCAGGTCAACACAGATCCATCTATTAGTACTCTTTGGGTCTGATCCCGCAGCCAGTTTCCCACCCATCTGATTGTTGAATTGTTGAGTCCATAATCCCCTAGTTTTACCTTTAAAAGCCTCATGGAACACCAAGTCAAAGGCCTTCTTAAAGTCTAAGTAAATGATGTTGACCTCATCTCCCTTATCTGGGTGGTGAGTAACCTGGTTGTAGAAGGAGATGAGGTTAGTCAGACATGACCTACCCATGACAAACCCACATTAGCTGTCATTCAGAATTTTGCCTTCTACTAGTTTATTGTATATGGACTGCTTGAGAAATTTTTCAAGGATTTTTCCTGGGATTGAGGTCAAGTTGATTGGCCTGTAGTTCCCTGGGTCCCCTCTCTCCTCCTTGAAGATGGGCACAACATTAGCTCTCTTCCAGTCTCCTGGAACCTCTCTTGAGAGTGATGAATTCTCCAAGAGGTTGGCCAGCAGTCTTGCAATGACTTTGGCTAGTTTGTTCAGCACTCTCAGATGGAGTTCATCCAGTCCTGTTGGCTGATAGATATCCAGCTTCTCTAGCTGTTCTTTCACCAGCCCTACATTGACTTTTGGTAGGTGATCATCCTTTCTGTGACTATTCTGTGTCATATTTGCATTTGGCAGGCTATCACTCTTAGACTGCTGGAATACAAATGCAAAGTACTCATTCAGGAATTCAGTTTTCACCTTAGTGTTGATGATCAGATATCCAGATGCACTGAGCAGTTGTCCCATGGTTCCACTGGTTTTCCTACATTACCTGTTACCTACATACCTGTAGAAGGACTTATTGTCTTTGATTTCAGTTGCTAACTTGAATTCGGTCACTGCCTTTGCTTTTCTAATCTGCCCCCTGTAGGTGTGCCCCAATCTTATGTAGTTCTCCTTGGGGCCAATTCCTAGCTTCCAACTTTGGTAAGACTCCCTTTTCTTTTTCAGAAGATCTGCAACTTCCCTATTGAGCCAAGATGGCCTCCCAGCCCCCTGTGCCACCTTTTTTGTCTACAGGTGTGGACAACTTCTGTGCACCAAAGATTGTGCCTTCGAGGAACAACCACTCTTCATACACACTCTTTTCTTTCCCTGTGGTCCATGATCTTGAAGGGCATTACTCACTAAACCCCTTAGCTTACTGAAGTCAGCTTTTTTTAAAGTCAAGAATTTGTACCTTACTGATAGATTTCCCAGCCCTGTGACAGACAGTAAAAGTGATAGTGTCATGGTCACTGTCACCTAGGTTACCCTCTATTTTCAGATAGCTCACCAGGTCATTCCCCTTGGCCAATACTAAATCTAGGAGCCATTTCCTCTGGGCAGCCCATATACTTTCTGAGACAGGTAGAGTTCATCGATACAAGTTAGGAATCTATGTGACCAGTCAAATCTGGCCAAATGTTCTTCCTAGGAGATGTCTGGGTAGTTAAAATCACCCATGACAACCATCTCCTGTGCTCTCGCAGCCTCTTCCAGTTCCCTGGAGAATTCCAGGTCTAGCGCCTCATCTTGATTTGGAGGTCTGTAATATATTCCTACAGTTAGGTCCCTTTTGCTGTGTCCCCCTCTGTAACTTGACCCATCTCAAGTTGCCCTTCCTTAGTACCAATTTCCCTATAATATCATAGTCCCTGCTGGAAAGCAGGATGACCAGTTCCTCCTGTTTGTTCCCCGTGCTTCTGGCATTTATCTACAGGCAGTAGGGCTGTGTGAAGCTTCGGTAGCTAATTCAATTCAGAGGAGATTTGGCAGCCGAATCCTTGAATCCGAATTGAATCGGGAGACCCATTAAAAGGTCTGAATTGAATCAGAAGCATCCAAATCAATTCTGGAAAGATTCAGAAGGCAGGCTTGCAGGAAACAGAAACTGAGAAGGGGGAGGGAGAAGGGGGAGGGTGGGGAAGACTGCTCTGATATTGACATCTGTAGCTGCCCAGTGACTGTGATCTTTCCCTGAGTTCTCTTCCAGTTACAGTGCTCTGAGAGAGGGACGTAGAAACAACATATAAGGCTGTGTGTGAAGTGATCAGTTTCTGTGCCTTTTGTGAGCTGTCTGTCTTGTAGCAGCATCTGAAAGGTTCTGGCTTGGTAGCATTAGCTAGTCTCTTGCTATCAAGTTGTATCCAATCCTTTCCTACTTACCCTTGCCTACCATCCCTATTGTTATCCATCTCAACTTATCCTTCCCCCAAAATCCTCTTATTTGTTCTTATTAGCCTGTCTTTTTTCCCCCTACACAAAAAGAAATCTGTTTTCCCTGACAGTGTGTTATCACTGTGCAGGAAAGCACACACACACACACACACACACACACACACTTTGCAGCACACCAAACATGAAGTGTGCTGGAAAGGCAGGTGCCAGGTCTTCTGGCAGGGGAGGGAGAGGGGACAGAGGGGGAGCTGCAAGTTTCGCACACCAACATAGACGCTTCCTCTTTCCTGGCACCAGTGAGTCTTCTGCTGCTAATGGGAGCAAGGAGGTGGGAGCAGTGTCTGTACCTGTACTACCTCCACTAACACTAGTAATAACCACCAGCATGACAGTCTGTGCCCCAATTTTAGTTCCCAGCATGAGCCTTCCAGTGCCAGAGGAGGCGCTGGATCCAGAAGCAGAGGAGCTGAGTGCCATAGCTAAGGGAAGGAGGGGGAATCTGAGTTTGTGCTCCACACCCCTCAAAGTTTCCTTAGAGGCAAGTCTCTTCTGGAAGGCACTTCAGAGGAAGTTGTGGTGGCAGGTGGCTCAGCTCCTCCTGTTGTTGTGCCTCTGCCTGGTAAGGAGGGGGATAAAGCAGGATTCGCACCCTCAACCCAGAAGCGGGTGGGTGGTGTAGTGTGGGATCATTTTGAGATGGCAGATGATCCCAGGTCTGCTACCTGCCAACACTGCCAAAAGCAGATCAGCCAGGGCAAGGAGGTGAAACACTTCACCACCACAGCAATGCTGCTGCATCTCAGGAGGCAGCACCCACTTACCCTTATTCCTTCTCAGCCTGGCACCAGTGGGAGCATGCCCAAAAAGAAGTCCCCCTCTCGCTCCAAAGCCCTCATCCCAAAGAAGCAGGGGCAGGCCACCCTGGGCCAGTGAGGGAAAGTCGGAGACAAAGCGGGGCGCATTCCCAAGGTGAGCGAGGTCACCCAGAGCATTGGGGAGATGCTTGCTCTGGATGGCCAGGCCTTCTTCTTTGTGAGGGTTTAGGCAGCTCATGGCGCATGTGGCCCCATCCTACCTACCAAGTGCCCGCACGCACCACCTTTAGCAGGAGGGTGGTACACTCCCTGTATGAGGCATGCAGGAAGTATTTGAGGGAGGAGCTGTAGAAGGCAGGGCCACAGGTAGCTTTGCACTTAATCTCAAACATCTGGAGCAGCTGGGGTGGAGATCATACCTACCTCTTCCCAGGGCACTGGTGCGATCAGTCAGGGCATTGGTGGGCTCTCCTTCAAGCAGAGGTGATGGACGCATCCCACGTGGCAAGGGCGATCATGGTAGCCATGAACTGCATGGTGCAGGGGTGGCTTGTTGGGCAGGGCAAGCTCACCTGCGGGTTCATGGTCACTGGTAATGGGGCCAGTAAGGGTGGGGTAACAAAAACAGGATGTGTTTCAATATGGACAAGTGCAGGGTGCTGCACTTGGGCAGTAGTAACCAGCACCACACTTATAAGATGGGAAACTCCCTTCTTGAGAGCACAGAGGCAGAAAGAGATCTTGGAGTCATCATTGACTCCAAGATGAACATGGGCCGACAATGCGAGGTCACGGTCAGCAGGGCTAACTGGACCCTATCGTGCATCCACAGGTGCATCTCAAGTAGGGCCAAGGAGGTGATCCTCCCCCTCTACGCGACACTGGTCAGGCCACAGCTGGAGTACTGTGTCCAGTTCTGGGCACCCCACTTCAAGAGGGATGTGGACAACATTGAGAGGGTCCAGAGGAGGGCCACCCGCATGATCTGGGGACAGCAGGGCAGACCCTACAATGAGAGGCTATGGGACCTGAACCTGTTCAGCCTTCACAAGAGAAGGCTGAGGGGGGAACTTGTGACTGTCTGTCTATAAACTCACTAGGGGGGACCAGAAGGGTTTGGGGGAGACCTTGTTTCTCCTAGCGCCCCCCCGGATAACAAGGAATAACGGCCACAAGTTGTTGGAGAGTAGGTTTAGATTAGACATCCATAGGAACTACTTTGCAGTTAGGGCAGCTAGGATCTGGAATCAACTTCCAAGGGAAGTGGTGCTGGCTCCTACCCTGGGGGTCTTTAAGAAACGGCTCGATGCCTACCTGGCTGGGGTCACTTGAGCCCATTTTTTTCCTCCTGCCCAGGCAGGGGGTCGGACTTGAAGATCTACAAGGTCCCTTCCGACCCTACTTCTATGATTCAGTATGGTGCAGGTGGTGCATGATGCCAACTTTGGCATCTGCTGTGTGGCACACGAGTTCTACCTCATAGTCAGGGACACCTTGGAGGGGGGACAGGGCTCCTGGTGACAGCATTGTCACTACCACTGCCAGCCAGCTCTTTTCAAAATGCAGGAAGGTGGGAGATTACTTTCACCGGAGCATCAAGAGGGGCAAGATGCTCTGGGACAAACAGGCAGAGCTGAGCATCTTGCAGCACAAAATCATGCAGGATGTGGAGACTCGGTGGAACTTCACGTACCTGATGTTGGAAAGGTTGGCTGAGTAACAGAAGGCCATCCATGAGATGGCCTTGCTCAGGGAGATTGGGAACAGTGGCTCCCTTAAAATGGAGAGGGATACCATCTCCCAGATCTTGGTAGTCCTCAAGCCATTCCTTGAGGCAACTGAGAGCCTCAGTGCTGGCGATACTCTCCTTAGCCAGATGATCCCCATAGTGAAGGAGCTTTAGAATCAAATGGAGAAGTTCCAAGCGATCAGTGTTCCTGGCTGGGGCAAGCCGCTTTTACCAGAGATGCAGGTACTGGTGAAGTGGCTGAAGAAGGGCATCAAAATTAGCTGGATCCGTTGCAGTCCAGTGCGGTCCACGTGCTGGCAGACATGTGCAACCTTAGGATGAAGGGGAGCATCTGCAGCAGCAAAACCCTCAATCACTGGATGGAGGTGCTGGTGAACAGTGTCAGGGAGTCAGAAGGGCAGAGGCAAGGGGACATGGAAGAAGGGGATCCACTTTTCTGTGCCAGCACTCCAGCCTCCACCACAGCTGCTGCCAACGTGGGCCAAGAGCATGGCTTCAATGTTGGGTTCCAGAGGCACCAGACCCCACCATAAGGCAGTTGGCACAGAGGCCTTGGTGGCTACTATCTCGCCAAAGATGCGGAGCCACTGCACTGTAACGCCTTGGCCTATTGGGCAACCCACAGCTAGGTGTGGCAGAATCTGGCCATGGTTGCCCAGGAACAACTGTTCTGTCCACTGACCAGTGTTCCAAGTGAGAGGGTGTTCAGCATCGCTGGGGATGTTGTGACATTCCACCACACCTCTTTGGATCCTGGTTTGGTGGAGCAGCTGGTGTTCTTGAAGGTGAACGTCCCACTGCTGGGGTTCCCCAAACTCCACATGCAGATTGAGTGAGTGCCACCCTCTTCATGCTGCACCTGTTTGCTTTTTTAATTTGCTTTCAGAACCATTTAATGCCCTGCTGTCAGAGCTGGAGGCAGCAGTTTAGTTTATCACCAGCCAGCAGAGGAAAAACATCTCTCTCTGCAGAGCTCCCATGCCAGGAAGAACTTGGAGGTATGGACTGGGGCTATGGGGAAGGAGGAGGCCTCAGGTCCTGGGCATGACCTAAAACTGCACCCTGCCAGGATAGGGAGGCCTGGTGGGACTGCCGGTGATGTGACAGCCCCAGGAAATGCCAGGACCACGAAGCTCCCTAGCGAAAAGTGGGTAGGGAGTGCCTGATAACCTCCAACCACTGCATGCATGCACAGTCCTGGCTGGAGAAAGCCCAGACCTGTAAGATCTTTGAGAGGCTTGTGGCTTACTGGTTGCAGTGGAGTTGCGAGGGTGAGAGCAGGCAGGCAGCTCAGATCTGACCTGAGGTACCCTCGGCTGGTCTGTGTTGGGGCCAGGACCAAAAGCAGGGGGCCAGGGGCCCACTGCAAGGTATGCCTAGAGCAAGAGGCTCGGGATTCTGACATGGCCTGAAGGCAGGTCCCGGGCCTAAGAGGAAGCCAAAGGTCCCAGAGAGGGTACCACAGCTGGAGGGGGTGAAGGATGCAATCTGTCAGGTATGGGCTGCAATGTAGGGAAGGTATGGAGCTGCAGAATGGGTGTCACCCCTAGACATCAGGGGCCTAAATAGGCAGCCTCCTACCTGGGTAACATGTGAATCAGTTTTCCATCAAGGCATGGCAGAAGAAAGAGGGGTGGGCTGAGCTCTAACTGGCACTGGGAAGGCCACCAGAAATCCATTAAGGACAAGAACACCCAGTTGCCAGTGGGGGGCACATTTCTCACAAGAAAACCACTCTCTCTCCAATCTCTCAGTTCTGATCCTCAAAGGGAATTTACAAAACAGTTTTCCCAGACAAGCCTATGAACTTCACGTCATCAACCCCCTAGATACAAAAACTCATGGACTCAATATAGAACATTGGATTTATGACGCACTATAACCTGTCTGACATTTGACTCCCCAGGTACCTCTCCACTTTTACCTGCTACATTCCCCACCCCCTCACCTGTCTCTACCCCCTAACACCTCAATTTACATTTTCACTGACTGGCTTTCCTGCAGGCATACCAGCCTCTGGCTTCTTTACTATTCATTCCATCCAGGAAGAGCACACACACCAACTGCAGATGCTTTCTCAGCCTAACAAAAGATTTTTAAACCCAAAAGCTTTCTAAGATATATTTTTCCAACTATTCAGTTGGTCTAATAAAAGATATCAGATTGACCCAAAGAATGTTGTCTGCCTATGTCCTTAGACCAACATGTTGCCATGTCTGCCTATGTCCTTATACCCCTTAACACACACAAGTGATATGAGTTTTGGTTTCAACAGTTTGAGGTGAACTTTCCCAGAAACTCCTGCATCTGACTCCTTGAAACTTGGCAGGTTTCATGTCCTCAGAAGGGGCTACCATTTCTGCTTTTTTTTTTTTCATCCCCATCCACAAAAAAAATGACAAAGTTATATGTATTTTAGTGATTTCCCCATTATAGTCTATGGCCAAATCTCTGAATCAGCGCCAAATCTGTGAATCCGAATCAGCTAAATTTGAATCGGGGCAGTGACTTGAATCACTGAATCGAATCACTGTCCCTCTGAATTGGCTGAATCTGAATCAAATGCTTGCTGCTTTGCACAGGCCTAACAGGCATTTGAGCCCTCTGCTGGAGGTCCTCAGTTTCCTGTCGCATTGAGGGAGCTCCATTTCCTCATCCCATGCTGTAGTGTTGTTCCTGTCATCTCCTGTTGTAATAATTGTTTATTTGTTGACCCCTGGGCTTGCGCCACTCATTGTACCCCCCCCCATCCTCCCCATCCCCTGGCAATCTCAGTTTAAAGCCCTGTCCAGAAGGACTGCTATCCTGGCCAAGAAAAGAGCATTCTCCTTCAGCATGAGGTGGGTACTGTCCCTTCCCAGAAGACCTCTGTCTTTGAAGTGCATGCTGTGGTCAAGGAAACTGAAACCCTCTCAGTAGCACCATCACTGGAGCCTTTGGTTCACCTCTTCGATAAATCCGTCTCTCCTAAGCCCTTGGCGTGCAACTGGGAGCACAAGGAGAAAACTACCTGTGCCCCCAACCCATTAAGCCCAGCCCCTGAAGCCCTGTAGTTACTCATGACCCGGCCAGGATTGCTTTGAGCTGTGTCATTTGTGCTCACATGGATGAGGAGCATGGGGTTGTGGTTGAAGGGCTGAATGAGTTTAGGAATCCTCTCTGTCATGTCCTAGATATGGGCCCCTGGGAGGCAGCAGACCTCATGGACATGTACACTTTATAATTTTATGTATATGTATATAATGTTAGAGAGAGACTATTATAAAACCCACCTCCTCAACACAGAACAGACTGATTCCTGCACAAGCTGACCTGTGCACGAGCTGACTGTAAGAATTTTAAAGCAGAAGTAATGTTCCAAGGAAATAATGTTAGGTTTTCCTTCTATAGGTGAGAATAGAGGAAAGGCTTAACTGCTGATGAGGATAGCTGGGTACATGGCAACTCCTGCACTTTTTCATTTAGATAAACTCAAATAGCATTTTCCAACCCCTTTAGGATCATACTGATACCACTGGCCTTTCTGTCTCAGAGCATGGTTTCTCCTGTTTTAGCTGCTGTCTCTCCATTCTTTGTAAAACAGGTAATTATTAAAGAGCTAGATGTCTGGGCTGAGCTGCTGTTCCTGTCATAACCCATCTGCTCTGCTCACTAAGGCCATATCCAGACATTTAGTTTGTCCTGGGAGAGTTGTTGCTTTGTACCATAAATATGCAGATATTTAGAATTTTTCTCCTAAAATGAAAAAGGGCCAGTTGAGGAGAAAAATAACCTGGCAACAACCAGGGTTAAATAACTCCTAGGAGAGTTTCTCCTGGAAAAGCAAATGTCTGCACAGACTTTCTTCTGAGAGAAGCCACAGCACTGTCCTCCCACTTTGCTCCCACCACTATCTGTGTGCTGCTGCCATTGTCTTCAGGCAGACAGAGGAAGGTGCGGAGCACACCAAGATGTGCCCCTGACTGCACAGAGTCAGCACTGTAAGCGTTCTGCTTTTCAAGGGCTCATTATCTGCATGTGTGTTTGGGCATTTCTGGGTAAGTCTTTCCACCAGGAGAACAAACCCACGAGTATTCTTCCAGCTCATTTGACTGTGTGTATACAGCCTTAGTCTCAGTCTCTGTAGGTGGTACATAGGGCACAAATACCTGAACTGTGCTTCTGCTTGGGGGAATGGGTGGCTGTAAAGGTCATCTGTGCCTAAAATGAATGTGTGTCTTACATTCTACTGCTCCACAGAAGCTATAATAGACATCTCCTGATGGGGTTTCTTGGGCTAGGACGAGGGTTTGACCAATAGTACCATCGTTGTCTAGATTCACTGGGTCTCAGTAGCAGAGGTTGTCGAAGTGGAGGTTGCTGCCCTTCAGTATCTTCACTGGTTTTGCATGGTCTGGAATTATACTTGGCTCAACCCCATCAATGCAGTCTTTAGTTCATCAGAAGTCACTGGGGAAATAAGCAAGTGATTTTGGAAGTAACTCGCCACATGCTCCTAATTCAGGTTCCCCAAGAAGACTCTTCTTTCAAAGTGCTCACAAATGCTGTTAGTAAAGCAGAAGGCTTTTAGGGTGTAGAAGTGAGTCTACTGAGGAGGGCTATGTGCATGGATTACCTCTACTGTACATTTCATGCTGATGTAACTCCATTGACTCAGGTGTACTATTCTGACTTGCACCACCATAGGAGGAAAAGCAGGCCCTGTATTACCTATTACAGCTCCCTAACCTAGCACTTTCCTATAGATCTCACAAGGCATCTTGGGTTCAAGTCAGTGCTGCTTTGCATCTTTTGTTGTCATTTATTCCTGTACAAAGTGGGTATAAAAAGCTCTTCTGTTCTCATTCAGTAGATTCTTCTTTTCTGCATACATGCAACGACTAAATAAGATGCAAGACGGCAAGAGTTATCACTGGAAACTTTGCCTTTTAATTACAGGTTCATTTCTGGGTTTTAGAAATCAAACTGCTGCTGCTTCCAAATATGCTGAGAAAGATGCCAGCTGACAAGATTAATCAATCTCTGGGATCCTCCAAGATGCCCAAAGGATTCCAGAGCAAAGTTGTAGCACCTCGCAATCCTAAGCTGGTCAGAGAGGAAGAAAAGGCTATGACTGTAAGTATTTAACCATGGCCAGAACATTTGGATGTCCTTAGAGTTGGTCCATATCCCCTTATCTTCTCTGTATGCAAGGAGGGGGGAAGTCCCACCTCCTTTTATATTGCAACTTCATGAAGCCTCTCTGGGGTCAACAATCAATGGATTGTAGGGAAGTGGAAGGAAAGGAGAACATACTATCCTTCACAAATTCTGAAGTAAAGATGATGCTGGGTAGAAGCATAGCTAGGCAGCAGTTTCCTTGGAGTGGGAATTAAAAATACATCTTTAATTAATGCAGTGATACTAATGGATGCCAGAGCAGGAGTTTGCTCTTCAAGCTATTTGTCCTGAGAGTACTTCTGTTCGGCACTGTTGGAAGATCCATCCTTGGGGAATTCTCCTAATGCAGGGACTTCCGTAGCTGGTGTAGATACACTGACATGGCTTGATACCATTGCCTGTGGGATGCCTTGAAGGAGAGCACGTGCTAGGAGATCTTCGAGAGAAAATAGCATGCCTTGATTAGTGCTGCACTTTGACTATACCTAGCTGATACAGTGCCCCTGTGAGCTTTGGATTTAGGTAAAGTGCGATCTTGGAGGCACCCATGTTTAAGCACCCCTATGCTTAAAATCTAGATGCTTCACTCTAGGAGAGCAGTTCAACTAGATCAGGTAGGCACCTAGAATCCCTCAGTTAATAGGGAGACATAGGATCTTCTGAAAAGTGTCCCAGTTTGACCCCATATAGATGTGTTGAGGTCCTATATAGAAAATAATGAGGGAGTTGCCTCTAAAGGGAGCTCTTGAAAGCTTGAAGGTAGCTAGCACAGGTGTACCTGAACTTCTGTGCCTCTCTGGAGCTTAGGTGCCAGAATTGGGCTGAACATAAGGCATCTCTGTTCAGCTGTGATCCACTACATGGAGTCCCACTTCTGGGGGGAAGGTGGTGATACTGCCGCTGCCTACCTTTTGCCAAGTACTCCAGTAGTTAGAGCATTCACCCAGGGAATAACAAGCCTGATTTATAGGCTTGCATCATACTGAGGGGATTTGAACCACTTTCTGGGTGAGTGCCCTAAACACTGGTCCATGGTATGGGGTAGGTAAGGGCACCCTCCACCCCTAAGTTGAATCTGGGTCACTCAGTGGTTAAGAGAGTCAAAGAGAGTAAGCACCAGGGAGCATGACTGTAGACTCATGGTTACAGCACTCCCCTATGAGGGGAGAGTTTCAGATTCTGGTCCCTACAGCCAGTGTTATTTTTGTTTTTTAACTAATGCTTGTTTAATGCCAAAAAGAGAGACTGGCAGAAAGCAAGAGGGTGACTGACCTTGTAGTCTAGTGTTTACGGCATTCTCCACTGTAGGGGGAGAATCCTGGATTCCAGTTTTTACTGCCAGGACTCTTCAGGTTGATCTAACCTGTACCTTCAGCTGGTCCAAGATGCAGGAGGCACAAAACTGCCATAATGTCATCTGTGTCACCTCTTGAGCACTGCACCAAACTGTTTTCTACTTCAGAGAAGCACTGAGCCACTGACTTCTTATCAAGCAAATTGTGGATAAGATAAATGGCTGGTAGAATCATTTTGCCTAGCACCCACATTCCATTAAGCTAAGTGGGGCTTGTCTGAAATAAGGTAGGCATGATTTGACCCAAGACTAAGATTGTTTCAAGGTAACATCTCTTTAGACCAATAGGTTGATAAGGACAAAAAAGAGAGAAGAAAACTGCTTATTAAAATTAGATGTTTTCAACTTGAACTCTTGAGGGTTCTCACCCCATTTCTTTTATACTTTGATCTGACAGTTCCCCTGGAGACGTCATCCCTACACAGGACTCTTAGTGAGCTTTGTGTACAATGGAGTCATGGGATTTTTCTTGCTTTTCTGCTTCAGAGTGGCTTGCTTGATCCAGCAAAGTTAAAGAAAAAGTCAACTAACCAAACAAAAATAAATCCCCAAACACATGTCATTTCAAATCACAACTGAAGAAGAGGCTCATGGGATGGAACCAGTTAGTCAGTGCATGTGTATTCCACTCTATATAATTAATTTACTGATTTTAAATATTTCAATAGGCAGCTTAGAGTATTCAGGAGTATTCTAACGGCTGTGGACACAAATTATTCATCAATGGCACTTTAACAAGAAAAACCTTTCTTAATGTAAGAATTTATGTAGCTTTGGCTGCTGTTGTTTTAAATTGCAGCTGACTCCCTCTGCCTTCCTGAAGGAGATGTCTCTTACTACAGAACAGAAGCTGGCTAGCACTCATGAAATGCGACTACCCCAGATTATCAAGCTTTTAGACATGAGCGAAACCTCCCATCAAAAGGTAGCGCTTCCCTTTCTCTTTCTGTCAGTCTGTTTGAAGTGCTATTTGAAGAGAGAGAGTGAATGTGACACACTTGCCCTAAACTTATTTAAATATTGCATGTAGTGGGATTTACTGTCCTCTCAAGCCACTGACTTCATTGGAGATGCTTCTGGTTTATACTGGTGTAAGAGGCAAATTTGTTCAGTCTTCTTTGGAGTTGAAAGAGCTGGTTCTTACCTCCTTAATGCCAGTATAAATGTAAAACTTCTCATATGCAACTAATGGACTTTATGTGGATCATCTCTACTGTTCATAAAGAAATCTTTTCTCTTTTAATTTTCATACTCTTGCCACTCAGAAGATCACAGCTCACTACTTTTGAGTGTTTGTTCCCAAATATTTAGGATCACACTTTGCCCTAAGGTATGTACTGAAAACTCAGAGGTGTTGTGGACATGCAACTAAAAGTAGAATGTGGCCTAACAAATGTCCTGATTGCTTGAATTTTGTAACAGCAGCTGAGTTTGTAAATACTTTAGCCTAAAAGAGCATGAAAAAATGCTAGAGGTGCTCTGAAAATTCAGTTCCCCAAATCTTTCTCCGGTTTATTATATAATGGATAGCAGGATTGTGAAGGTTGCATGGGGAAGTTCCCCTCAGACAGCATGGATGCATGTAATTTATCAGAATGTTTAAACCTGATTTTTTAAAAGGATGACTGTATATAATACACAATCCAAATGGGGAGATTACTGAAGTAAGCTACAGAGCAGAAAATGACCAGCAAGAGACTTGTAACAAATTGTAATAATTGTAATAGCACAGGAAACTTGGAACATATCAGAACAATGGGGATCCTAAAATAGCTGGCAGGACAATTTGCAGTGCTCCTAACCATGGAAAAAATGATGACCTCAGTGAAATAAAAAACTTTCACTGACTTCTGTAGACTAGGCTTTCACTGCATGGGTCTAGACATAAGGGGGTCTAAAGATATGCTATGCTTGGGGAGAGCTGCCATGGAGCACCCTGCTTAATTGCTTTTGTTCTGTGCATGTCAGCTCTTGAAAATGTGTCATTGTAGCTGCCTTGAAGGCATGTCTGGCACTGCTCTTAGGCTCTGTGCCCCAGGCAGAGCCATGTTTAAGGAAAATGGCACCCTGGGCAAACTTTTATTTTGCCGCCCCTCCTCCCCCCGCTTCAGAAATAAAGCTATAATATAATTTTTTTTTTTATAATTTACCAAAACCCCAAAAAACAAAAGTGAAAATGACACAAAATTCAATTAAATTCAATTTTATTCAAAGAATGAATGATATACGTCATAAAAATAACATTATAGCTGTGGCAAATAAACTAGGCATTAAATTAAATGCTAATAATAAATAACAATAACAAGTAAAAAACTTTGTTCACCAACTTTCCAAGACTCAGAAGATGATTCTGCATGCCTTTGCTGATATTGCTCGTGACAAGTCTACATTTTGAGCTACAAGCATTCTCGATAGACAGGATGGCCAGAAAAGATAGCCTGCCATCTTCTGTGGTCAATTGTAAATAAGTTTTTATGAGCTTCAGCTTCAAGAAGCTCCGTTTGCTGCTCACCACTGATATGGGCATGGTTAACAGGGTCCTGAGTGCTATGCATATGTTTGGGAAGTTGTCATGAAGTTCATTGTTGTAAATAAATTGTATAACTTCTTGAGGAGCGTTACACTCCCTTGGAAGTAGACTTTGGAGATAACCAAGTTCTTTGCAGAGGTCAACGCCATTAATGTCGGTGCTCTCTCCATATGTCAGCCCACAATGAAGGACTTTACAGTGCTTCTGAAAAATTCAAGTTTCAGTTTGACTTCTGGATTGCTAACTGTTTCCTTTTTACTTTCATAACTGAACTGATGCTTTTTATGATGAATATGTGGGGCTGATTTAGTGGGGCAGTATATCAACACTATGACTATGCAGTTATCCTGTTTTATCCTTTGCTCTGCTTTGACCCATGTTCGGCAAGAATTGAAATGACCAGGAATTGAAATGACTAGATGACTTTTCATGATGCATGATAATCTGAGATGTGCTTCCAGCCATTTGACCCCTCAAATGCTAGGGATGATTTTAGATTCAAGTTGAAGAGGTTGCAACAGAAACAAAAAACTTGTCAGTGGACTCAGAGTAAAGCAGCCAGCGCTGCTTCAGAACGTCCCTGTTTTCAAGATTTCTGTACAAAAATGTCATCGACAAATGGCAGTTTTGCTCATCCAGAAGAAAATTCATGCCCTTTACTTTTGATGGACTGTGCTCACTAGCAAATCTCAAATTTTCAACATTAGATTGGACCATAAAGCAGGATCAGAAATGGCATCACTAATGCCTATAATATGAATCGCTTCATCACTGTTGCCAGTGGTATCATTATTATTCTGGTCCAGATGAAGAATTTCTCTTTTGTTTGGCTCTCCTTGTTTCTCTCTTGATGATTCTGAGAAGGTGAATTGCGGATCATCTATGCATTTTTCATCTGATGTCTCTGACATGACCATCTTGCTACTAATGCGCAGGTTATCATTAGCAAATTTCAAGTTTTTCTCATCGTGTCTGCATCATTGCAGTTATTAATTGTGCTTTTTGTTTCCTGTTCTGCCCCCCTAACATTCTCTTTTTAGGTACTTCTGACATTTTGTTTCCTTTCAAGCATCACGGCTGGTGAAAATTAAAATGTACCCTGGCACTCGCTGGCATGCGCTTGCAAGAGTCACGGCCAGTGCAATGAGCTTAGGCTCTGTTCCTGCCAGCACTGCCATCACTGAGCAGGTGCCC
>NW_005841949.1:2027387-2046106 GCF_000455745.1 Alligator sinensis | reverse complement strand
AGGTTGTACAACTCTGGTATGCATTACTATTCAGCTGGGATCCTGGTTTTCTCTGTTTAGAAATCCCAAATTCTCTGATTAAAAGCCCTCCAAATTATCTGATACCCCCCAAAATCTGTGTTTTTCTGTGATTAAAATGAAACACCACTATATATATAGGTATCAGTTGACCACAATGTTTTATTGATATATTTACAATTTTAAAGCAATTTCAAAGCCTAACAGTGCCTCAATCATTATAATACAATACATTCTAAATACCTATATATTTTGATGTTTGATTTTGTTCTTTTCAGCTGTAGAAAATCAGAGCTCCCCCTGCCCCCCTTGCTCAATAGAACACAGGTCCAGCTGTAGCTGTTCCCCACACTGCTTTGTGGCACTGAGCAGTCTTGATATGCCAGTGCCCTGCCCATGCTGGTGCCCCTCACACCCAGCCAACAACCCCCGACCCTCTCAGTGCCCCTCACTCCCAACCCACAGCCCTCCCCCTCACTCCTAACCCACTGCCTCCCTAACCCTGCTGGTGCCCCTCATTCCCAACACAGCCCCCTGGCTCTGTCAATGACTCTCATTCCCAACACAGCCCCCTGGCCCTGCAGGTGCCCATCACTCTTGATTCACAGCCCCTTGGCCCTGCCCTTAACTCCTGACCCACAGCCCTCCCTGTCTCCCTCACTCCTGACCTACAGGCTCTCCATACCCCCAGACCCCCAGTGTGTGAGAAAGGGAGTGTGTGTGCACACAGGTGACACATGGTGGGGGCAGGGGGGTAGAGGCAATGTGGTGGAGGCAAAGTGGGGGCATATGCCCCCTGACATTTCTGTTCCCACACCTGGGTGTGATGCTGCAGCTGGGCTGCACCAGCTCCAGGCAGAATCAGCCTCCATGGCCCAGCAGATGAGATCTGGTATGGGAGGGAGTGCTGCACTGCCATGGTTCTGCTGCCATGCCTCTCTTTGGAGGCCAAGTTCCTCCATTGGTGCCCGGCAAGCAGGGGGTACCTCAACTTGGCCATGGTGGCATGGCACTCCCTCCTGTGCCAGGACCCGCCCCCTGGGCCACGGAGTTGGCTCCTTCCTGGAGCTGGTCTGGCCTGGCTGCAGCCCCGCACCCCACTGTGGACACAGAAATCTTGGGGGCATGTGTGCCCCCCCACTACACTGCCTTTGTGCCCCCGCTACATGTCACCTGTGCTCCCCTACCCCCAACATGTCATCTGTGCCCCCCTCCTCCACTCCTCCACCCGCATAGACTTACCTGGAGGGAGCTGCAGGAGCTGCTGTCCACCTCCCTACCTGGCTGCCATATGCATTGCATGCACATGGTACTCCCGCATTCTCCCCTCAGCCCCAAGCAGTCCCTTGCAGACTGGAATGCTGCCAGGCTACAAGGGGAAACCACAGGTTTCCCGTGCTGTTCTCCTTTAAAGGAGAAATTTCACATTTTTCTTAATGAAAGGAGAAAATTGGCATTTTTCCATAGCAAACAGAAAACCCAGATTCCTGCTATTCAGGCAGCTAAGGGAGTTAATGGCCTGTTAATGACCCTTTGTTCTTTACTTCATGAGTAACAATCATCAGGTAATAATCATCAGGTGTTAACAGTCATCTCCCTTAGCTGTCTGAATAGTAATACCAGAGCTGCATCATGCTGCTCTACCCCTGCCTCTACCTGCAGAGCTGCACCATGCCACTGGCGCCCACCTGGCCAGGTTGACTCTGGCCGCAGGCATGGTTGTGGCATGTACTCATGGCCACTCTGAGATGTCTATATTCCTTCTTTCCTGGGAGTTGGTGTGTGTGCAGTAGAGACAAGAGAACCAGATATATTCCTGGATATAGTGTGGAGGTAGTATACGGAACCCCTAAGTATCTCAAGCTTATGAGTTTAGGATGTTTCTGATCAGATTACAGAGATTTGGGATTTGCTTCAAGGACAGGTATGAACACAAGCAGATTGGAAAACAAGGCTAAGCTGAGAAGAAGCTCTTTGCAATAATTTGTGCCCCTTGGCCCCTGAAACCTGAGCTCTCTATGTTATTACACATTTCTGGGATGTTCATTAGGGCTGCATGAAGCTTCAGTTCCTGATTTGATTTGGCCTGATTTGGTGGCCGAATCTCCAAATCCAATTTGAACCAGACGATCCTTTAATCTTTCCAAATTGAATTGGAACCCTTTGAATCGATTCGGAAAGATTCAGAGATTCGGACATAGAGACAGCTTTAAATGTTTTTTCTACATACCTCTAGGTAGCGGGGGCTCATGAGTGCTGTGATGCTGGAGCACATGGAGTGTCCCACAGGAGCATGGGGTGCTCCCCAGTGTGCTCTGCAGCAGACCCGGAAGTGGACCAGAAGCACTTCCAGTCCACTTCTGGGTTCACGGGGAGCACGCTGGGGGGCCCCACGTGCCCCCTTGGCTCAGCGACCTGGGTCTCTTGGGTCTGGGGTCCCCCTGCGGGTGATCACCAAGGTGGGAGGTGCAGGGGGGGCCCAGCATGCTTCCCGGCAGACCCAGAAGTGGACGAGAAGTAGTTCTGGTCCACTTCCGGGTTCGCTGCCAAGTATGTGGAGGGCCCCTCAGCAGTCCCGTGGAATGCTCCATGCGCCCCAGCATCGCAGCATTCACGAGCCATGCCTGCTACCTGAAGGTACGTAGAAAAAACATGTAAAGCTGTGTCTCTGTCCAAATCGCTGATTCTCCAAATCAGCATCGAATCTTCAGATTCAGCTGAGTTGAATCGGGGACAGTGATCTGAATCAACGAATCGAATCACTGTCCCTGATTCAGGCCGAATCCGAATCAAATAGGGCCCGCTTCGCACACCCCTAATGTTCATGGAATGAATTAAAACAAACTTTGAAAGAATAAAATAGAGTACTCATTTCTTCAATTTAAAACTCTTCAAAAAAATGTATAAAGTTTAATCCTTGTTCAAGGTTTTCAAAGATACCAAGGTCATGTTAATCGTGTAGTTTTCTCCTTTATCATCTTTGGCATAAATCTGATGATCTATGACATGTTTCTCTTTTTTTTTTTTGTTTTTGGCCTTTTTTACAGACAATAAAATTCTCAAGTCACTAGTATAGTAAACTCCCTGTTATCTGCGATTTTACTAACCAAAATGCTCCATTAACTAGAATTTCAGCAGCAGGACACACATGGCGCTGCATTGTGCCCTGCCACTTTCCTGCCTGCTGCGCCGCTTTCTTCCCTGGCTGCATGCGCACCCCTCACCCTTGTTGCAGTAGCCTGCAGCTGGGCTGCCCTGGCATTTGAGGGCAGGGGGGAGTGGTGGCCGGCCAGACATGGAGGTGGGGACACCCGGCACTGGCACCTCCTGCCCTGACTGGGGTCAGAGCCAGGAGCCCCTCATGGCTGAGCAGCAGCTCCAGCCCCATGGGCCCATGCAGAGTGGCTGGGTACAGCACCGACCGCAGGGAGTGGGGCTGGGCTCTCTTGTTTGCCCCTCCGGCATGGCTTGCAGTGCCCAGGGCAGGGCTGCTGCCAGGGTGCAACTGGGACCCGCCCGCCCTAGGAGCGATTCCTGTGGCCCCTCCTGCCCTGCCTGAGGTTAGAGCCAGGAGCCCCGCACCCTGGGCAGTGGCTCCAGCAACCCCCCTGGCCCTGTGCAGCTGCCAGCAGCCCCCACTCTCCTTCCTTTCCCCTGCTCCACGTCTGGCTGGAAACTCTGTGCCTCAGGTAACTGACACTTTTAGCTTACCGGCACCTCACATTCCCCACTCATGATGGATAACAGGGATTTTACTCTATCCTAGTGCCTTTATATCAGGGAGAGAGCAGGAAATAAAGCTTATGGGTAAAATGCATTCCAGGAATATCTCCACTAAAGTCCTGTTTTAAGTTAATTGACCTTAGTTGCTCCTTGGCAAGTGTTTTCCACTGCTTTTATACCATTGCTCATATAGATGTTCTAAACTTAACCCTGCTAAAGAACAATGTAGAGTTGTCATTCATGACCCATCAGTTCCAATATACGTTTGATTAAACAGTGTTTGTTTCTGCATCTTCAGTTCTCAACAGTTGATGTGGACCAAAGCTTGTTTCAGCCATTTCCATCAGAAGTGGTATTTCAGAACTATACCCCTTGTGAGATCTACGAAGTACCTCTGATTCTGAGGAACAATGACAAGGTAATGTGATTGTTTGGGAGAAATCCATGGGGTGGTCCAGTTCATGTAGGTTTTTATATTACACTGATCACTGTACCATTAGCTCAGTGTTGGAGCACAACTCACAATCAGATGTTTCCAGGAAAGCTGCTAGCATCTGTTTTTCCAAGGTGACTATAACCTAACACTCTAATTTGAGCATCCGGGTACTTAATGCTTCAATGGAGAGCTTCCATGTTTTAAAACTTTGATTAGTTTGTGGAAAGGGCTTTTGTAGCACTGTATTACATACTCAGATGTCTAACTGATGCATTTACATGCATATATGCCAAATGACTTTTAAAGGCCTTGTGTGTGGTTTGAACCTGAAAGTCAAGGTTTTCGTAATGACCAGAAGTAACCTTTCTAACTCATCTGACTTCCTTTTGAGGATAGACTTAGAGAGGCGCAGTACTTTATAAAGTTCTAAATTAGGTTTACTAGGCTTTGTGTTGGATAAGGCTAAAATCTCTTGTGCATACTCTTTGTCTCCACTGAGAACTGTTTCTCCCTACACCAGCACTGGAATAGGCCCCAGGCCTAAGAAATTAATCCTAGGTTTGGGATCTAATCTAGGATCCAGGAAGAGGTGACTTGTTTCTCACGGTTAGCGGTAGCTACACAGAAATAAAGGCATTTATAGAGTGATGGTACCTCCCTGTTTCTTTGAAGTGCCTGGTCCTGTGATGTGCTAGAGAACCATTTACATGTCTTTTTAGGTTTATCTCTTCCCAGTAGAGTAATGAAGGGGTGAGGGAGTTGGAGGCAACTGGGGCACTAGTCCTGGTTGCTGACCCAGGGCTTGGGTGGTGGGGGAGAGGCACAGAAGTACCTGGCTGTGCTGCCAGCCCAGTGGCTGCTGCACCACTGGGGAGATAATCACTAATGCTTTCCCATGCACAGGTGCAGCTCAGGGTTCTCAAGCACCCAGTTATACCTCTGTCTTTCTTCAAGGTTCATACTGGTCTTCACAAAAAAAACCAAGGCATCTCAGGTTTGCCGTGTTATGAATTGAAAGAGCAGTCTCATACTTACTGATGATACTGACCCTATTATCACGCTTATGCTTGGATCACATTAGCATTTGGCTACAGCAGAAGGGTTCTTCTCTCTGAGGTGAAATTTTTGATGGTGGAGATGAGTTCTTGTTAGAGGGAGCCTCCCTCTTTCCTTAAGTACCATTCATTGAATGGGCCTATTCCCAGGGAATTAGCCTCAGTTAGGACAATGTGTGGGGTGCACATCCAATGGACAGCCAAGTGCCTAAGATAGGGTCAGATTGTTCTGGGTTGTACACTATGTAGGCTTCCTTATCCTTGAGATGTCCTCAGAAAAACAGAAAGGGATTTGTGACTGGAAGGTTCAAATACTGTCAGCCAGGGACCCTTTGTTGCCTTCAGCTTGTACATAGAATGTCTGTTCAGATCACGCCCAGTGTGTGTCCACTGCACTTCTTGCCTACTATGTGGTGGATTATTTTGAACACAGGAATGTGCCTCCATTAAAAACTTTTCCTTAGGTTTATCCTTTGGACACCAACCTCCTTGTGGGGTCCCACCAGTGTGTGTGGAGTCACTAGTTCACTATACTGTTGTGGTTCCTATTGGGAAGCCCTATGGGCCACTCATCTCAGCTCTGCTAGGAACAAGTTTGCTTGAATGAGGTGTGTGCAAGCATGGATCCTCGGGGAAAAGACAACTGGGAGGAGGAGGAGGAAAAGGGAGCTGACTTAGAAAGCGTTCCAGGAGAGAGTATTGTATGCCCAAGGGTTTTGCTTGACATCTAGCAATAAATATGCTAGGAATAGAGAAGGGTCATTGTGAAAGGACACAGAAGTGTGAAAAGTAATCAGAGATTCAGTACTGTAAGAAAAAAACATATTAGCAATTAAAATTTAAGGTACAGGGGAGGATAGGACAGTGTATAAGACAAAGGGGAAAAAGCATAAAGGAGTATATGCCTTTAACAATGTAATTGTAAGAGAAAATAAACTAGGGAGCCTGCCACAAAATAATGATTCACAAGAAGCTCTGTATCTGAAGAAGGAGCAAGAGTTCATGGAAGGACTCATAGCACCTCCTGAAAGTGTTGAAGTAATTTGAAAGATGCCACACAGAATGGGAAATGGTTTGCTGACAAGGATGGGTGGAGGAACTGAGTACTAGGCAGTATCCCAGGAGAAGAAAAAGTTACTGTAAGCAGTTCAGTCACCTTTTTTAACTGCATTTTCGTGGTGATGGAATAATGGAAATATAGCAGTGTTACAGCACAGGTTCTCAGACCATGAGGGTCCAGTTTGGTGGGAATTCACCATGAAATGCCTTATCATATCTAGCACAATCTTGGATATTTTTTCCTGTACTAAGAGTCTCAGTGTAGTGCACATATTTGCTACAATCTCTGCTTAAGTTTTTTTTTTTTTTTTTTTTAATCCCCTCTCTGCTGCATTTCCAATCACTAGTGGTCCTTCAAATCACAGGCATTCCCTTGTATTGGAATGATGACGGAAATGGGGCAGTAAGTTACGTTGATCCTTTCCATCCACCAAGGATCACAAAAAGTTAACTTACTGTATTCCTGCCTCTTCAGGTAGAAAAAAAATCTGCATACAACTTTTTTAAGCTTCCACTAACTTACTGAACTTCTCCAGTTGAACCTTGGAATGCATATACTTTGTGAGTGAGAGACTGTGAATGAGACAGTGGAACTGTTGATATTCCAAAATGAACTTGTTCTTGGAGCTTGTCAGCACCAGTGCAAAAGAGAACACAACATGATCCTGATATCAAGTGTAACATTCCGAGAGAAGACTCTATTTTCATCCCTTCAAAATTTTAATATCACTAAGATGTGCATGTTCAACACCTAAAAAAGATGCTCCTTCGTTTTCTTTTTGCTGTGTTCAGTGAACACTATTCATTGTAGAACAGCAGTACTTCATTTCAGCACCTAGTGTATATGGACTTCTCTCTCCAGTTTTCCTATAACTGAATTTACATCAGTGGTTCTCAACCATTTTGGGCTCTGTAACAGAGCACCCTGTGCTCTGTTGCTGTCAGGGGCCTGAGCAGCAGCCAGGCAGCCCACAACTGCCTGTGGTCCTAATCAGGTAGGGTTGCCTGATTGGAGAACAGGGCCCAGCTGATGGATATACAGGCTGGATCCCTGAAGTGCAGGGCAGCAGTCTGCTGCCAAGAGATGGAAAGTCAACGCTGGCTGAACTGCTGCTCAGCACAACTTGGAGGTAAGGGCTGGGGCTATGGGGAAGGAGGAGGCCCCATGGTCCTGGGCATGACCTGAGACTGCACCCTGCTGGGAAAGGTGGCCTGGTGAAACTACCTGTGGTGGGGTAGCTCCCCAGAAATGCCAGGCCAGTTACTTCCCCAGTGAAAGGTGGGTAGGGGTGCCAGAAGACTTCAGCCTCCACATCCCTGGTTGGTGAGACCTGAAACAGGGGGAGCCCAGGCTCACTGCGAGCACTGAGGCAGGGCCCAGGTTGGTGGAGGAACCTGCAGCAGTGCCCAGTCTCGCAGGAGAGCCTGAGCACATTAGGGAGCCAGGAGTTAGGCTTCAGAGGGGATGGGGCTTGGAGCCCTAGTCCTATTGTGAGGAGCTTAGGCCCAGTGAGGGGGCTTGGGGCCCAGGGGATGGTGATGCCAGGGGACAGGGCTTGAAGCCTGGGGATGGGACTTAGAGCCTGAGGACGGGGCTTAGAGCCAGGTGAGGTTTGTGGCCTGGGGACAGGGCCTGGAGCCAGAGGATGGGGCTAGTAGGCCCAGGGATGAGGCCGGGTATTAGGCCGTAATGATGATGAGGCTGGGTGTTAGGCCAAGAAACATTTGCGAGGCATGGGACACATCAAGGGGAGGTCAGAGTGTGTACAGAGGCTCTTCTCATCAGGGCAGGTATAAGGCAGCCTCCCACCTGATTATCAGATGTTAATCAGGAACATCAAGGCGTGGCAGTAGAGCCGGGCCGGTGGCTAGCCTGGAAGCAAGTGGGTAGGCCTACTTTGATATCAGCCCTGGGATGCCCACTTGTTACAGACTCTAAGCAGCACTTGTTAGATTCAAAGAATCCCTCTATAACTTTTGTGAATTGAATGGCACTGTTTCAAAAACTAAATTTATATATTAAGTGCTTACCTCCTGCAGAGGGTCTCAGCAGTGGGGATGGGGGACCAGCCAGGCAGGGACAAGCCTGAGTCTGTTCTTACCTGTTTAGTTTATTTGTTTATCTCCTCACACCTTGTAGCGCCCCTCAAAGGATCTGGCAGCACATCAAGGTACCTCAGCACCCTGGTTGAGAATCTCTGACTTGTAGCTAATTATAATACAGCGAGGCCTGTGATTATAACTTTGATGTGCTTAGTATAGTCCAAGTGTAGCCTCTGTAAGCTTTAAATGTAGAAGTAGAATGCTATATTCCATCTCTATTGCTGCTATTTATACATTACCAAACTGTTTTTCTGCCTATTCCTTGCTCTTGCTTTCTCTAGCTATTTTTCTGAGAGGTGCTTTCAGATACTTTAATGGTGGATCCAGCAGAAAAATGAACATATGCTGTCATTTCTGTATATGATGACAAAAGACTTCCGTGCATAACATAAAATTAACTTCTGGAACTTACTGTCATAAGTATTACTGAGGCTAAGAGCTTTGAAGAATTCAGAGCAATATAGATTGACAATGAAAGTGACTGTGAGTGACTGGTTACTGGATGCCTGTAGTTGGACTGTCAGGCTAAGCTGGTTTGGAAATCTGTATGTTCCTAAGTCTTAATTGGTTTATGTACACCTGCAAAGCACCCTCAGCTTGTTAATTAAAAATGTCCAGTTAAGCTTCTCAGCCATAGATTTGGTATTTTAGACATGATGCCTATGTACTAGTAAACACCTGTTTGTTTTCAGTTTGCTTCCAGTATTCTGAAGGGCAACATTCACTGCAATATGCCCTGCAGGGATTCCAATGTGTTGACAGGATACCCAGAAATCTGGCTTCACTGAGCTGTAACAGCTGTCTGGTTATTAGCTCACTAAGCAGTAAAACCCTCTGAAGAGTTCAGGTTTAGTTGTAATAATAAAACTACTGTACAAGTCACTGATGATAGCATATCTTCAGGCAGAAAAAATACAGAAGTTGCATTCCCCCTAAAGCATAGAATTAACAGATAGGCATGGCTTAGGAGTATGAGGAAAGAACAGCCTTGCTTTTTATCACATGGGGTAGTTAGTAGCTCTCTTACAGATTTCCTCTTTTTGAGGGTTTGGGACTGTCCTTTCTGGATTCTCTTCAGCGACTCCTTCAGCAACTCTTCGCTGTCTCATTCTCCTGCTCTTCTGCTGTCCCTCTGTGCCTCCCCAGGATTCTCTTACTTCCTTCATTTTTCCAGTGCTTCTTATTCTTAGATGAACTCACTTGCTCTCACAGCTGCCGTGCTTATACTGATAAATCCTAGGTCTTTTCCTTTCCCTAGCTTGCTGAGTAGTCTCTGTGGTGACATCTCACTAACAGCTCACACAACAGGTCAGATGTTTAATTTCTCCCTTTCCATGTACTTCCATCTCTGAGTCTCAAAGCTCTTTGTAAAGGCAGAGTAAGTAACTTCAGCACCATTTGATGGTCAGGGAAATATAATTCTCTTGGCCATTCCATGTGAATTGCATGATCATATCATTTTGTATATCTCCTGTAGGTTCCACGGCTGGTGAAAGTTGTCCTGGAGAGCTCACCTTATTTTAGAGTGATCAGCCCCAATGACATTGGTCACAAAGTGGCACCAGGGATGCCGTCGACATTTCGCATCCTCTTCACACCTGAGGACAACAAGGTAATGCTGCCAACTTCAAGAGGTCAGTGCCAAAGCATTGACTTTGAGAAAGAGGTTTTTAATAGTATTATCAATTATATATAACTTTTCTGACTTCTGCCAGGTTACTCTGGTCCCAATTCTTGGTAAGTAGGTCCTAAGTATGCTTCAGCCACTACTCCTTGGTAAAAATTATACTTGAATAGACTGAATGTTCTTCTTACACTTTGGTCTGTGGTCTACTGACTTATTTCATCCTCTAACACCCACGCATTTAAGATGGAACTTCTGCCATCATCTGTGGAAGACAGGATCTCTCAAAATCCCTTGGGTCTCTATTAAATGATAGCCCTTGTGTTGGTTGGTTGGTTTCTAAACTTTCTGGATGACTGTGCATTTCTGAATTTACTGAGGCAGATATAAAGATTAATGTTTAAGTTTTCTAAAGTATCCTGTCATTTTTCAGGGATTCAACTTGAGATTTCTGAAAAGAATCCAGTTTCCAGTAGATGGAAGGTCAACATTTTCTGAAAGCATTTCCTTGAAGGTGCTTCATGTAGCACATCCAAAAATTGGGGCATGCAAATCCTTGATACCTAAGGTCTTTTTAGAACCAACCCTTGCACCATTGGAATGTAGTCTACATGCCATGGTTTCAGAATAACTACTTTAAACTAAATGATCAGAGTAGGAGGACCATTGCTATAGACAACCCAGTACTCTGGAACTAGATTGCTATTTGATAGACCACTTATAGGAATTGCATTGTGGTCACATTTCTTATCTATACATATGGGAAGGAAAACACATATATAGATATCCGGTTATTATAAGAATACCATAGGAATGTAAAAGACTAGGAAAACCATAGTCTTCATTTGTCTTCCAACAACCAATATCTCATCCTCACTTTGACTTGGGGAAAAGAAACTGATTACTTTTTAAGGAAACTCTGTTTTTAGGCATTACAGCTCTGCTTTCCCTGTAGATATTAGCCTGCCTAAATTCCAGCTGCCAGTCTGTGAAAGGAAGCACTATATCTGTGGCAGAGAGCCAGCTTGGCACAGACAAATTGAGCACTAGATGCTTTTAACTCTGTAGAGCTTGGTGTGCTGCAGAAGGCTTAGTGGGATTTGCATCTGAATGATTCTATACAGAAATAAATGGAAATATACAATTTGCACTGCCATTTTATCTCTCTCATACACGTGTTGTGCAAATTCCAGTGTTTCTCACATAGCAGGGGGCAACTGAATAGAGACATTTCTTAATGTTGGTGTGGCTGTATCCATTAGCATTGTCAGGGCATGCCTACTAGGGTGGTGCAAACTTTGGTCCCTGATTTGGTTCGGCAGAGATTCGGCCCGATTCGGTGGCCAAATCTCTGAATCCAAATCGAATCAGGAGACCCGTTAATCTCTCTGAATCAAATTGGAACTCTCTAGGTAGCAGGTGGCTCGTGAATGCTGCAATGCTGGGGTGGATGGAATGTCCATCCCAGAAGCACAGGGGGTACCCCAGCATTCTCGGCAGCAGATCTGGAAGTGGACCAGAAGCACTTCCAGTCCACTTCCGGGTCTGCCTGGGAGCGTGCAGGGGGACCCCCTGTGCCCCCCTGGCTCAGTGACTGGTGCCTTCTGGGTCGGGGGGGCACCCAGGGTCCACCCATGGCCAATCACTGAGCCAAGGGGGCAGGTGGAGGGGGGAGGGGGGGGGCACTCCAGTGCACTCCCTGGCGGACCAGGAAGTGGACCAGAATTACTTCCAGTCCATTACCAGATTCACTGCTGAGCATGTGGGGAGTCCCCCTGAACTCTTGGTGGACACTCCATCTGCCCCAGCATTGCAGCGTGCATGAGAAACACCTGGTACCTTGAGGTATGTAGAAAAAACATTTAAAGCTGTGTCTATGTCCGAATTGCTGATTCTCCAAATCAGCACCGAATCTTCAGATTCAGATTTGGCCGAATCGACTCGGGGACAGTGATCTGAATCAACTAATCAAATCACTGTCCCCAATTCGGGCTGAATCCGAATCGAACAGGGCCCCTTTTGCACACCCCTAATAACTACACATTCATTAATGCGCTTTTCCTAGTGCCCATTAAATTTAATACCTTCCATGTGGGGTATTAAATAAATATGTGTTAGGCTGCCTTAATGCACAGTAGTGAAAGAACATACTTTTTTTAGTAATGTGTAATGCACAGTAGCCTATTTTTACTGCGCATTAGTATATTAGCATGATTTTTATGCAATGTTTTAATGCACAGTAAAATAAACTACTGTGTATTAAAGCACATGTGTAGATATACCCTGATAATATCTAATATAACCTCTATCTATCTATAGCAATCATTCCCAACCGGTGTGCCGCAGCACACTAGTGTGCTGTGAATCAAGTCCAGGTGTGCTGTAGAATTTGGGGCTGAAGCCACGGCCCCTGCTGGCTGGAGCCATGGGCCCTGCCTGCTGCTGCCACAGATAGACAGAGAGACTGGGGGGCATGGCTCCAGCCAGTGATCTGCATCCCTGCGATGTGTTCAGCTGCTCCATCCCCGCCCCTGCTCTGCATCCGGCTGCTTGGTTTTCCCCCCCCACGTTTGGCTGGTGTGCTGTGGGATAGGAGAGGCCCAGTAAGTGTGCCGCTGGAACCAAAAGGTTGGGAAACACTGATCTATAGCATCTTGACTTGGCTAGATTAGAATGCAGTGGCTGTGAGTATGCAAATAGCATTGCTATACTAAAACTGTGTGATTCTATGTGACCGGGGGGTTTAATCCCCAGCAAGGTTGCATTCTATGCCCCATAAATTGAAGTGGTGGGTTTTTAATTGAAACCCACTGTTTCAGTTTTTCTGCCAGATTACAGTGAGGGGCCCAATCCTTTTTTTTTTTTTGGTCGGAGTCTGCCCCCAGTCAGGGGGCAAGCTGTTGGCAGGCCAAGCGGCCACTGAGCTGCAAGGGGCCCTGGTCCTTCCCTCTGCAGTGACAGCACTCCTAGGGCTATCCAGGTGGGTTTCTAGCAAGCCAGGTACTGCCCCAGCCAGTTTGGAATCAGGGAAGAGTTGGATCAGGCTGGGTGCTGTCTCTGAGCTGGGCAGCACTCAGCCTGCCCGGCCAGCCCTGGGGGGTGCTGTCACTGCAGAGGGAAGGGTTGGGGCCCCCTGCAGCTCAGGGGCCACTCAGCTTGCCAGCAGCTTGCTCCCTAGGTATGGGAGAGGCAGGCAGGCTCTGCCAAAAAAACCCCACCACCACCACCAACAAAAAGGATCGGGCCTCTCACCACTTCTGCCTTCAGTGGGTGCCTGCTGAAGGCAGAAGCAGTGAGGGGTCAAATCCTTTTTGTCTCTGGAGCCTGCCCAGCTTTCTCACAGCTGGGGGTGAGCTGACAGCTGCAGTGCATTGTTGTAAACTAATCTACATCCAGGTGTAATTTAGTTTGCAATGATGCGAAGTCATTTAAAACCCCCCAGACACTTGAATGTGTACAGCATGACGCCATTAAGCCACACAAAGTAACATTTTCGTCACATGTACATGTTAATGGCATCACATGTACCAAGCACTCCAATGCCAACTTTTGATACTGTAGTCCTGAGATTTGTTCAGGCAAAGGAAGGATTAGCAGCTGGCAAGGAGAGGGAAAGGCAAGGCAGGAAGATGCTTAGAGAATCGCAAAGCAATATTTTTCACCATCATACTGCTAGCTTTTAGCACCGTCTTTCAAATGATTTGCATTGCCCAAGAATAGCTTTGCATCAGCCTGTGTTGATATACTAAGACAGAGAATGGAGGGGTCTGTTTGGTCCTCTCTTTGGATAAGGTTATTTTTTCTTTTCTCTTTCATTTGTCAGTGTTTTGGTTTCATTTTGTTCCTTTTATCCCTATGTTTATAAGGTTTGGAAATGTGACGATGTAATAAATGAAAGGCCCTGGAGTTTTGTGTCAGTAGTCAGCAGTATGTTTTTTGGCAGTGGTCCAGAATGATCAAGTTTAGTTCTGAGATGAACTGGTGCTAAGACCTGGCTGCTGCCACTGCTTTTCCCTGTTGTTCAGCCACAGCGCACCATGGGTGTGTAATGCAACATCCTATAGTGCTACATGGTGGATCCAATGATGCCATGGGCTGTATCTCACCTATGGGCCACATGTTGTTAACCCATAGTTTATATCCTCAGCAGCATGAGCATATAGAACAGGGATGGGCAAAATACAGCACGCGGGCCAGATCCAGCCCACAGCAGGTCATTGTCTGGCCTGTGGGTGGGTCCCTTGGTCCCCTGGCCCAGGCACAATCCAGCCGTGGTGTGTCCTATCACCCCCTGGGCATGCAGCAGGGCTGGGGTAGCTTCACAGCTAGGCTGCCTTTCTAGGCAGCCCAGGGGCAGGTGGCTCCTTCCAGATGCCACCGGCCCCAGCCCTGCAGTACCAGAGGGAACCTGCACTGCACAGCCCTGACCCTGTGCATCTGCTTTTGTCTTGCACCACTGCTGCCGAGCCTGGGTGGGCACATGGGGTCAGGGCTGTGCAGTGCAGGTCCCCGCTGGTACCACGGGGCTGGGACTGGGGCAGTGGTGGCAACTGGAGGGAGCCACCTGGGCTGCCTAGAAAGGCAGTCTAGTTGCGGTGCCTCCCCAGCCCTGCTGTGTGCCCAGAGGGTGGCAGGATGCACCATTCACAGGCAGTGTGGAGCAGGCACAGGATGGGGTGGGGCAGGCTGGATCAGGGCTATGCGTGGGTTCCAGCTGATCTGCTGCAATGGGAATGCGTTCAGAGCATGCGCGAGGCAGGCTGCAGTTGCACGCTGTTGGCAATGGCCTGGCTGTTGCGGGGTGGGGGAGGTTGCTGTCTAGCTTAGGGGGTTGCATACAGGGGTCCCATGCACACCCCACCATACCTACAAACCCTTCTATGCAAACCCAACAACCACACCCTCCCCACACACACAGTCATACACTCCAGAAACACTGCACCCACCCACACCCTCCCCTGCATCTCTCCCATAAACATCCACACACCTCTGGGGGGAGCCCCACTCACCTCACACCCCCCCACACCGCACAAACCCCATACCCCCCCACACACGCACGCGCGCGTGCACACACACACACACACACACACTACCCGCACAAAAATCCCATACCCACCCACATCCACACCACCCCCCACAAACCCCATACTCACCCCTCCACACTCCCCTACAATATACAAGAGTAAGACTTCATTTTGAGCTATTATTCAATTACTTCAATATGTACCATACAAGCACACACAAATCAGGACAAAAATATTTTTAAAAGTAAAATTAAAATATGTTATTGTCAATGTTTGATTTTTAGTGTATAATTAGGTTTTTTCCCTGTTCCAAGATGGCATCCCCCCTCCCAAAAGGAGTACTTCTGGGGACAAGGGGAGGGACTTCTGGTGGTAAAGATCAGGCATTAGGGGGTAGGACTTCCAGTCCCAAGATGACAACCAGGGGACGGGGCACCTGTCAAGGGGCAGGGCTACCCTTGCAGCCCTTAACAGCTCACCAAAACTCATTAAGTGGCCCTCCACCCAAAACAATTGCCCGCCCCGATGTAGAATAACCATTTCCTCTGGCAAGACTGAAAAGTTAGTGAAAATCATTAATATTTGCAATAAAAAATTGCTGGTATGGGTTTTTTTTTTTTTAAGTGCCCAAGTGACTAAGGAACCTAAATCTTACTTCCTTAGGTTCCTAAAAATACCCAGGTGACTTGTAAATGTTACCTATTGGGATTAGTTAATTAACATCCAAAAACTGAAGGAAAAAGCAAGATAAGATGATGGAATGACTCTTATCCTAGGTATCTGCTGATGGAAAGCTGAGTCCTTGATAGCAGAAAGCCTACCTGACTGAAGTCACAGAAGTACAAGTCTCACACCACCAGGCTGTCTGAAGCCAGTGGAGAATTGGCAAGTCAACCCTTGAATCCTCTCAGGAGTCTTTGCAGAGGGGGATTCTGGGAATTTCCAACTTCAAGCTAAGACTGTTTTCATGAGGCAGAACTCCCTGGATGGGCAATAGTAGAAGAAACTCCCTGGATGGGCAATAGTAGAAACACTATCACTGCCACAAAGATGAGTGCTGTCACTGAGACGGCAGTCTGACAGTTAGTTTGCAGCTTCTGTGCCAGCAGGATTCAAGTAGGACTGAGGTCTCTACTTCTCTATTTAGATTGCATCAATACCTGACACTGTGTCCCTCATCTGTCTTTTTAAATGGACATGGTACAAAGGGACAGTTTCACCTCTGTGCTACTAACTGGTGTGAGTTTTAGTTTTATACACATGCCTATAAGCATCCCTACAATACATTGCTTGAACAAAATTAGGTTGTACCTGCAGACACTCCACTCTTCCACCATATGCATCTGATCCCCCTCGAAGGCCGATTTCTTGTGCAGACTCTGTAAACAAGTGTAAACAAGTTAGTCCGAGCCCCCAAGGTCTGGAATAGCCTGCCATTGGAGGTGGTTCAAGCACCTACTTTGAACGCCTTCAAGAGAAATTTGGATGTTTATCTTGCTGGGATCCTATGACCCCAGCTGACTTCCTGCCCCTGGGGCAGGGGGCTGGACTCGATTATCTTCTGAGGTCCCTTCCAGCCCTAATGTCTATGAAATCCTGTAGCATATTCTAAAGGTCAGTAGTGCTAGGTTGTTGTGTAAGGTGACAAGGTCAAGTTTTTGAGCTGAGGTCATTGGATAAGAATCCATTGGGAAAGAATCCTTCCAACCCTTCTCTTTGATATCACTCTCTTGGGTGCTTCCACTAATCACCATGAATGCAGAGTAATGTCAACCAGCAAAAGTTAGGTTTTGTGCACTTAAAATACAGTGGTGCAAGTTATAACCCACTTCTGCTCCCCCTGAAGTGCACCAAGAACCATAAGGACTCTGGAATATATTGTATGTACATATCTACATAACTTTATATCTGAGATTCTCTCTCTCTCTCTCATATATATATATATATATATGAGAGAGAGAGAGTGCACGCACGTGTGTGTGTGTATTATATATAGTCTCAAACAAATGAGTAATCCTTACTCATTGACATGCATGAGAAAGTATTACAAGAACAGTCATTGAATTATTATACTTAACATTAAAAAGTTCAGTTTCCCAAAACTAAACTCACATATCTGCTTGTCTCCCTCTGCTTCTCTCCCCTGGTAAGAACATTACTTTTGAAAGCTCTAGCCTTTCCCTATCATAGTTTGAGATCTTTGCTGATATTGTATTGGCTGCATATAACTCTCTTGCCCTAAATTTGATCTTGTACTGATATAACTCTACTCTGACTTCAGTGGAGTCATCCTCGATTTATAGAGGTGTAGCAGAGAGAAGAATCATAGCCTGCATATGCTAAAGAAAAAGGATTTGATAGCTGTCAGTGGCTGAAAGGCCACACAGAATGTGGCTCCTTCCTGAAGAATGAGTATTTTCATATTATTTCTTAGTCATTTGGGACATGTCATGAAATTAGGCATTCAGTAAATAAATAAATAGCTGACATGTATCTTCGTTCATTGGCGCTTGGTTTGTAAATGTGAAATGCTAATTTTTCTGCTGGGCAACATTTCCAATTAGTTACTCTAGCCAGTCCTGATTTACACTTCTCTGTTTTATGGCTCCACTTGTATAATGTGGGTGTTCTCATTCCATGATGCATTCCCGGGTGCTTGACAGTCTCTGCCTAATTGGAAACCATTGCTGAACCGATTTGCAAATAAACAATAGACAGGAGTTTTCATGTTTCTTATGTGTGTGTCCTTCAGGATTGTTAATAGATTATGTTAAATAAAAGAGAAGGCAAAGCAACAGGCCTAAAAAACATTTTATAGAAGAGCTCATTTAATTTCTCTCTTGTTATTCCTTGTACTTTAAAAACCCAACCTTTTTCAGGCAATACAAGCTTAGGCTGTAGGGTTTGCAAAATTCATTACTGCTGCCCGGTGGAGATTGTCCTGTCATATTCCATATTAATCAATGGGCATTAATTCAATGCCAGAGTTATTGCATTAGTGGAATTAACTTCTTTTAAATTCAATCCAGGCTTTTAAAGATGTATGGTAGCATATTGAAGCTATTCCAGGTATTTCTTGGGGGCACAGTTCCTTCGGGGAAGTGAGTATGCTCGCCTTAAGGCATGCATTACGTAAAATGAAACTGGGGTAAAGCATCTCTTTGATAAGGGTGGAAAATTCTAAGTCCCTAATTGGATAGGGTACATTCTGAGGGGATAGGTCCTCACATAAAGGAGAGCCAGACGGGACACTCCTGAGATACCCAGAGTCTCTAGTCACTTGCAGTCTCTTGTCCCTTCTTCCCCACCTCCCAGCCACTCTAACTCCTCTTGCCCCATAGTTCCAGCCTTGGCCCTCTACTCTCCAGTGTGACTCGTAGTCTTATTATGGAGGGTTTAGGGGCATTCATCTCTGTGTCTGTTTGTATTTGGTTATACAATTAAGTTTGCATCTGAGGGGCTGTTGACATATTGGGCAGGTAGGGTTCATATCTTAGTGAAGTTAAAGAGTACAGATCATCCACCTGATGCAGAATTGTTTGAGGATAGCTATGCCCCCCCTTTTGAGAGAAGGAGGTACAGCTTGAGAGGGGCAATAAGAAGGACCAGGACTCCCCTGCACATGAAGCAGGGGAGTGGGAGTTGGTAGGGTTGGGAGGGAATAAGGGTAGGGGAGA
>NW_005841949.1:2013303-2027356 GCF_000455745.1 Alligator sinensis | reverse complement strand
TAGGGAAACATGGATTCTGGGTTAGAAAGCAAGGTCAGGTTGGACAGAGGGATGCTCTGCTTAGTCAGAGGCAGGGGGGTAAAAGGGGGACTGCCTTTAAATTTGGAGGATTATGCAGGGGAGTGTTTTTGTGCTACTTTCTTATTGTGATATTATATTTTGTTTCTATACCTTTTTGTTTTTTTATTTTAAGCAGTCCAGAGCCTTTTTTGGAAAGGGCAGCATATTCACTTAATAAATAAATCAAATAAATAAAAGGTAGTTTATAGCTGTGGTTTACAACTATAATGCCTTCTGCCAATGTATTTTAACCATCTGTAATGAATATTGCTCTTGTCTGCAATGCACTTATAATGTCTCCAGTCATTTATAAACTCCTTATAAGCCATTTATCAGTGGGACTTTTGATTTAAGAATTACTAGACTGAGTCAGCCCTGAGGTCCTGAGGAGCCTGTTGTCCTGTCTGTGACAATGTCCAGAACCATTTGCTTCTGAAAAAGTGGCAAGAACCCTGCAACAGGCAGGTATGGGTTCATCTGCTTCCATCATTAGATCTCCTAGCCTCTAGTAGAGGTTGACTTATACCTTGAAACACAAAGTTCAATATCCATTCCAGTGTTTTATATAAATGTAAAGGGTAATAGTTTTCATTTTATTTATCTTCAAAGGCTCTTTATTTTCTCTCTCTAGCAAGTTAAATAATGCCATTATCTGGAAAATGTTGGTTAGGAAAAGCTCACTGACCATTTAGGGTGTTGACAGACATGTAGCTCCCCACTGTAACTCATGGTACTTCATAAAAATTAAGAGGTGAAATTGATGTTTATCAGCACTTACCAATAAAAATCAAATCCTGCCAAGCCTAAGTATGTAGCACATTGCTGGCATTTTTATCATTATAACAGTTTGCCCAGCCTTTTAAAAATCTGCGTGTGGCGAATAATGCATCACCTCTCCCAGAATTTTGCATCATGCATTTGAGACTGTGTTGACTGCATACTCCCCTCAGGGCAGTATTTTTGTGGTAGAACCTCAGTTAGTGTTATTTGTCACAGCTCCATGAACTATAGTGGAACCATGATGGTTTTTACCACCTGAGCACCTGCTGCTCAGTTAGCATACATACTTTGAATTTCCTGGTTTTGATCTTTTAAAATCCCTCTTGCTGACACTAATTTGATGCCAGCTTATTTAAACACAAACCTTATGTTCAGCACCCATTGAAGTACCTGGCCATGAAGTACCTGACTTGAATTGGGAGTAACTTCTTTGGAGCCCATGGAATTACCTTTGTAGAAGTGAGATGGGAGTCATGCAGTATATTTTGATTTTCAGGCTTAGATTTCATCCCAAGGAATGAGGCAGCTTTTCATTTTTGAAACCTATTTTTGTTTTCAAGAGGTCAAGTACTGCTTGTCTTAATCATAATGCCTGATTCCAATACTTTATTGACATTGGGCGTATCTACACAACACACTTTACTGCACAGTAGACTAATCTACTGCACAGTAAAGCATCACTATGTACACATGCACAGTATTTACTGCACAGTAAATTAGTCTAGTGTGCAGTTGACTGCTACCTGTAGATACAGGTAGTAGATTAACGGTGAAGTAGCTAGTGTGCAATAGCGCACATGTAGACAGCTGACCAGGAGCACTGCTCCCAGTCAGCCTGGGCAGCAGAGGGCCAGGAAACTGTCCCCTCCCCTGAGCAGCTGCTTCTCAGCCCCAGACCCCAGTCGACCAATCTGGGCACAGCGATGGGGGACAGATGCCCTGAAGGTGGGATAGCTCCCTCCACCCCCCAGAGCCCAGGCCTGACCCTGGTGTTTCCTGCCCACCCAGGGCTGGCACCTGGGGGAGCCTGGAGCTTCCCCTGGATTCTGTAGGACAGTAAAGCAGAATAGGAGTAGCCCTGCACCGAACTACTCCCTTCAGGAGCAAATTTGTTCCCGATGGGCACGTGTATAGATGCATTTCCAAGGAAAGCTTACTGCACCTTATTTTACTGTGCAGTAAGCTTACAGCATATTAATGGCATATGTAGCCACACTTCTTGAAGAGTCCCTTAATCCACAAGGGATCTAATTTATTTCAATGCAAATATTCTTGATCCTATGCACCATAAATAAAGGATGTCAAATGTGGCCCATCATTATTTCTTTTGATTCAATGGGCTTGAGACATTACAGACTTGCATAGCATGGGCAGTATTTGGCCCTTTAGTTCTTATTTACAATGATGTTGTTTTGTTCAGTCTCTTGCCCTCCACTAACTTTGAAAATTAATTTTTCATTACATGTCACTATCCTTCAGATGCCCTAAACTATAGAAATGACTTTTTTTTTTTTACTGTTCATCTGTATTTACCCCCATCCTCTTCTGCCCACCTTGTTTCTGGAGAGAGAACATATATAAATTACAGCATGCCAAAACTTAATAAGGTATTTGCCTTTCAAATGGAGTCACAACACCCATGTTATATTTATGTGTCCAAAATGATAATGCATTTTACATTTTTCTGTCATTTACTAATTTGGCTTCTTGAGGATTTAAATAGTCAGAAGTGCTAAGTACTAAGAAAATGCGTAGAGAAATTTCACGCTAGCTACCTTTTAGCTTTTCTTTTCATTTTGAGGGTTAGACTGCAGAATGAGCACAAAATTACTAATTCAGGAAATTTGGGGCAGATGAAACACACTGCTGAAATATGATATTCAGATTTGCCTGCAGAACTCCCTCATAGCTACCATTATGGTGCTTTATGCTTCTTTATGTGGGAATCTCAAATTCCTTTGAAATTTGCAGCTTGCCTGTTTGAGGTTTGTCTCCAAAATTCATTTTTTCTCTAATCCTGGATGTAACAGTGTCTGTTGTTTTAATGCAAAAACCCCCTTGGGGCCTGGTGGGCAGTACGGCACAAGAGCAGTGAAATGCACAAAATGTTAGCTGCCACAGCTCTGCTAATAAATATGTCTAAACCTGTAGCCATATCTGCATGCCTGGAATATCTTCCAATAGACAGTACCTTGAAGAACACAGTACAGGTGAAAGAAATAAATGTGTGTCATTCTGGTGATGGTAACAAGCAGAAAATACTATGCACTGGGGTAATATAGATGTTGCAATTGTTAAACAAGTTTGCTGCTACGATAGAAATGTGTCGGAATCAAAACCTTGGGAACATTGATTTGTTTAACAGTATTCGTAGCAAAGAGACAGTCTTCAAGATTTATAGAGCCTACATGGAAGACCACTACTATGGTAAATGACTGGTCAGAGATCAGTTGGTCTAATGAAAGATATCAGATTTACCCCAAAGATCCTTGTCTGCCTATTAGGGCTGTGCGAAATGAAAGCATTTCGTTTTGACTAGCATTTCAACTTTTTGACAGTACAGTGTTTTGTTTCGACTTTTGTTTCGAGTTGAAATGGCTGTTCCATTCCATCAAAACCTTTTGCTGTTTCGACATTTCGCCCATAGAATATAATGCGGAAGGGCAAAACAGGCTATAACTTTTTAATTTTTGGCCAGATTTGGATGAAACTTGCACAATGGTAGCCCCTTCTGAGGGCATGATACGTGCCAAGTTTCAAGAAGGTAGATACAGGGAGTTTGGAGAAATTGCACCCCAAAAACTTGAGAGAGAAACTCATGTCACATGTATGTATTAAGCCACAGTGGGGTCAAAACTGCAGGGATAGTAACTCCTGCTGAGGCAACAAAGCCTGCTAAGTTTCAAGGACATAGGTGCAGGGGGTTGGGGAAACTGCACCCCAAAATCCTGAAAGCAAAGCTCATGTCACATGTATTTATTAAGCCACAGCAGGGTGAACACTGCAGGTATGCTAGCCCCAGTGGAGGCCACAAAGCCTGCTAAGTTTCAAGGAGATAGGTGCAGGGGTTTGGGGAAACTGCACCTCAAGCTGCGGACAAGCAAAACTTGTGACATGGGTGACATTTACTGTTTGTGTTAAGGCGCAGCAGGGTGAAAGCTGCAGGCCTGCTAGCCCCTGTTGTGGCCACAAAGCCTGCCAGCTGTCGAGGAGATAAGTGCAGGGGGGTTCTGAGGCCCTGCACCTCTAGCCACAGGCAGGCAAAACTCGTGACATGGGTGCTTGTGCAACTGTGTCTGTCTTGTGGCAGGGGGCAGGGAAACCACTGCAGGTCTGGCTGCTAGGCCCTACTGCGGCCACAAAGCCTGCCAGCTATCAAGGAGATAGGTGCAGGGGGGTTCTGGGGCCCTGCACCCCTAGCTGCTCACAGGCAAAACTCATGACATGGGTGCTTGTGCAACTGCTGCCTCTCATCAGGCAGCAGGACTGAAAATCCCCCATCACTTGTCACTGTCGTGGTAAACACACGCAGCAAACTTCAGGTCAGGTCAGCAGAAGCTTCGTTTATTAGAGAATGCATTCTGGACAGACTCATACACAACTGGAGAATTGTGAAGAGGTCTGACTTTGTACAACAGGTGAGGCGAGTTCATATAGAAAATATGACATCATAAGCATAGCAACGACATATACCAATCAGCATTTGCCATGACTTTGTTAGTAATGCGCATGTCTTCTATTTTATCTTTATGTTAGCAGATTTTTAAGGGTTTCTCGTCTAACTTGTAACCTTAGGGGTCACTTCCCGTTTTGGGTTGACTCAGCAGGCTGGTTTGTGGTTACTTTTGTGCTAAGTTTTTGTTTTTACTAGACTAGGACAGGATGGTCTCAGTCTTGTGTTAGTCTGACAGTTTTGGGTCATGTCCTTTTGACTTCCCCATAGCCTAAGCTGAATAGATGATTTACACCCTTACACATAATAGAGATTCAACTCCATTTTTGCCTTCTTCCACAATCCCCACTTTGAGACTTAACTGTCTTACGCTTCTATCTCCATTAACTTCTGTAACTCATTATCTATATCTCTCTGGTAGCTGTCGATGCAATTACAAGTTTGTGATACTATTATTGTAGTTTCCTTTGAAATACTAGAAATGCTTTGCTTAGTTCTTTGGACGTTCGTGCGGACACAACACAAAATTAGTTCATAGATTCATAGATGTTAGGGTCGGAAGGGACCTCAATAGATCATCGAGTCCGACCCCCTGCATAGGCAGGGGAGAGGGATCGGTCTCCATTACCCCACCTAGATGCAACACAAAATTAGTTCATAGATTCATAGATGTTAGGGTCGGAAGGGACCTCAATAGATCATCGAGTCCGACCCCCTGCATAGGCAGGGAAGAGTGCTGGGTCTACATGACCCCAGCTAGATGCATATCCAACCTCCTCTTGAAGACCCCCAGGGTAGGGGAGAGCACCACCTCCCGTGGGAGCCCGTTCCAGACCTTGGCCACTCGAACTATGACGAAGTTCTTCCTAATGTCCAGTCTAAATCTGCTCTCTGCTAGCTTGTGGCCATTATTTCTTGTAACCCCCGGGGGCGCCTTGGTGAAAAAAACCTCACCAATTCCCTTCTGTGCCCTCGTGATGAACTTATAGGCAGCCACAAGGTCGCCTCTCAACCTTCTCTTGCAGAGGCTGAAAAGGTCCAGGTTCTCCAGTCTCTCCTCATAGGGCTTGGTCTGCAAGCCCTTAACCATGCGAGTGGCCCTTCTCTGGACCCTCTCCAGGTTATCCGTATCCCTCTTGAAGTGCGGTGCCCAGAACTGCACGCAGTACTCCAACTGCGGTCTGACCAGTGCCCGATAGAGGGGAAGTATCACCTTTTTGAATCTATAGTTGTATAGATATATATATACTTAAGTCTAAAACTAAAATCAGGCACAAGACAGACATTATTTTTCTGAGCAAGCCTTTGAATACTCCCCAAGGGTCTAGCCAACTGAACTAGTCGGCTGAGGTATCTTTTGGAACAAAGGTTACTTCAGCAGCTTTAGCTGTATGTACCAGGGCATTATTAACATAACCTTTGACTAGGTCAAAGGAGCTATTAGCATATGTGGAACATTCTTTACCAATTACAGCACAAGCACCCCCTTGCGAGGCTAGCACATAGTCTAGAGCTAGTCTGTTTTGTATAACCATTTGTCGGAGTTTTTCTTGATCTTCGGCTAAAGTTTTTATTGCTGTTCCTAGGCTATTTGTAACCTTTTTAGTTTCTATGGCTTTGATTTCAACTACTGCTTGAAGTCGTATAATATATCTCCCTACACAAGCCGTAGACAGTGGAAGAAAAGAACACCCAGTCAGTGTTCTTACAGCCAAGGGATTTTTATAAGCTTCCAGGGTAGCATGAGCATTCTGAAGTTGATCCTGAGGATCAGGACTTTTTTTTTAATTTTTGAGACGACCATGGGGTAGGGACTTTGTTGCTCTTACCGTTGGAGTTAACTAGGCCAAATAGCAAGAGCCAAACCAATTCTTTGGCAACAAATGGTAGGCCTTTGTGCCGCATACCCAATAAGTTCTCTTTAAAGCTCTTCAGGGAGTGTTAGTTGTACGTTTATCAACCCTCCAGCTCACATATTTTCCAAACCAATCGCTGAAGGGGCTAGGAGGGCCCAATATATTGGTCTCACGAGAGGTGCCATTTTGAAAGCAGTGTCCTCCTGATAGGGAGCAATTCCACAGGGTGACATTGGGTAAGTGGATTTTGGTATAGTGAATTGAATTTCCAGGGCGTGATTCACTGTACAAGGAATACCAATTTATGAAACTCTCACACCATGTTTTGTTACGTGTGTGATTGTTCATCCAAATACCTTTGGAAGTGTAATAATGTTTACAACTACTAACTTCTACTGAATAATTTTGAACCTGGGATTGGTTTCAGACCTAACAAAAATAACCTTGTTTTGGAATTACTTTAAGGTACTTTGCATCATTTTAGGTTTTATTGTTGAGACTTTTAGGATGTGCAGTTAGGTTTATGAAAGTTAAGGGCCGCGGTATCATTAAAAATCTTTCATCATGGGCTTTGGGGGTGAGTCCACAAATTCAGCAGTCAGAAGCATTTAAGGCCATAGCTAATCTTTTTGTAGGAAGTGCAAATAAACATTAGAATAAACTGGCAATGGCAAGGCTAATAGTAATATGAACAGTCTTATTATCCAAAACATGTTGGCAGGTATTGTTTGGCTTGCCTCTGCAGGCAGTTTTTCAGGTTTTTGTTGTCTATTTGTTCACCTTGATGCTAATAGCATTGATTTAGTCTTAAAGACAGAAAGGACAAAATATTTCAACAACGAATAATACCTACACCAGTAGGACAAATCCTACTACTAACCACACCCAAGAGGGCAACTAAAGTTTCTTCTTGTTTTCTGAGCTTAGGTTGCCTAGAGGGCTGATATCTTTGGCTTTGGGTTGAGGTGGGGATCTTTCAAATGGAAACATTTACGTCTTCCGAGGATGCAGATGATACCTTGGCTCTCCAACTGATGGAGTCAGTTGGATCAGGGTGTTAGGTTCATCAATGAGATCACTATTACTTGCGCCTTGATACTCCTCACTTGGTTGAGTGAGGTCCTGAGGGTCTTTGTTCTTGGCCTCAGGGAAAGGTTCCAATCTTGTTTGGAATACAGCTGCCTCGGGGTCTAATGGTGGTAATACCTTCTTGCAGTGTGAGGTGTGAGTCCACGTCTGATAGGTCTGGAACGGGCTCCCAAGGGAGGTGGTGCTCTCCCCTACCCTGGGGGTCTTCAAGGGGAGGTTAGATGAGCATCTAGCTGGGGTCATCTAGATCCAGCCCTCTTTCCTGCCTATGCAGGGGGTCGGGTCGGACTTGATGACCTGTTGAGGTCCCTTCCGACCCTAGCATCTATGATGACCTTGGCAATGAACAGCAGTGTTAGTGGTCAGAAGCACTTGAAAGGGTTCTTTCCATTTGGGTTGAAGTGCGTTTTTCCGTTGATGAACCTTTACGTAGACTCAATCTCCTGACTCAAGGTTGTGACAAGAAACATCCGGTGGTTGAGGTAAAGCTTCTTGGACCTGTGAATGAACAGACTTAGCATACTTCATTAATGCTTTGCAATAATTTAGCACAGTTTCATTAGTTAATTGTAGGTTTGCTTGGTGTGGGGCTACAGGTGGTGTAGCCGACATTCTCATGGGTCGTGCCATGAGTATTTCATAAGGGATTAATCCATGTTTTCTGTTGACGGTGTTTTTAATGTGCATAAGAGCAATGGGCAGTGCATCAGGCCATTTGAGACCTGTTTCAGCACAGATCTTTGAAATGCGTGTTTTCAAATCTGAGTTTTTATGTTCTACAGCACCACTTGACTGTGGATGATAACTGCAGTGTAGATGTTGCTGTATGTTGAGTTCTTGGCAGATGTTTTTTACTATCTGTTCTGTGAAATGAGTGCCTTTGTCGCTATTTATTGCAAGGGGCAATCCGAACCTAGGGATGAATTCTTTGAGCAATTTTTTGCTACAGTAATGGAATCAGCATGTACACATGGGTAGGCTTCTACCCATCCAGAGAACATATCAATAATAACAAGAATGTATTCATAAGAACAACACTTAGGTAGTTGCATGAAATCAATTTGCAAGTTTACATACGGTCCCCATGGAGGGGGATGGGCTGCGGGTCTCGTTTTTACCCGTTGCCCAATGTTGTGAGCTGAACAGATGGGACAGGAGCTGCAGTACTGTTGTGCCATGGAAGGAAAATTTGGGGCAAACTAATTCTTTTGTACTGCAGCAATCATGCCTTCCTTGCTGGTATGGGCTTTTGAATGAGTTAGACAAGCAAGGTATGGCAAAAGCTCTCTAGGTGCTACCAGGCGGCCGTCCGGGGAGCGCCATAGAGAGTCAGGGTGTAGCGAACACCCTGCACTTAACCAGTTATCTTCTTCCTTTTTTGTGGCCTGATTTTGAAGAAAGGCTAGGTTTGAGAGGCTAGCCAGAGGAGACTGGTTTGCTGAAAAATAAACAAAAACAGAGTTAGGAGCCTGCGGGCCAGAAAGGGCCGCATTTCTGGCAGAACAATCTGCCAGATCATTTCCTCATGTGACATCATTAAAAGATTTTTCATGAGCTTTACATTTAACAGTGGCAATAGCAGAGGGCAATTGAACAGCTTCCAAAAGTTCTTTAACATAACAACCATGACTGATTTGGGCTCCTGATGAAGTGAGGAATCCTCTTTGCTTCCAAATTTGTCCAAAATCATGAACAACACCAAAAGCATACTTGGAGTCAGTATAAATAGTTGTGATTTGATTTTTTGCAAGGATGCAGGCACGTGTTAAAGCAATGAGTTCAGCAACTTGAGCAGAGCAAGCTTGAGGTAAGGAATAGGCTTCTAAAATGGCATGCTGAGTGCATACTGCATATCCTGCAACCAATTTGCCTGCATCATTTCTGAGGCAGGAACTATCTACAAACAAAACAAGGGCAGAGTTTGGGATAGCAATGTCCTTAAGGTCAGTTCGAGGGGTTAACAATTGAGTTGTGACAGATAGACAATCATGAGGTTCACCTTCAGAGGCAATTGGCAGAAGTGACGCCGGATTCAGAATTGAACAGTGATTTTAAGGTTACATTTGCAGCTGACAGCAAAAGTTTCTCATATTTAGTAAGACAGGAATTGGAAATATGCTGAGTCTTGCCCTTCAGAGGAAGTGCCATTACAGCATGGGGAACTGCAACAGTTAAAGGGTGTCCTAGAACTAGAGTATCGGCCTTTTCAACTAATAAAGCGGCAGCGGCTACTGAATGTAGGCAAGGGGGAAATCCCGTAGCCATGGGATTGGATCAAGGGCAGAACTATAATACGCAATTGGGCGATGGTTCTCTCCATGCAGCTGAGTAAGTACTCCTAAAGCGACTCCTTCCTGTTTATGACAAAACAAAGTAAAACGTTTCCTGTAATTAGGAAGTCTAAGAGCGGGAGCAATAGTGAGGGCTTGTTTAAGGGCTGCAAATGCTTGCTCAGTTTCAGGAGTCCAAGGTAAAGGTTCTGGAATGGTATCACGGGTAAATGATTGCAAGGGTTTTGTGAGAGCAGCATAACCCGGGATCCACTGTCTACAATAACCCGTTGCACCTAGGAATCCCCTCATTTGTTTTCTAGTCATAGGTTTGAGAATGCCAAGGATAGCTTCAATTCTACTAGAGGAAAGGTGGCATTTTTCTGCTGAAATATCATGCCCCAAATAGTGTACCTTAGGCTTACAAAGCTGTAGTTTTAGATTTTGAGGCCTTGTGGCCCTTCTGAGCTAAGGCCGTAAGGAGTATCAAAGTATTTTGCTTGCAGGCTTCTAAAGTGGGTGAGGCTAACAGCAGATCATCAACATACTGAACAAGGGTGGACCCCCCTTTGAATGTGATAGGATCTAAATCCTTCTTTAGGATCTAGGAAAACAGTGTGGGAGATTCTGTATATCCCTGAGGGACTCTTGTCCAGGTATATTGGAGTCCTTGATAAGTAAATGCAAACAGATACTGGCTATCCTTATGAACGGGAATAGAGAAAAAAGCAGAACAAAGGTCTACTACTGTAAAATAAGCATCATCAGAAGGGATACAGGAAACAACAGTAGCAGGGTTAGGGACCATGGGGAAAGCGGGTAAAACAGCAGCATTTATGGCTCGAAGGTCTTGTACAAAACGATACTTATGTTTACCAGGTTTCTTAACAGGTAGGATAGGTGTGTTGCAAGGGGAGCATGTTGGGACAATAATCCCTTGCTTAAGGAGTGAGGAAATGACAGGCTTAATTCCCTCCTTAGCCTCCTTTGAGAGAGAGTACTGCGGGACACGAGGAAGTGGCTTGGCAGGATTTAAAGTAATATGCACTGGTTCAGCACTCAGCATGTGCCCCACTTCATTCGCATGGGTGGACCACAGCTGTGGAGGTTCCCGTGCCAACAGTTCCTTTTGCAAGAAGGAAGTGTCGGGATCAGAGTACTCCTGAGTTAGCAAAGCCACAAGCTCGGTTTCCCTATGTTTCGGTACTTCAAGGTAAACACCCTCTGGGTTACAATAAATCACGCATCCCAGTTTACACAGCAAATCCTTCCCTAGAAGGTTGACAGGAGCACAGGGACTAAGAAGAAAGGCATGATTCTTAGACAAAGGGCCAATAGAGATAGGGACAGGTTCAGAGACGGGATGTGGGATAGGTTGTCCGCCTATACCAACAGCATTTACAGTTTTAGGAGAATGAGGTAGGAAAGGAAATTTAGTGGCCTTTAGCGTGGAGCAGGAGGCTCCGGTGTTGACAAGACAGGAGACAGGTTTACCAGAAATAAGGCATTCAACAAACGGACCAGATTGGTCAGTAGCAAGCAAAGGAGTGATGATGTCACTGTCCCTCAGGCTGTCCTATTCAACACTGGGAAAATTGACAGGCAGAGGAGGTGGGGGCTGGGATCTGGGTCCTTGGCCGGGGCGGCTGGGACATTCTGATTTCCAATGTCCTTCTTGCTTACAATAGTGACATTGGTTTCCATAGCCTCTCCCATATCCACCCGGGCCTCCCCTTCTTCGGCCACGTCACTGTCCTCTTCCTCTGCCTGGACCTTGCAACTGAGGAATCTGTAAAGCCATTAACTTGAACTTGGCATTGTCTTTGGACCGTTCCAATTTGTTATAAAAATGGTTAGCTGCAGCAAGGACTTCAGTTAAATCTTTAGTTTCCCAGCCAATAATTACTGTTTGAATTTTTTCAGCAATCTTAGGGTTAAGTCCTTGAACAAATGCAGCCATGATGGCCTGCTTAGCATTGTTGACTGGATTATCCATTCCTGAATATCGTTTAAATGCCTGTTTGAGGCGTTCTAAATAGTCACTAGAGTGTTCATTTTTATTTTGCTTACAAGTATTTGTCTTGGTCCAGTCTGCTCTCTTTGGGCACATTGTAAGAATTGCCTGAACTGAAGCTTTTCTTTTGTCAATGAAGTCCTGACCAGTTCCTGGGTCTTCAGTTGGCCATGAACAGGAAGTATAAAGGTGTATCCTGGTTTCTTTGGGTAACTTAGGTATTAGGGCTTGTAAAAGTTGATTTATGTCAGCCTAAGTGGGGTTATAACAAGTTATTACAGTCTGTAACTCTTCCTGAAACTTTTCCGGGTCTTCCCTTAGTTTAGGAAATTTTTGAGTTAAATTATATAAATCTCCTGGCGTCCAGGGCGCATGCACGGTAACAATACCACCTCGTCCTTGTTGATCAACACCTGGCATTTGCCGTAGTGAATATACTTGAGAACTACTGGACCGGAGATTCATGGCACATGGCCGCCTTGTGACTGGTGGGGTGTTGGAGTCCGGGCTAGGAGGCTCGTAAAGTGGATTTATCAATAAATCATTAGGTTGTGTCGCAGCTTGGTGTTGAGCTGGCTGTTGTGGTGGGGTTCTCATGAGAGCGGGATTGGAGCAGAGATCAAGAACGTCTTCTGCTGGCTCCGGTGGAGGGGGCGCCCCAGGCAAAGCTGGATACAACGGAGCGGTGGCCAGCATATAATTTGGGGGGAGCAGCCAATTTCTTCCTAACAGCTTTTAATTGTTGTTTTAATTTTTCCTGAGAATCTTTTAAACTTCGATTTTGAGATTCAGAGCGTCTTTTAGACATCTCTTCATACCAATTTAAAAAAGCATTCCACTGACTTTGAGAAATCTTTCCTCCCTCAGATTCTAGGGCGCCACGCAAATGAACAATTTTATCTTGGTCAAATGTTCCTTCCTGTGGAAATTGCTTCACGGGATCATCTTTAGTATACCGGTTCCACTTATCCAGATACTTGCAAGTCTCGGGAGAATAGTGTGTATACATAAAGTATGCCAGAGTCCCCTTAGGGGGGACTGGAACTGGTTTCGACTGACCTATCCCCATTTTCAATCACACAGGAAAATGCAGGAAGATGTTCAACACAACTAACCAAGGGAAATAACAGGAAATCACCACTTGTTCAACACACTGTCTGTTCTCTTACTTTTACCTCCTCAAAGTCTGGGAGAATAGGTATTTTTTTTAACATGCTGAACAGGCCATTAATTCAGAAATCTAAGAAAGAATAGAGGACAGGAATTCCTTTTTATAACAAGGAAAGAGAAACATCCCTAAGCCATAGAAAAGTTTGAAAATCTGAGGGTAAAATCCTTCAGTGGAAGACAACTACCTTATCAGGCAGAATCGGGGCGGCTAGACCCAGCCTTAGTCCCAGACCTGGTCAGTGGCTCATTTTTCTGAATACACGCACACATTCAGTCAGTCAGCCAGACCTCCTCCCCCACACTGCCTTAGTTAATTAACTACAAGCCCGATGTGCTGTTGGATGAAGGTGCTTTAAACAGTTTCTCCCCGAATAGAACATACGTTACCAGACACAAAAATAGGATCCTTTACCAGACAAAAAAATTCTAGCCGGCAGTAAGGTTCTAAACTGACCTGTATTCAATAAGGTTTGGATCCAGTCACCACGGTCAAGTCAGGAGCCTACAGGCAGCCTTCCTTCGAAACCCCATTAGAGGTTTTAAATTAGGTCTCTTACCGCTTAAGTTTGGTGCCACGGTGTTCGGGGGAAGCAGTCTGCGGTCCTCCTTCCTCAATCCGTGTCGTGGATCTGAGTCACAGCACCAGGAAATTGTCATGATAAACACATGCAGCAAACTTCAGGTCAGGTCAGCAGAAGCTTCGTTTATTAAAGAATGCATTCTGGACAGACTCATACACAATTGGAGAATTGTGAAGAGGTCTGACTCCATACAACAGGTGAGGCGAGTTCATATAGAAAATATGACATCATAAGCATAGCAGCGACATATACCAATCAGTATTTGCCATGACTTTGTTAGTAATGTGCATGTCTTCTATTTTATCTTTATGTTAGCAGATTTTTAAGGGTTTCTCATCTAACTTGTAACCTTAGGGGTCACTTCCCGTTTTGGGTTGACTCAGCAGGCTGGTTTGTGGTTACTTTTGTGCTAAGTTTTTGTTTTTACTAGACTAGGACAGGATGGTCTCAGTCTTGTGTTAGTCTGGCGGTTTTGGGTCATGTCCTTTTGACTTCCCCGTAGCTAAGCTGAATACATGATTTGCACCCTTACACATAATGGAGATTCAACTCCATTTTTC
>NW_005841949.1:1979603-2012924 GCF_000455745.1 Alligator sinensis | reverse complement strand
CAGCTGACACCCTGGAGAGGAGGAACCAGATCCAGGCTGACCTAGACAGGCTGGGGAAGGGGGCAGAGAGGAACAGGATGCAATTCAATAAGGACAAGTGCAAGGTGCTGCATCTAGGAAGGAAGAACTGCCATCATACCTACAGGCTGGGGGGCGACCTTCTCAGCTCCACTGAAGCAGAAAAAGATCTTGGAGTTACTGTTGACTCCAGGATGAACATGAGTCACCAATGTGATGAAGCAGTTGGCAGAGCCAATTGCACCTTGTCGTGCATCTGTAGGTGCTTCACAAACAGATCCAGGGAAGTGATTCTCCCCCTCTATGTCGCACTGGTCAGACCACAGCTGGAGTGCTGTGTCCAGTTCTGGATGCTGCAGTTCAAGCAGGATGCAGACAACCTGGAGAAGGTCCAAAGAAGGGCCACTCTCCTAATTAAAGGCCTGCAGGGAAGGCCCTACGAGGAAAGGCTAAGGGACCTTAACCTCTTCAGCCTCTCCAAGAGAAGGCTGAGAGGGGACCTTGTGGCAGCGTACAAATTCATAAGGGGAGAGCAACATGAAGTAGGGTACCCCTTGGAATGACAAGGAACAATGGTCATAGGCTGCTAGAGAGAACGTTTAGGTTGGACATTAGGAGACAGTTCTTCACAGTCAGGGTTGCCAGAATCTGGAATGGGCTCCCAAGGGAGGTGGTGCTCGCCCCATCCTTGGGGGTCTTCAAGAGGAGACTGGACAGGCACCTGGCTGGGATCACATGACCCCAGGGTTGGTGACTCTTTTCTTGCCTTCCAGGGGCAGGGGGTCAGGCTAGATGACCCACTGAGGTCCCTTCTGACTCTATTAATCTACGAATCTATGTGGTCAATTATTACCCTCAGGTCTTGGTGACAAGTGATGGAGGATCTTCAGTCCTGCTGCCTGACGAGAGGCAGCAGTTGCACAAGCACTCATGTCATGAGTTTTGCCTGTGAGCAGCTAGGGGTGCAGGGCCCCAGAATCCCCCTGCACCTATTTTCTCGACAGCTGGCAGGCTTAGTGGCCGCAGCAGGGCCTAGCAGCCAGGCCTGCAGTAGCTTCCCCTCCCCTGTGCCCCAAGACAGACACAGTTGCACAAGCACCCATGTCACAAGTTTTGCCTGTCATTAGCCAGAGGTGCAGGGCCCCAGAACCCCTGCACCGATCTCCTTGACAGCTGGCAGGCTTCATGGCCTCAGCAGGGATTATCAGCCGTGCAGCTTTCACCCTGCTGTGTCTTAACACGCACAGTGTCACCCATGTCATGAGTGTTGCTTGTCCGCAGCTTGAGGCGCAGTTTCCTCAAACTCCTGCACCTATCTCCTTGAAACTTGGCAGGCTCTGTGGCCTCAGCAGGGGCCACCACCCCTGCAGTTTTGACCCTGCTGTGGCTTAACACATACACGTGACATGAGCTTGCTTTCAGGATTTTGGGGTGTAGTTTCTCTGAACCCCCTGCATCTATCTTCTGAAACTTGGCACACTTTATGCCCTCAGAAGGGGGCTACCATTTCTGCAAGTTTTATCTACATCTGACCAGAAATGACAAAGTTATAGGCTGTTTCAACCTTCCCCATTATAGCCTATGGGCGAAACAGCGAAATGTTTCGACTTGCCTCATTTTGTTACGAGGCTGTTTCGACCATATCTGGTTCATTTCGATTTTTCTGTTTTGACCTCAAAACAGGTCGAAACAGCATAGAAACAAAACTGGTGGCGAAATTTCGCACAGCCCTACTGCCTATGTCCTTAGACTAATATCTACAACCTATACCCCTGGACAGAGATCACTCATTCCTCAATTTACATTGCTGTTTCTTACTGGTATGTTATTTTTCATTCTTCATATCATGAACTTCTGGTTACAAACAGAAAATGGTTGGGAGGACCAATCCATTGTTCTTTTTGATTGACTTTTGTGGGAACCAGGTTTTACCTGCAGTATATCAAGAGAGAAATCCATTACTTTAGAACAAGGGTCAACAACATGTGGTCTAGGGACTGCATTTGGCCCACCAAGCTCCAGGGCCCTGCTGATTGCAAGGAGCATCCTGAAGTACAGCGTGCTTTTGCATGTTTGGAGGAGCTATGGTAGAGGCATGGTCTGTTCTGCACCACATGCCAGGCAGCAGCTACAGCATTAAGACAGAGGTGGCAGCATGACCCTCACCAGCCCAGCCTATGGTACAAAATGGCTTCAGCAGACATGGAGTAACTACAGCTGCAACTGAGAAGTTCATTCTGCACCATGCACCAGGCTAGTCAGGGATGTGCTGATGCCTCTGTCCTATTCCCTGCTGCTGCAGGGTGATGGAGATGATCTGTGGGGCTGGGCTGGCTAGATTGCAGTAGGTGGCGATACTGTGCAGGTAGGAGCCTTTTGCTGCAGTTTGGGGTGCAGGTAGCAGATCTGTCTTCAACCAGTGTGTGAGCAAGGGCTATTTGCCCTCAACTCCCTTTTGGTGTGTATGGTTGAGGACTGTCTCCCACTAAGGAAGTGATTTTTTCAACCAGGGTGTCACAACATGATTTGTCATGATTCAAAAAATAAAGAGATTTCAAATAGGAATCCATAGTGTTAAAAACATTCTGAACTGTTCCCCCCTCCCCCAACTTCTTTGCAACAAAAGAATTGCTCTGTTATTTTTCCATAGTCAAAAAATGAATGAAAACTGAGAGCTAACATTTTCTGCTGGGTGCCTTGAGTCTAACAAGGGGTGCCTAGAGTCTGACAAGGTTAAGAACCACTACCTTAGGGCTTGCAGCAAGACAGGGTTTTCAGTGGTGGTTGCTGTGTGGGTCTTTCCAACTCATGAGAAACTGCAAAGAGCTGGGGTGAGTCCAGTAGTCGTACATGTGCTTCATGAAGGAGCCACTTGCTGTCACATTGCCGTTTAAGATCAACCACATAATAAGTTATAGCATTTAGCCCTCTTCATGACTTAGCTGTGTTAGTTTAGCCCTCTGTTACTGAAAGGTTGCTGATCCCTGCCATAAGTTAAACTGGAATCTCTGAGGTCTGAAGCAGAATGATTTTTGTAGTTTAACTGACCTCAGCGGTGTTTGCCCAAGTTACCAAAACTTCACTCAATTTGGTGTGATTGTACAGTTCTTTTTTGAAAAAGCCAGGTATGGTCCAGTTTGCTTTGATTAGGATGCATTGGCAGAGTTGTGTAGGAGAACTGAGACGTTCTGATTTGCAGCTGAATTCCACTGTTTCCTGAACTTTGACTTTTCTAATTTATTCAACTTTTGCAATATGAAAAGAACAAAGTTCCTTAATTCCATACTCATCTGACCTGAACATTTTAATCACTGTGCCCACTTCATTCAGGGCTTTTTTGTTGATGGGTTTTTACTTTATCCTGCAAAGATCACATGAATGGATCCATGTTCTGTTTTTTAAATCTGTGTATTCTGTTGATTCTCAATGAGGGTGCCATGGGTTGCTGTGTAATATTATCAGTGTTAGGTGTGCAAACACCTGTATATGATTCAAAAGATACAACCAGAGAGGTTTCAAACAGTAATCCAATCCCTCAGCCTTTGCAGGGACAAGGTTGGCAGGGAGGAACCTTGTGCTACCTTTGATCATCTGTAGAAGGTGGTCAGCCAGTGTCACAGCAGTGTATCTAGGGGGCAGAGTCATGAGTGGAAGGAAGGGAATGATGCTCCCCATTCCTTCCAGCCTTTACAGTGGTGGGAGAATCCCTTCATTGCCTCTACCCAGCCACAGAAGCTGGGCAGTCAGCACTACACCAAACAGTGCATCTGCAAATGCAAGTGGGGTAAGCAGAATGGTGCTCCTCGCCTTCCCCTGGTCTGCTGTTGTTGGCATACTCTCACCCCTGTCCCCACCCCTATCCCAGGCTCTTGATTAACTCCCTACATCATTCATTGTAAATATTGATCCCTGCAGTCCAATTAATGCAATTATTCCTCTTTATAGTGTATCCAAATCAGAGTATCAGATATTTTTGTTATCTGATTGCTTAACAATTGCTTCCTCTTGAATGTATGGGTGCACAGAGAGAGAGAGTGCATTGAGAGGAGGGTTTGCCTCGCATACTGAGAGGTGCCTGGAAGTCACGCTACTGAGATTGTAAGCCATAAGAGTAATATGTAATCTTATATTATATAATCTAATGTAATCATTTAAAATGCATCACCTTGGAGACCAGAGCATTTTGCTTTTAAGCAGTTACTTCAGAGGCTTCTACAGTGCCGTACTTATGAATGGGTAAATGGTTTAGAGAAAATAGGACTCTGCCCTTTCTTGTCAAAAACTGATGATGTTCAGAGAAGTGCCTTCCTTAACTCCTCTTGTTCTTTTACATCCTAGTTCTTCTGCTCCTTTTTCAGTCATTCTGGGCACAGACAGAAGTTACATTTGTCGTGCAATCAGCCCCTTGAAAGTGCTCTACAGCCATGCCGTTACAGAATTAGGACATGCTGCAGATTGCTTTAAGAGTGCAGATGTAGTGAGGGTTCAGATGAAGGTGCTCCAAAGTGGAGTGCTTTCATTAGTCATGTGCCAGGAGCAGGACTAGGCTAGACTGATACAGCCTAGCCCTGGTTGGTCTTAGTGCTGTCCTCAGAATGTGAGGACAATAAGGGGGGAGGGAGTTCCATCTGGGGTTTGCCCAGCCTGGGTGTGTCCACACATGCAAGCACATGTGCTTGCAGCAGCTCAAGTAGAAGCGGTGCAAATTTGAGCCAGGGCTTTTTGCCAAAGCACATGTGCCTGGACATGCACTTTGGTGTGGGGCAAATTGTGCCACTTGGAGTAACATAACTCAGCCTACCTCCTTCCGGATCTGCAGCCAGGGGGAGCTAGAGCCTGGGGTTAGCACCTGTTCTGGCTCCAGCAGTATAAAAAGCTGCCCTGGCGAGTAGCTGAGGGCTACTTGCCCTCAGGAGCTTCTGGGGGAGGAGCCTCTGGGAGGAAGATGGCCATGCCCCTTCATGTCCCAGGCTGCTGCTGCTGCAAGCTTGGTCTCAGTCTCAGGAGCTTCTGGGGAGAAGATGGCCAGACCCCGCCCTGCCTCTGGCTACTGGTAGCTGCTGGCTTGCTCTCAGAACTTTTGGGGGTAAGTTGGCCACATCTCTTCCTGCCTTGGGCTGCTGCTGCAGCTGTTGCTGCCCCCCACCCCATGGAGGGGGTCCTCTGCTGCATGCCGTTGACCCCTCGTGCCCACAGCACTACACTGCACCCCAACACTGCACCCCAGCTTCTGCACCCCTGTTCTGGCCTGCTGCCCAACCCACTGCCAAGTCACGGTCAGGGGACAACCTGGAGATGGAGCCTGTGCTGCCTGTGTGGCCCTCTCCCAACATCACTGTGGGAGCCTAAAGGTGCCTTGCCTGCCCCAGCTGCCTTGGCAGGCCACTCCCCACCTTCACTTCAACTTTCACCTGAAGCACACCGTGAGTGGCTGAACTAGATAGCTACTACCACTACTGCTGCAGCTGCTGCTGCCATTGTTTTGCTGCTGCCCCCTCTCAGAAGAGCAAGAGATTGCCTGCTGCACTACCTGACACCACACCTGCACTGGATTACTTCCTAGATGACAGACTGCGCCTTCCCTCCCCCACAGCTGCCTCACTGCATCTGATCCTACTTTGTTTTTCCTGCCTGTTGCTCTGCTGCTGAGTGCATGGCTGGAGGTCTTCATCTGCTACCTTGTAGCCCATGCGGTGGAGGGACACCAGATGCCAGTTCCTCAGGTCGTGGGGATCCCCCTTCTCCAGCAGGAGGGTCAGCATGGCCCTCCGGCATGACAGGGGGAGTTCCTCACTTCCCTTGGATTTGACCCAGACTGCGACAAAGTCTGGGCTGAGGATGTCCCAGAAGGCCCGGCAGAACTCTGCGGTCAGCCCATCAATGCCCAGTGCCTTGTTGCCAGGCATCAGGTAGAGGATAGCCGAAAACTCAGCCAGAGTGAGAGGAGCTTACAGCCGGTCCCGGTCACCCACAGTGACCTGCGCGAGTCCCTCCCACAGGCTTTGGCATCAGTCAGATCCAGGGAGAAGAGCTCTTCACAGAAGGCCTGTGTGAGATGGCACATCTCACCTGGATCTGTGAGGGGGGTGCTGTCACCCATCAGAAGGCAGGTGATGTACTGCTTGGCCCCCCATCTCCTCTCCAGGGCATAGAAGAAGCAGGAGCCACAGTCCATCTCCTGAAGGAGCTGGACATGCGAACAGACAAATGCACCGCGGGCACGGTGGTCGTCCAGAGCATGAAGATCTTCCCACTTCTCCCAACACTCTCTGTAGAGGGATGGGTTGGTGACCAGGCGCCTCTCCAGCTCTAACACTTCCTGTTCAAGCTGCTCCTGGACTGCCTCCCTCTTCTGGGTGTGCCCTCGAGTATAGCTGCAGCAAAAAAGCCAGATGCTCACCTTCCCCGCATCCCACCATCTCTGAGCCAACAGGAAAGTTGCCTGTTGTTCCCACCAGGCCAACCAGAACTCCTGGAAGGCCTCCCTGAAGCCCATATCCTTCAGCAGACTGGCTTTGAAATGCCAGTAGGCTGACTCTGGATGCCCAGGCCCTAGTGTGGCCTGGGCCCAGACAAGGTGGTGATCACTGAAAAGGGTCAGCTGGATGCCAGAGAAGTGGGCCCGGGCAAAGTGCGGCAAAGAGATATAAACCCCATTCAACTGTGAGTGGCATGCCTGCTCCACCCCCACCCTCACATAGGTGAAGGCAGGGGGGTCAGTAGCATGACTGGCACGCCAGATGTCCACCAGAGAGTAGTCCATCAGGTTCTCCCGGAGGTCTCTCACAGTGGCCTGGTTCTGCTTGCCGCCCAACTGGTCTCATGCATCTAAGGTGACGTTAAAGTCCCCATCAAGGACCAGGGGACCAGGCACTCATGAAGGTTGAGGGTGCTGATGTAAGTGGCCACCTGGCAGAAAAATCTACCAGCTCAGGCTCGTACACATTCAGAAGGTTCAGGTTTGGCCTTAGCCTCAGCACCCATGATCTTGGGGGATAGGCTCTGGCCAGTAGAGTGAGGGGTCTCCTCCACGGGCTCCTGCTCAGGGCTGTTCAGTAGCCCTGAAAACCTCCTTCACCAGGATCACTCATTTGATCTTTCCCAGGGGTGGGTTGTCAAGCACAGCCAGGGAGGCTCCCAGAAGCTGGGCTGCACCTTCCCCCCCCCACCCTCCCATGTGGTAGTCCGGGGAGTGGGGCAGGAATCCTCCACATCAGAGGGTTCTAGCTGCACCTGAGCCTTCCTTTTGGCTTTGCACACAGCGGGGATCTATACCCACTTAGCTATGGGGTGGTCCTCAGGTGGACAGGCTCCAGTAGGAGAAGGTGAGGGTTGGGGCAGTTACAGTGGGGGGCATGGCTGGGGGTGGGGAGGTCCCACTCCCTCCTCTCCCCTGGCTGCTGCCCCCCTCCCCGGGACTCAACTTGGTTGGGGGGTGGGGTCCCCATAGCTCACTGGGGAGCTGGTAGTTGTGTCTGGGGTGCCAGAGAGGCCTGAGCGGGGAGGGGTTTTGGTGGCAGCGGCACCCCTCTCACTAGCGGGACCTGCAGATGCCCTCTCCTCCTGGCCCATGGGGCACTTGTGACGCAAGCGCCCCGGGGCATGGCATCGGAAGCACCGCAGGTCCCCCATTGTATAGAAAATCCTCACCAGGGCCCCCTGAAAAGGAATCTCCCACGTTCTAGCTGTATTCCGGCTGCCAGCTGGATCGTAACCTTGTAATGGAAAGAGCACATGTGGCAGAGGCCGGGGTCTCGGCACCCCAGCCAGAGGGCCACCACTAGGCAGATAACTCTCCCCAGGGTTTGGAGCTGGGGGAGCAGGGCCCAATTAGGGATATAGGGAGGGATGGAGCTGAGGACCACCCTGGTCCCCAGCTCTTCTAGAGGCTTGAGGGTGATGTACGTGCCCTCCACCATGAGCCCCCTCTCCACCGCCTTTTGTGCAATGGCCTCTGAGGCAAAGAAAAAGACCTCCTTGCCATGAAAGCGGTAGGCTACCACTATCTTGGGGGGGCCCCCCACTACCTGAGCCAGGGCCTGCACCCAGGCCTCAAAGTGCAGGTTCTCCCACCTGGGTAGTTGGCACCTCACCCCCTGCCTGCCAGGCATTGTACTCGGTGGCCTCCTCTACCTGGGTCAACTGGGTCAAGAACTTTGGCCCAGCGGTGGATGATGGGTGGCAGGTGGGCTTACTCCCATTTGTGCTCTGTGGGATCCACTGGAGCATGGGCTTGCTGCTTTACTTGGGGGGTCTGCCTGTCTCCCACAGACCCCTCTCCACTGGAGAACTGGCACCAGCTGGAGACAAGGGTGGTGGAGCAACTCCGGGCATGGGTAGTGTTTCTGAGATGTCTCTCCCTGAGTGGGAGAATGCTGGTGCTGAACCAGCTGGTCCTGTCCGTGTTCTGACATTTGCCCCCTGAGATTCTGGCAGGACTCCAGAGATGGGCACTGGAATCTTTCTGGTCAGGATGGTACTGGGTCACTGCGGAGGTCCTGAGCCTCCCCTTGCAGGAGGGAAGCCAGGGTCTGGTTCGCCTGTGTAGCCAGGTCCTAGCTTTCCACCTTCAGGCCCTACAGCGACTGCTATATGGTGATGGTAGCCACCTGGCATGGGGCCACCTGGGACACACCTTCCTTTGTCACTTGCAGGGGCTCTGATCCAACTGACAGCTCCTTGACCTGCAGGTCTTCTCCCTGCAGGACCTGGGAAGGCTGCCAGATTTCTACCGGGACCTCCTCTGGCCCTAGAGGCTAGCCTCCACCTCCAGGTCCCCCACAACACTCACCCAGGGCGCCGACCTGCTCATCGAGCCCCTCCTCTGGAACCCCCAGCTGGAGGTGCTGATGGCAGAGGCACCCTGGTTGTGACAGAGGTTGATCCTGGCTGGTGTCACCCATATCAGAGATGTCCTGAACTACAATAAGCAGGAGTGGGTGGATCCCACTGTGCTGGCCTGGTGCATGGGTCTACCCATGACATGTGCGACCTGCTGTCTGGTCCAGGAGGTGAAATCTGCCCTACATCCCAACACCTGTGCCCTTGTTGACCAGGTCCTGTGTGGTGGTGGTTGCTCCCCACCTTTGTCCTTCAGCCCACCGGAGTTTGTCTTGGGGCTGGTGCCTCGCCCGACCAGACCAGTCCACTTTTCCACCGTCCATCGCTGCCACCTCTACATGCTCACGTGCCTCACAATCCATCATGTCGCCTTTGCGTCCCACCCAGACACCAAGTGGTGGGACCTGCTCGGCAAGGGTGTGGCTGGGGCATCCCAGTGGCTGAGTCTGTACTCCCCCCTCACCCCACAAGCCACTGGGGACCTCAGATGGCAGCTCCTCCATGAAGCCATTCCCACAGGCGTGTATGTGGCGAGCTTCACAGACACCCTGGTCTCCTGCCCCTTCTACGGGCAGAGGGAGACCCTGGTGCACCTAACCCTCAAGTGTGCCAAGCTGCAGCCCTTCCAATCTCCACCTCCAGAACCTCCGTCTGAGGTTCTGGTTGAATTTTACCCACCACCTTTTTGTTTTTGGTCACCCCATCCATGGCCCCACCAAGTCCCAGGACCTCCTGGTCAACCTCCTTCTGGCCCTGGCCAAGTGGGCCCTGTACTTGACCAGAAAAGAGGCTCTGGCTAGGAAGGTGCCCAGAGACTGCGGGGCTGCTTTCCTCTCCCTTGTCCGTGAACATTTCCGGGCAGAGCACCAGTGGGTGCCGTCTACCGGCTCCTTGGATGCCTTTGAGGACCGGTGGGTGTGGCCCAGGGGGCTCTGCTTGGGGTCTCCCTCCGGAGAACTTCTTTTCAGAATTTGAACCTTTGACCTCCATGTCACCCCTACTCTTTTCTTCCTTAGTTGTCTCACCAAAAAAATAAAAATAAAAATCAGCTGTATCTTTCAAACGTTGGCCCCACACAGTAGGGACTATTAGTTAACTATCTGGGCCTTAAGGCTCATGATCTCTGGAAGATGCAAATGGACAGGAGCTTCTGGGCACCAGCCAATTGGTATCTGGGGAAACTAGCCCTTGTGCCAGCTGGACTGCTGAAGCAGCCCTGAATGTTCCCTGCACCTTCTACCCACTGCAGCAGTCTGGCACTGGGGGCTGCTGCCCAGATGTGACTTGCTGCCACCTGTGACAGCATGTGGCCTCAAGGCTGTCTGCTTGCAAGACCCTGATAGAGACTGTACAGTCAGTAGAGGCACCTGCCCCTCTGGGCCAGCTGCCAGTGGGCTGTGACTGCACAGTTGCCTTTGTGTGGCACTGCTGCCATGTGTGCCCCTGCCTGGCCATCTGGGCAGCTATCACCTGGAAGATGTTCCCATGTAGTGGCCTGTTTTGAACTGTCAAAGCATGTTATCCTGGCCCCAAGTGGCCAGGAGGTCAGCCACCTCCAGCTGGGTCCCAGGTGCCAGCCCTGAGCAGGCTCTTCTGCCTGGGTCCTGCCACTTGCCTCCCTAGCAGGAATTCTGGTGTTCCCTATTTAAAACCTGCAAAATCTCTGAAAAAAAATCCCAAATTCACTCTTTAAAATACTCCAAAAATCCATCTTCCTCCAAAATTAAAGCAAAAGACCACTAGATATATATTAGAGAGAGAGAGAGGGAGATCAGTTGGGCAACATTTTATTATTATATTTACAATTGTAAAGCAACTTGGAAGCCTACCAGTGCCTCCAACATCATAAAAAAATAAATTCTAGTTATCTATACAGTTTGGCATTGACTTTGGGCTTCTCTGTCATAGAAGGCTTTGGGCTTCTCTGTCAGAGCTGTCCCTACCCCCTTCACTCACCAGGATTTGCAGCATTGAGCAGCACTGATATGCCTTTGCCCTGCCCCATTCCCCTCACTCCTGCCCCACAGGACCAGGAATGTGCGTGAGGGGTTTTTGAGAGTGGCTTGGGGGTGTGGGGTTTCTGGGGGGAGTGTGGGTATGGAGGAGGCTATGGGGGGTGCTGCTCCGGAGGGGTGGGCCCCCTGTCCCCCGCAGACATTTCATGGACCCCCCCCCCCCGACACACACAGGCCACATGCTCTCCACAGGGATCACAGTGACTGGGACCTGGGCTCTGTACCAGGTAAGTAGGGAGTGGGGGGAGCTGGAGGAGCAGGGTGGGACGACTGAGGGTGCAGGGAACCATGGGGGGCGCAGCTCAGGAGAGGTGGCCCCGCCAGCCGCCCCCCTGCATGGCTCTAGCCCTTCCATTCAACCCGCAACTGACTGTGGCCTGCTTGCTTGCTCCGTGGTCAGTTGGAGGGGCAGCTGTGGGCTGTCACCTGGGGCTGTGCGCCATTCATGGGGACCACTGGCCACACTGGCCCGGGTCCTGTGTGCATAGAAGCGGCCTGACTGGATGGCACAGGGCTCATGCACGCAGGACCTGGGGCTGCATGGGGGGGCAACAGCCAGGCAGGGAGGCAAGTAGGGGGCTGGAGCCAGGCGTGGGCTGAACAGGGGGGGGCTGGAGCCATGCTGGAGCAAGGGGGGCTGGAGCCGTGGGCCAAGCAAGGGAGGCGGGGCGGCCGGTGGACCCACCCCTCCTGACCTGTCCCGCATGGCTCCCCGCATCCTCAGTAGTCCCCTGTTTCTCCAGCTCCCCCTACCCCCTACTTACCTGGCATGGAGCCCAGGTCCCGGTTGCTGCAGGCAGAGTGCTTCAGCACCCAGGAAAGGGCCAACCACAGAGATGCTTTGGTACGCTCCCCGGAGCATCTCTGTGGAGAACTGAGCCTCCAGTTGCCTGCCCTGCTTTTTTCAACCTTGGTTGTTGTTTTTTTACCCCTAGATATCCAGGGGTCTAACTTTGCGGGAACATTTTCTCATTCCTGCACATGCCTCTTGCAGTGTCTCGAAGGGCTTTGAAACATTGCAAGATGCACATGTGCACTTGTGTGGATGCGCCCCCCATGTTGGACTAGGGAGCAGATGGATTGGAGTCCCCCATGAAGTGGGAGGGCTCCAATCCACCCACCCCACCCTCCAGCACAGGCTGGGCAAACCCCAGACTGAGTTCTCCCATTCTGAAGACAGCACCAGGACTGGGGGTGGGGCGGGGGGTGGAGGTAGGGGAGGTGCTGATGAGTGGGGGAGTAGGGCTAGGGGAGCAGTTACAGACACACAGAGGCTCCAAGCTGGAGCTTGATCTCCCACCCCCCAGACACAACAGTGAAAGTCCGTTGGGTTGGGGGGAATCTTGTGAAGCGCCATGAGTTACAGCAGGGAACTGCATGTCTGTCGGCTCCCTATCAGTCGTTAATCCCTCCTAACCTGGACTCTCATTATCTGCTTCTCCTTAAAACCCAGTTCTCCTACAGGCCTTCAACAAAAAAACCTAACAAAGCTGAAAACTCTGGATTCTGAATCTCAGCAGGCCCAACCACTAGCTCTAGGCTTAAGTGCTAGACATGACAAAACTTCTGGGGTCAGTGCATTGTGTTCTGAGGGCCTGTCTCGCATAGGGAGGTTACAATAATGAAGCTGGCTTGACAGATGACTAGATCCAACTGTAATCATGTATCCCATCCATAATATTGGAAGCCTTTCTTGTCTCCAGTTCAAGACTATCCTATAAAAAAATCTTTTAAAAAAAATGAAGGAACATTTGAAAGTCAGGGCCTGCAATCTAATGTTCACTTTTTGTAACTGAGTTTGTTGTCTGTGAAAACAGTCAGATCCCTTAAGACTCTTCTGTTGTGGGAATGATATATGAGTTTAACTGACGCTGAGTTGATTTTCCCATAGGATTACTTCCACCAACTAACCTGCATCACTGAAAGAGAAAAGTTTATCATACCAATTCGAGCTATAGGTGCCCGAGGAATACTAGACTTTCCTGACCAGTTGAACTTCTCTACTTGCCCTGTCAAGTACAGCACTCAGAAAACTCTGCTGGTTCGCAACATTGGCAATAGAGAGGCTCGCTACAAGATCACCACCCAGAGGTAAAAGCTTGTGTTGACTTCTTGCATTACACCTTCTCACTTGCTAAAGGTGCGATTTCATGCTAGATAACAAAAGAAGTAGCGCAATCTTGGGGTGCATTTGGTTTATAAAGGGGTGCAGGTTTAAACCCAAAAGCTTGCTTAAATTTTTTTTTCCCCCAACAATTTAGTTGGTCTACTAAAAGATATCAGATTCACCCAAAGAACCTTGTCTGCCTTCGGTTTTTAAAGTAATTTACTAGTTTTACTTTCAAGGGAACCTTTTACCCATTGTCCATTGTATGTCATAGAGTTTTATAGCATGGGATTGTGTGTACCTCACAGAAACACCAGCCAAAAAGCCTGTGGCTTGAAAGGAACAAATCTTACTGTACTCTGATAGGCAGAAAGGATGTCTCCTGCTCATGAGATAGATAGATAGAATCCACGATGGGAACTTTCTTTGGCACATGGTTCATAAGGTTTAGATGCACCATTAAGAAATGATGCAGTGAGCTGGGGGAACACCCACTTAACCATTTAACAAAATACTTTCCATAATAGAATTAATTAAAAGGAACAAGTTAGCAAAATCTCAGTGCAGCTGGTGATACTGGGGACCCACTTCCCAAAAGCTTAAACACAAAGGCACAGCCCCTTCAGTCTTCAGAAGAGTGCTAGAGCTATCTGCTAGTGGGCTGGCATGCATACCATTAGTTGCAGGGTATGCACACTCCCCAGATGACAGGCATCTCTTGAGGTTGCCAAACACTTGCTGAACCCCAGGAAGCCATAAATGTCATGTAGCAGTGCAGTTCTACTGTGTCCTCTTGCTCCAAGTGGTTGTTGTGTCAGGTAACCAGCACTAACTCCTATCACCTCACATTACTCCAATTCAGAGAAACACTTAAGCATATGCTTAAATTGGTACTGAGATATGTGCATCAGTCCTTTGCTGAATAGGAATAGACTTTAGTATGTGAAGCACATTTTAGTGCTTTCCTGAATTGGAGTTGCAAATAACTGCACAGTAGTGCCTTGGATTATGTATATGGGTGAAACAAACTAAAACAGCTTATAAGCAGTTGACAAAAATGTCATCTGGAAGTTTACACATGAGAGTAGGAGTCTAGAATTTAGCTGGAATTCTTTATTTGAACTTGGTCAAGTCTCTAACCTTTCTGCCTCCATTTCCTCAACTCACAACCACAAGAGCTTAAAAGAAACCTTTGCTTTTTTTGTACTACTTTTATGCCCTATTTAAATCATCTATATCCTCCCCAGTGCCAAATGAAGGGCTTCCTTTCTAGCACAGATTTCTCAGGTTCTTTGTCTTGTTTGAATATCTGGCCTTCCTCAAGATGAGACTGACTGGCTGGAAATGCCAGTGAAACTGGGTAATTTGGAAGACCTTGTCAGATTTCTCTCAAAGGAATGACTCCAGAGTCGGATTTCATGTGTATGGAGCTCTTGTCTTTACTGATCCAAAGTCAAGCTTTGCAGTAATAGTTTTGAAGTTAGATAGCTCTAAAGTAAAACAGCTGGACACCACAGTATAGAACAGAAGAGTGAACAAACCAGGACATTCTATGAATTGGCCATGAAGAACCAAGGGTGCCTGGGGAGGATACAGAAGAAAGGGACCTAAGTCCTCTTCCCATTACGAATTTTTTGTGGAATGGGCTTGAGTCAGAGACCTTTTCTCCCTGTGGTCCTCCAGACTTAAGTTTCATAGGTTAAATAAATGCTAACTATGGGCATTTTTACAATGTGCTCCGGGAGGTGTGGTGGGGCGCTTTAATTAGTGAGCTGCACTAATTTAAAGCATCCAAATGTTACATGTATCAGCATCTGCCACGCTGAAAAATGGTGGCGGGGCACTTTGCACTAAAGCTCATTGAACGAGCTTTAGTTCAAAGTGCTCCACCACCATTTTTCAATACAGGGATGCTGATACACGCGATGCAGGAGGCTGCTGGAGCGCATAAATTGAGTGCTCTGACATGCTGAATTTCGAGTGCCTTGGAGCCAGCTCCCTGCATACCTATAGGAGCCCTCAATACCTAATATCTTTAAATGTGCTTAATAACTCCTGACAGACAAGGTTCCTTGGGTGAATCTGATCTCTTTTATTAGACCAACCCAAATAGTTGGAAAATAATTATTAAGCAAGCTTTCGGGTTCAAAAACCCTTCGTCAGGCTAAGGAAGTTTCAGCAGTTGGTGTGAGCTCTTCCTGGATGGAATGAAAAGTAAAGAAGCCAGCAGCTGGGCTGGTATGCATAAAAGACAGGTAGTCAGTGAAAATGTAGATTGAGGAGTCAATGGGTGAGAGAAGGGGGATGAAAGTGGAGAGATACCTGGGAAGTCAGATGTCAGGCAGGTTACAATGTGTCATAAATCCAATGTCTATATTTAGTCCATGATTTTTAGTATCCAGGAGGTTGATGAAGTGGAGTTCATAGGCTCCTCTCTGGGAAGTATTTTGTAAGCTTCCTTTGAGGATCAGGACTGAGAGATTGGAGAGAGAGTGGTTGTACCAATGCCCTGATGGAAAATACGTAGAAGACACCAAACAACAACTGCGCACCAGAATGAACGCACACCGGAAATCTATCAAAGACAGAAATACCCAATTACCAGTGGGGGCACATTTCTCACAAGAAAACCACTCTCTCGCCAATCTCTCAGTCCTGATCCTCAAAGGAAGCTTACAAAATACTTCCCAGAGACGAGCCTATGAACTCCACTTCATCAACCTCCTGGATACTAAAAATCATGGACTAAATATAGACATTGGATTTATGACATATTATAACCTGCCTGACATCTGACTTCCCAGGTATCTCTCCACTTTCATCCCCCTTCCCCCCCGCCGCCTGTCTCTCACCCATTGACTCCTCAATCTACATTTTCACTGACTACCTGTCTTTTATGCATACCAGCCCAGCTGCTGGCTTCTTTACTTTTCATTCCATCCAGGAAGAGCTCACACCAACTGCTGAAACTTCCTTAGCCTGACGAAGGGTTTTTGAACCCGAAAGCTTGCTTAATAATTATTTTCCAACTATTTGGGTTGGTCTAATAAAAGAGATCAGATTCACCCAAGGAACCTTGTCTGCCTGTGTCCTTAGACCAACACGGCTACAACCTATACCCCTTAATAACTCCTCTAACAGGTTCACTGTGTGTTTATCACATACATGTTAAATCTGAATAAATATGTATTTAATGATCATTATTATTTCAGCAATCAGTTATTTCTATCCTGATGTTGAAGTACAGAATTTTTATTTATTAGAAAATAATTTATAACCTCTGTCGTGAATCAGAGCAGCCACCAGGCACAGACGCGTGTAGGTTACAGGAGTTTGTTTACTTACGTCGCCTAGATAGTGATGGACGACGCAGGCGAGCCTTTGTTCTGTTACAGCTTCGGTTATAGAGTTGAATATACGCATATAACTTCGGTTACAGAGTCGAGTACACGCACGCAGTTAGGTTACAACGAGATAACGACGGACGTGGCGCCGGGAACGTACGGTCGCGCTTGCAAGACTTTCTACGTCAATATTTTATGCTGACGGGGCGATTGATTGGGAATTGATCAATTTCCCAATTCTCTGGTGACAAGCACAGGTGTTTCCTGTGAGATCCCCAGAGCTCTCCGACTTGGGCGGAAACCGTTAAACTATTTATAGGCAGAGGTGTTTGACAGAGATGCCCAATCGTGAACCGTTATATGGAATCTTTAATTTTTTGGCAGGTGGCAGCTCTTTGTCTCCTCAAGTTACAAGGTAGTGGGTTAGGTTTCTCTACCTGTTACGTGTGTGCTACGTGTGAGGAGCTTACGTTTATCTTTGACCAATTATATATAGTTTCCCCTAGCATTTTATTTCAGCTGACCAATTATCTACAGTACTCCGGCCGCGTTTTGTTTCAAGGAATTTTTGGCAGGGATGTCTTTTAACCCTTAGTCGTCAAAATGAGGATGATTTGAATGGTATCTCTTGCTCAGTGGCATGGGCACAATTTAACTGGGTTGTGACAACCTCAAACCACAAGAAAAACCCAGAAGAATGCTATGAATAAGCATATTGATCAGGTGCAAAGATGAAAACCTGATATATTTCCCTTGTAGTCATGGAGTTGAAGGGAGTCTATCATCTCTTGCATGTCATTATGACTTTTCCAAAACCAGATTGGAATTTCAAACTGATGATTTATATCTTTGAGTACAAGCAAAATTTTATTCTAATTAATAAGAAGAGCGGCTCCACTTCCTTTCAGACTTCTTTTAATTATTTAGATGTTCTTCCATCCCTGCTTCTGCAGCAGGGCACATTTTTTTAAGAGACAAAAAGGATTATGTAAAATGTCAAAAAGAACTCTGCACTGAGAACTTAGAGAGATTTAGTTACATTAATGTGTACCCATATATACATGCATATATATTTAAGGAGGGGTAAATGGGTGTGGAATAGAGTTAGGTGTTTTATAAGTGTCACAATATGGAGCAGATATTGACTATGGTGTTCAGTACAGCAGTGGAAAGTGTTCAGATACTGTGGTCATGAGCACAGAATGAATAAGAATCGAGGCAGAACAGAACTGGCCTTCAAACCAAACTGATAACTGGGCTGGACAGTCAGGCCAATATGCCACTCCATAGAGTGGCATATTAATAGATCCTTATCTGGCAATTTTCTGTGAATAAATGTGTGCACAGATCTTCACAAGAGACAGGCCATTTTTCTGTTAACATTAGGGGAATTAATTTCCCCTGAAGTACAGGGTACAGCAGAGACTTCAGTATTATTAGCATTGCCGGTGATGGGGATTTGGTTTAATGTGTCACTACTTCTTCTATGGGACCAGTATTAGCTTGATGGTGATAGTGATTAATTATGATCATAGAGCACTCAGAATAGTGTCAGGAGCTTCATAGATAAATGAGAGTCATGTTCCTGTCCTGAAAGGCTTAAAATGTAAATATAAGATGCACAACAAGGGGAAGGGATCGCAAAGCATTCTAGTACAGATCTGACTTTAGGAATGCATTTGAGAACATCAGTTCATCCCTGTTCAACAAGGCCTTGAAATACCTGCTTAAATTTAGATTCAAGCTTAAATGCTTTGAAAAATAAGAATGGGCTTTTGACTCAAAGCCATAAAGTTCATGTCTTGCATGTCCTCAGATGTTTTCTTAAGTTGTTGTATTCATAAGTACACTTATATATTATTAATTGGGGAATTAGCGAGGTGGAATAGAATTCAAGTTATTTGTAAAGATCTAGAAATATCATCCAAGCTATGTCTTTAAATGTGCTTAATCCTTCTGCTTAACATCTCCAAGTTATTGTCTTTCCTGTTTATCCACACAGCCAAAATGCTTTTCATCTCATGTCTTGATTAACACAATATCACTTACTCTGACTGACAAATGCAATATTGCCCTGCTTGTACCTATCAAGAAAACTGCTGCAAATATAACTTGCTAGCCTGCTGCTTTGACTGCATCCTTCCACTGGCCTCGTCTCTTTGTGGTATCAACCATTAGTTACTTGTCTTCACTTTCAAGGTCCTTCACAAACTATCCCTTCCGCACCTTTCCCCTCTCATTTAGTATACAGAGGTGTAGCAGGTTGTCTGTTCATATAACACAGTGAACTTGCCCCCAGAGTAGACAATATAAACCATCAAATCACCAAACACACAGTACATAAACAAAAAATGGTTAACTCATACCCTTCAGTCTTTTCCCAGACCTGACCCTGAGAAAGTTCCTTGGCTCAGTAATAATAATGCTGCTGCTGCTGACGCCACCGCTGCCACTGCTAGCCTTATAGCCTTCTTCTCTCAGCTCCCTTCCCTGGGAGCTGTTAACTTTCTCTGGGCCAACTCATTATCCCCATCAGCTGTCCCAGTTCTCCCAGGCAGGCCTGCAACCGTCTTTTCCCTGCCTGTAGCTGGATTGCAGCCCCTGAGACATACAGCCTGCTACAAGAGGTCAGCTCATTTGAGACTGACCTCAGTGCCAGCCTCTGTTGCTCACTAGTCTTATTTTCATACAGACACCTTCCTGCTTTGTTCCATAATACCCGCTATACTTGGGAAGATCTTCCTTTAAACATCTATGAAGATTTCTCATTGCTTCCCCTGCTTCTTCCCCTTCCCCCGCCCCACCCCTGCACAAATGCTCCTTTGCCATGATACCTGCAAAAACCTTGGAAACAATTAGGCTGCTATTAAACTAAAAATACTGCCCATCACATTGTCCAGCATTGTCTCATTGTGCCTCTTCTTGTCTGTGCCTGCCAGTCTGTCCATCTTTTATCTTCATATTGTAATAATAAATAACAGTAATACAAAGATAGAAAGCTGTCATGGCTTCATCTGTTGCTCTTTTTCTCATTGTTCAAGGCAGGCTAATGAGTTTTTTTCTGTGTGACATTCAGCAAGATAAATGTTAAATACCAGGAATTTTGAGTTGAAAACGTTGGACGGGAGGAAATCTCAGTGCAGAGCTGCCATTTTTAACCTAACCTCTGCCTTCGACATTATAAACATTGTGCTGTACCACATTTCAGGGGAAAGGAGTTCGGTCTAAAAGAACAGTTAATTGATAGAACTTCACAATGGAACTTGTAGAAGTTAAACAAACTATAGTGCAGACAGGATTGTCAGTGCTACGCTATACTCTTGACTTATTGCAAGTGCAATCCCAGAAACTCCCTCTTGCCTCTTCATATACCATGTAGTGCTCCCTCCTTCTCTTTCCAGCTGCTCTAGTCCCTGCCTTCAGTCTCCAGGTCCATGAAACAGTTGGAGGATATAGATGGCTAAGGATGTAGAACTATCCTCGGAGAACTGATTCCTCTCACCTTTGTAGTGTATGGCCTGCACTGCATGCAGAGTTTGGCTGGGGAAAAAGTGATGAAGTGTTGTTGCCTTGAGTGTAAGTTCCTCTTTTTCCTCAAACATGAGGCAGCATGAAGATCTGGGTGAGATCTGCCAATCACTGACATAATTCTGAAAGGGAGACATTCAAGGTGACTTATTCTCATCCCAAACAATAGAAAGACACTGAGGGTCAGATTCCTTCTGACTGTAAGTCCAGTGAAGTCACTGATATTACATAAGAGTTGAAATGGCTTGGCCAACAGACAAGATGTCTACCAGAATCAGGCTGATACCAGGGGTAACAAGGAAATGGAGAAAGTGAAAGCTTGATCTTCTCCAACAATGGTAATTTCAAAGCATGAATAAGGATTATTTTCTTGGTAAGAATGATCAGCTCAGAACTTTTTTTAGTTTAATCTCAGAAGTCTCTCTGCAGTGCTTGTGTCCCTAACATAGTATGGAGCACAGAGTGCTTGAGAGAGTGTAGAGACCATTAGAGATGTCATGTTGTGCACGGACCTTTCAGGGTTATTGCTCAATTTCTTTGAGGTTCAAGATGCAGAAGAACACTTAGAAGCTGAGGCCAGATACAGAGATTGGAAAGGCAGAAGCTGAACATGTTAGAGATTCCCACCCTGCACCGGATTCTTTTTCAGAGTTATGGAGTCCTGGGTGTTCTGTTGTTTCAAACAAAGAGATATAATTGACAGGGATAGTCTCTTGTCTCTAGCATTATCAATATTAAAATGAATGTGTCTGCTTGGATTAAATTATGTTTTAGGATCTTAATGGAAGTCTGGAAGACATTTGGTTACTAGTAGGTTTTTGTAAGGCTGAACCTTTCCCAAGAGTCTTTTTTATTAAATCTAGACTGGCTGAAAACTGTTTTTGTCAAACTAAAATGTTATATTGGGCAGGCTAGAAGAAGGAAAAGGAGAAAGACATGTTTGGAAGGGGAAAAGGCAAGGAATAGAGGCAGTTGATGACAGATATTGGAGCTTATATGGTGATACATACATCTTATAATTGGACTGATGATTTAGAGTAAAGGCCTCAATAAATTAATTTAAAGTTGCCAATTCCATTCACTTTTGTCAGTCACAATTCTAAATTTGTGACCGTGATTTTAGGGGTTTGGCATCACAACAAAACAGATAAATTCCATATTGATCTCCTCCTAGTGTAGAAACAGTGGGCTAGATTCTCAGCTGGTATAAATCAGTGCAGTTCAATTAAAGCTACTAGGGCCAGGGTCATTTACTCAAGCTGAAGATCCAAATTTATGCTTACTATTGACTCAGTACAGGCTTTGAAACTTTGGCAGGCAAGATGGAGATAGCAGATCACAAATGGAATTTTATGTACAAACCAGATAGCCAAATACATAAGAACCGGTAGTAAGGGAGGATTTAAGTAAACTAGATGTAAGAAAAGTATGTTAAGAAGGAAATCTTTGCTGCATGTTTTCCCTGTTTTAGGGTCCTGATGATTACTTAAAAGAATAGATCTGGAAACAGCACAATTAATGAACTAAAGGTCAAAGTTTAGTCTGACACTTTCACCTCATGCTGATGGATTTTTCATTTTCATTTAGCCATTGAAATACATTCCCTGCTGCAATTGTCTATCCATAGTCTGTGTCATTATTTAGTTTATTTTCCTCATGAGCTGACAAGTCTAGTGATATAGGCCTAACAGCGGTATTTCCATTCCCCAGCCCTAGGGAGTCCAGTCAGAGGTAAAGTCCTCAAGCTCCCAGAAAAAAAAGGGAAGTAGAAAGAAGAGTCTAGTAGGTAGGGCATAAGGGCTATAAAACAAATGGCTTCTACTCCTGCCTCTGCTGCTGATCTGCTTTGTGAACTTGGGAAAGTCACTTTTCCTCTCTGTACTTCCAGTTCCTTTTGTTTGCCTTGTCTTCTTAGATTGTATTCCCTTTAGGTTGCAGATTATCTCTCATTTGCATGTCTATGCAAAATCTAGTGCTGTGATCTTGGTTGGAACCTCTACCATACTACAAAGAAAAAATTGATAATGAAGATTGCTCCCCTCATAAATATCTACTAATGGCTAACCTAACACTGCAAGGAGGATCACCAAACCAAATGGAAGAGCAGTAAATATGTTGTAGTCTCTAGCATAAAAAGGTGGGAGTTGTTAGTGGACTGAAATCAGGATCTCCTTTCTGAAAACTTTTTTCTCTTTTTTGTAAAAAGGGGAGGAAACACTCCTTTCCTTTGATCAAGTAACATACCGTCCCCTGTCACACATGTCAGACTACCTCCAAGGCATGCAGTTATTGAGATGTGGGAGAAACTATCAGGAATACTATAATAAGCTCAGCCTTTCCATATCAGGTCCACACCATTCATGGGGACAGAGTAAGCGATCTGAATGCTTTTGGCAGTTGAGGTAAACTGCATACCCTTGAGAGAGGATTTTTTTTTCCTTTCAGCTGTGTGGGACCAATTAATTCATGCCATTTGATACTTTCTGGGTTTCACAGCTCAGCTTCAATGAAATTACTTGTCTGCCTTTGGCTTAGGGAAGAGCAAACCTGTATTTTAACTGAAGTCTAATCACTGGTATTCAACTACTTCCATCACATTAAAGGCTGATTATTGGGGAACTGCAGACAGACTTAACTGGCAGTAGTTATTTACAGAGCTCCAAGCTTGGCAAGCAGAATGCAGGTGAATTACACCACATAGCAATCAAAGTCTACAGATATTGAGGGCCATAATGCCCAGTGCTGCTTTCCCAAAACAAACAGATCTAAGAACCTGCATGTAATCACTTTGGGCCCAATCTTTTTCCCATTAAAGTCAGCAGCAAAGCTATCACTGATGGTAATGGGAACAGGGTCAGGCTCCTAATTGCAGTAACATATCCTTAATGAGCAAAAACTTGAGCAATTTCATTGGCTGTCATAGTGCTCATACAAATAAAGCTCAGGTTGTGCATGACCCAGTTGTTCTCATTATTTTTATATGTGGACTGTGTGCCCGTCTCTGCTCCAAAAGGCGCTCTCGGGCAACTCTTACGCGGGTGGCTAACCGGATCTGCCCCGCTCTCGCTGGGGAGTCCCCAGAACTCGCCGACCGTGGTCGCAGCTGGGCCCGCAGCAGGGGGGTCCCCCTCTCTGCTGCCTCCAGCGCCAAAGCGCCCCTGGGCAGGCTCTCACGGGGCTCCGACCTCCCCTACACCCCGGCCAACGCCACCTTTGGTCGCGGACCTTCTGTTCCTTGTCCCCGGACGAGGACTGGACGTCAAGGGCCCTCTTTGCCCTTGCGGCCTTCTTTCCCGATGCCCCGCCGGCGTCTCTGCCTGGGCTCCCCTGGTTCCCTCACCGGGATTCCCGCCGGCTCTATCCCGGTTCCCTCACCGGAGTTTCCGCCGGCTCTAGTCCGGTTCCCAGCTCTCCCAGCCTCCGTCGCTCCCGGCGCTGCTGCAGCCTATTCAGCCCACGGCCAAGGCCCCTTGCGGGTGCCCGGTTCCACTCCCGGGTTTCCCCCTGGGCTTCACGTCCTCTCGCAGCGCGCCCCCTCTGCCTTCAGGGCCGCGTTTTATTTCTGCTGAGCAGCGCCTCTCTCTGACGTCACTCCACCCCAGCCGTATGAAAGCGCGGCTAATGAGCCCCGCAGGTGGTTCCCCGGCCTGCACGCCGCCACTGCTCCCACCTCCTGCGAAGCATAAGTGAGTATTTCCTCTGGCTCTGGGCCGGGGTCTCCCTCTAGTTCCGTTGTCCCTGGGACAGACTGCATTTCAGAAACACAATACCATAGGACAGACTGTGTTCTTTAGGGTGATTATTTAACCACAAGCTAAGCTTTGTAAAGAAACAAATGAAAACTTTGGCTTTCTAGTAGGGATGTGCAAAACAGGCCCTATTCGATTTGGATTAAGATTCGGCCTGAATCGGGGACTGCGATTTGATTCGTTGATTCAGATCACTGTCCCGAATTCGATTTGGCCCAACCTAAATCTGAAGATTTGATGCTGATTCGGACACAGACACAGCTTTAAATGTTTTTTCAGTACAGCTCGTGAATGCTGTGATGCTGTGGCGCATGGAGCGTCCCAGAGGAGCACCCGCCTCCCCGCCCCGGTGTTTGGCAGCAAACCCAGAAGTGGACCGGAAGTACTTCTGATCCACTTTCGGGTCCACCGGGAGCGTGCTGGGGGCCCCCCCCCCTTGGCTCAGCAATCAGCTGCAGGGGGACCCCAGGTGCCCCCCCCCCGACCCAGAAGGCACTAGTCACGAAGCCAGGGGAGCACGGGGAGGGGCCCTGCACGCTCCCTGGCGGACCCAGAAGTGGACTGGAAGTGCTTCTGGTCCACTTCTGGGTCTGCTGCTGAGCACGCTGGGGAGCACCCGCGCTTCTATGGGACACTCCATCCACCCCAGCATCGCAGCATTGACAAGCCACTTGCTACCTAGAGGTATGTAGGCACAGCTTTAAATGTTTTTTCTGTGTCTGAATTGCCGAATCTTTCCGAATTGATTCGGAGGGTTCCAGTTCGATTTGGAGAGATTAAAGGATCCTCTAATTCAATTTGGATTTGGAAATTCGGCCACCAAATCGGACCAAATCTCTGCTGAATCTAATCAGTGACCAAAGCTTTGCACAGCCCTACTTTCCAGTGGGTGCTGTGTAACATCTCGTAAGCCAAACTGCTATTGCCCAGATAGGTACGTCATGTGATCTGTTTAGGAAGCTACTGCAAGATATAAAATTGATCTTTCCATTCAGTCAGCCAGGAATCCCTTGCTGTATCCTGCTCCAATCAACATTTTCTATCACATTCCAAGGGCACCAATACATTCTCACAATGACTTCTAACAAATTGCAAAGAACTTAACCAGTGTGGGTACTTTTCTTAAAAATGGCAAGCATTTTTTATGAACTCTATTACTAAGTGTTCCAGAGTCGTGGTATCCAGAATTATAACCTGTATAATCTGAGTTTAAATAGAAATTCTCTATTAAATTCACTTGTAGTGAAATGCTCCTATTAATTGCACTTCAGTTACTTAGCATCTTAATTGTTCAGGGTATAAATGAGGTACTCCTTTTCCTTGTGTAGCTTATTTACATATCAGGGTATCACACTAACCTTAATTTTCATTTGCATTGATTCATAGTCTTTCTGATTGCTCCACTGCTTCCTAGAAACAACTGTCACTGATATACGAATAAAATACAACCCTTTTTACATATAAAAGGACATTTTTTATCATGAAAAAAATGGAAATATGGAGTATCTTGATATTCCTGTCTTTTGCATGCCACATAACTTGTTATTACGTAGCAAATAATTCATGATAATTTCTTTTTGCAGAAATATTTATAGACTGAAACATCAGGTGAAAAATAGTCAACAGCTTCTCATTCAGAATGTAGTTTCTAATGCTAAGTGCTGTTATGATCATTGTGTTCTTCAAAAGCAATTCTGCAATTATGTTTACTAACTTCCTGCTTACAGTAGCTAACAGAACTGGGTTTGTGAACTTGGTTCCAGAACCACTCTAGAAACCGAATCGTCACAGAATCATTCCCTATAAATAGAAATGTATAAAGGAATAGTAGAGAAGTAATAAATCTGATTGTATAGGCCAATTTCAAGACTAATTTGATATCCGTGTTTTTATCAGAAAGCTGGGGTCATTGGATCTGATTTGGATCATATATGCCCCGATTTAACTACTCTGATTACAGCAGAGTTAGTCTTAATGTACATAGGTGTAAGTGAGCAGAACCAGGCCTAGAATTTAGAACATGTGTTTGTTACCTACAAAAGGGTGTTTCTAATTTAGTCTTGATGTGTCTGTTTTGTTGCTGCAGCCCTTTCTCTGTGGAACCCTCCATTGGGACTCTAGGGATAGGGGAAACCATGCAGCTAATGGTGGAGTTTCAGCCTCAGAAGATAGGTGACCACTCCAAGGACCTGATTGTGAACTATGACACAGGTAAGTGCTGTGCTGTGACCTGTACAAGTGCTCCATGTAGTAGAAAAACAAAATATTGTTAGAAAAAAGAGAGGTCAGGCTAGAAGCATGTTTCCTAGCAGTTCAGTAAATATCCAAAATAACATGAAACTTGCTTTTAAAAAATACTGTCTTTTAAAACTCCAAACATTTGATGGTCTGAAAATGGACATCTGAAGGATCCAGACAAATATATATTTCTTTGGTGTCTGCCACGCTGGGGTCCTTGTCCATCACAGTGCTTCCTTGGTGGTACTTTAGTCCTCCTCCTCCTCAAGTTCCCCCTCAGTGGCCATACCAAGATCTAAATGTAATTTTATCTTGTCAGAGTTATTTAAACAGAAGCAAACTTGAATCTAACCAGTGACTAAAGCAGGACTGTCAAACTGGTGGCCCCTAGGCTCCCACCCAGCCCCCACTCTGCCCACTCCCCCCTTTCCCCCTCCATCATTCCAGTGATAGCAATAGCTAAAGTCTCCAGGCTCCAGTTCCCTTCTCTAGCTTTTTCCTGCCCTGGCCCCTGGGCATGGCAAGCCAAGGCAATGCATTCCACAGCCTAGGGAGCTGAAGAAGGGGCCTTAGAGCATACACACATGGCACTGTGCAAGGGGGATTATGGCATGCAGTGCAGCAACAGGGAGAGCCTCTGTATATGGTGCAATATGCTACTGTGGTAGGAGGAGGAGAAAGAACCATCTGGATGTGTGGTCGAGCATAGTGGTGTGGGGTATGTCTCAGGGGTCCATGGTGCAGTGTAGAGGTGCAGCCAGGTCGTTTGTGGCCCAGGGTGGGCCTGGCCCACACTGGTATAGCCCCTGCTGAAAAGTTGGGCAGCCTCAGACTACAGGCTTACTGGAATGGATTTCTTGAATATGAAACCCTACCCTCTCTCTTAACCTTTTCCATTGCATGTCCTTTGCATTTACCTGCATTTACCTTCCTCATGTCATCTGCCAGATGCCTCTCGCACCAAAAGTAGTAGGTTGAAGTAGGCCAGAGTTGAGGGCTCAATACTCTGCATTATCACCTTACAGGATGATGCTCATCATCTCACAGGATCAGGTTCAAAATGTGGTGTCAATGTGAATAAGAAGCCAAGGTTAGAAGTAAATGTGATGTCAATTGTAAGAATCAGCCTCAAAACCTACTTTCTAGTCTGAATACCTTTACTTAATATTACACAGTTGCTAGTATACTTGCTGAGAAGTGTGCAGCCTCATTCTGGGAAACTGTCTTCTGGTGATGTCCTTCAAAAGAAAAGCAATCACAATTCCAGATGGAAAGCAATGCAAGTGCCTCATGTATGTGTTTGCCATTTTCATTGCTTGCTTAATGTGAGAATAAGATGCAGAGGGCCATACCTTTCACTGGTGTGAACCAGAGCCAGCTGAGTTTGGGAGTGGGTTTCTAGGCAAATGTAGGGAGGGGGTTATATCCTGGTGTACTCAAAATGCTGATGCTAAAAATGCCTCTATATTTTACGAGAGATTGCAGGGCCATGAAGCCTTACTTCATGCCACTTTTGCATGTAATGTATTTGATTTCAAGAGCAGTAACACGTGATTTCTACCAAGATATCACAAGTGAGATCAGAATCAGAGCTTGAATACCTAGATGGCTTGAACAGAGTGTCAGTCTGATTTTTAAAGGACCCCATTCACCTAAACAGCCAGCTTGGGTGGTCTCATTATCAGTTCCTACCAAAGCATATGGACCTCTGGGATTGACCTAGCACCTTATAGCCCCAAGAGGTGCTTAATCTTTACTGGGGCTCAAGTTCATTCAAGGACTTAGGTGGAAGGCTGGCAGTGTACCTGTCCTGTAGATAATTACTGGACACTGCCCCCCCCAATCACAGTGTTGACCAGTGAAGTGTGTGGACTCTACAATACTTTCTTCCCAACGAAATTTGGCTTCCTGCCTAATCTCTTTCCTGCCAAGACTTTGATGTACAAAAAGAAAGGAGAATTGATTCCAACAGGAGGCAGTAAGTTTGTCCTGCTAGATTCTGCTAGCCACCAAAAGAAAGGCCTGTTGGCTTTACCCTTATGAGATCCTATTGAATACTCCTCCACCCCTACACTCCCACCCCAGGCCTCTGTGTGACTGTCCATGTTCAAACTCCGGCTCTGGCCGTGATGTCAGCTGGGCTCCAGGTTACTAAGCTTTGCCTGCACAAAATTCCTAGGGGTGGGGGGAGGGAGGGTCATGTCAGGAATCCCTGGCAGTCCATCTTCTATGAAAAATCAAAAAATACGGGCAGCTTGGCTGCCTCATCTGTTTCTGGTTTGAGTTCTGTTGTTTGCCGTCTGGCAATCTCACTCTTCAGTTCTGACATCTTATATCCTCCTGATGGGGCCTCCAGCCTATCAGGGATTGCGCTTTGTGTCTAGCTGCTGCTCGGCATCCCTGATGAAAAACCCCTATGCTGCCTATTGTGGCTGTGGGGCTTACCAGCTCCCAGGGCGAAGGATTCCCACAACCCTGGTTTCCAGCCAAGAGAACTTCCCTCCCCAACCAGGACTTCCCCTGCCATGTGCTATTCAGTTTGGCCCAGTGGATCCCTCCTGGTTAGCCAGGAGCACAAATCTAGTGCTGCAGCACTTGTTGCTCCTACCATCTTTGCAGCTGCTGTAAAGAGTGTCTGCCACCATGCTGGTAAAGGGAAGGGTGCAACTGGGGAGTTATTTTCTCCTGCCTCACTTGCTCCGCCATACCCCACCATAGCTGTCAGTGTGACAACTTTCAGTAACACTAAATTAATTTAGAGAGACACTGATTGAGAAAGAGAACAAGGAAATAATTAAAGGATTATCTCTTTTGCTTTGTAGCCAACAAATAAGTAAATGGATCCTGAGATTAAATGCTTCAATTTCACTTTAGCTATTAATCAGACTCAAAAGTCACTTATTGCAGGTATAGTATGGAGCACTGGAGATTACATTATGTAGCCTTACGCAGTAAACCTTGGCTAATTTGCACTATGCTAAAGCACCATCCCATCACTCACTCTCAAATTAGGTGCATCTCTCTTATATAACTGCACAAGAGTCTGTTTGCTCATGAAATACCCAGTCTAAAAAACAAAATAGCACTTATTATACTACTATGCATTTTCCATGCTTTATTAGAGGGGTGTCAAAGATGCAGCCCATAGACTGGATTCCAGCCTGTGGAGCCTTGTCATCTGGCCTTTGGTGCTGCTCCCAGGTCTTAGACTGGACCCACACAAAGCATGTGCCAATGTGGACCCTAAGCACACTGTATCAAGTCAGTCAAGCACATGCTGTATGTGATATGCACATTGATCCAGTCTCATATGCTGGGTCTGGCATGTGGAGTTGTTTTGTTGGCCCGTCAAGCTCACAGCTGGGTCACATGCTACTCATCTGATTGGTGGGGCAGGATGAGTTTGATATGCCTGCTTTATTGTCTTTTCATTTACTCACTGTGACAAAAAGAAGCAAACTCCCAAAGGCCCAGTCTCAGTACTGGCCCATTCCTTTTGTCTATGGGTAAACCACCCACCTCATTCATCTGCCATGCCTTGTTGTAAATCAGTCCAGATGCTAATTAGGCAGGAGGCTGCCCTTCGAGTGCTCTGATGTCCAAGGGTGATATGTACATGCTCCAACCCCCCCTTAACATGTCCCATGTGTCACAGATAACACACTTAGTTTGGTAAATCTCTGGCTTGAGGCTGGGCCAAACTCAGTGCACAGTTAGGCCTCTATCACACCACCTTGTTCTGGGCCACACTCACACCACCCCTCTCTCACTGGGGCCTCTTTCACTCTGCCTGTTCTCACCTCTTTCACACTGCCTGGCCTGGGCCCCATTCACCCTGCCCTGCTCCCTTGAGCGACCCCGGAGGGCCATCAGGCTTGACTGCACTCCTTGACCAGCCCTGGCACAGCCTTTTGTGTCTCTCCCATGACCCTCATCTGAGCAGTGGCTGGGCGATTAGCCAAACTCCGGGCCAACTTCACCCCTAGCCCTTCACCAGGCCACTCCACCCTTCTCTTGGGCTAATTTTATCAACACCCTCTCCTCAGGACTTCTCCACTATGCTCCCTCACCAGGGCGTCTCCACTATGCCCTCTCACTAGGGCATAGGGTCAAACACGCACATAGGCTCAAGTGCCCCTACTCGGCGTGCCTGGTGCACCACTCTCATTAATAACCCACTGGATGATGGATGCTGGGGTTAAGGTGCCCCTACCCACCTTTCATCAGGGAGGTAACTGGCCTGGCATTTCTTGGGGATTCCCTCGCCACAAGGAGTCCTACCAGGCCACCCTTCCCTGGTGGGGTGCAGTTTCTAGACATGCCCAGGACCATGGGCAACTGGTGCCCGTGGGCGACTGGTGCCACCTGAGTCGGGGAGGGGGCACTTGCTCCCCCAGCAGTCAGTTAGCGACCTGAGGGGAGGTCCCCCCCATAGCCAATCGCACCAACGAGGGGGGGTGTCCCCCATGGCAGATCACATCAACCCAGAAGTGGCAACTTCCAGGTGGGTGCAATGGGCCATGGGGACTGCTTCTCTTGGCACCATGGGGCTTCCTCCTTCCCCATAGCCCCAGCCTTTACCTCCAAGATGTTCCTGGAGCAGTAGCACCTCCGGGTGATGTTACTCCCAGGACAGCTGACAACAAAATGCCGCCTCAGCCCTGAGAGCTGGGCTCTAAAATGGCCATCTTAATCAAACACCTGCCAGCTACCTGCTCCCTCCCCTCAAGTGATGGAGCACTGAAGCTGCTTTGTCATACTCACTAACTCTCAAGTATCCATAATTCTCAGTGGATCACCCAATTGTTGGCATGATTTAAACAGGGGTTACTAGATGTTATCATAGAATCATAGAAAATTGGGGTTGGAAGGGACCTCAGGAGGTCATCTAGTCCAACCCCCTGCTCAAAGGAGGATCATCCCCAACCAGATCATTCCAGCCCGGGCTTTGTCAAGCTGGGCCTTAAAAACCTCCAAGGATGGAGATTCCACCACCTCTCTAGGTAACTTGTTTCAGTGCTTCACCACCCTCCTAGTGTAAAAACTTTTCCTAATATCCAACCTAAACCTCCCTTGCCACAACTTGAGACCATTGCTCCTTGTTCTGTCATCTGTCACCACTGAGAACAGTTGAGCTCCATGCTCTTTGGAACCTTCCCTCAGCTTCTCCTCAGAAGTCATGTGCCCCAGCCCCCGAATCATTTTCATTACTCTCTGCTGTATTCCCTCCAACTTGTACTCATCCTTTCTATAGTAGGGGGCCCAAAACTTGACACAGTACTCCAGATGTGGAACATAACATAACTCCAGATGAGTTATGTTATTATTTACTAATTGTTAACATAGAGCCAAATCTCTCCTTAGAGTCACTTAAGCAAGCATGAAGCTTCTCAGTGAGGGAGCAAGTCATGATTTTGACTTGTAATAATTAATATGTACTTAATAATTAATAGGTGCTTTTGAAAATCCAACCCCATACTGAAATGAAAGAGGTTTAACCCCTGTGAGAGACACAGAAAATCCCAGTTCATCACTCTGTATTTTAGGCCTGACTTTCTGTGGCAGAGAGTGGTTTGGAAGGGACTTTGCAATCTAAACACTAAAAGGTCTCCTTCAAGACTTGGACTTTTATAGACAAGTTTCTGCCTGCAGCATATTGCTCTGGGAAATTATGCCTACAGGGTTAAAGCTGTCTCAATATAAAGGTCTAGCATGATGCTTGTATACTAGTTACTCAAAATAAGCTTAAATATGTCATAAATGTTTCATATGACTTGGATGGGGGATTAATTGCACTCTCAAGCCACATCCAGACATACAGGCACGTGCAGTTTGTGGCACCACAAATCTTACGCGGGAACGTTAAAATATGCTTACACTGCAAGTTTGCGGTTTAAGGCCAAAATTTGCTACCAGGAAGTCCTGCACAAACAGTGCATGTGATAGGAGTATGCACCAGAAGACTTGGAGGCTTGATCCTCCAGGGAGACACTCTGGCTGCCAGCCAGAGCATCTCCACTTCTGCAGTTGTGCCCGAGCTCCTCCAGCATGCTGGGAGACGGGAGGAGCTGGATGAGGGCAGTTTGCCCTGAAGCAGGACCAAAGCACATGTGCAGGGGCATGCACTGCAGCAAAAAGTAGTGGAACAAATTTGTGCTGCTACTCTTATGGCTGCTGCAAGTTCGCACATCTGGACGTGGCCTCAGAGTTTAACCAAGAATGTGCTTTTACTTGAAAGAGGATTGATGCTTAGTCCTCTCAGTACTTGGTACTGAGAGATCTAGAGGGGTTCACTAGCAGTCCCAGTGTCTGTGGGGCTTCTCTTACTAATACATAAATGTCTGAGAGTAATTAGCAAAGCCCTACTAAGTTTGCTCCCAGCCTGACAGATGCTATATATTTATCAGTGAAAAAGAGTAATCACTTAGCTTATTTTCCTTTGACAGCCTTGGAATGCTGTGAAATTTTAGCAAAAGGCTCAGGGTAAGCTCTAACTCACTTCAGTGGGAGCAAAATTGGAAATAACGTGCATTAGTTATGACAGTTATAAAGTTGCTTCTTGTAGAAAGGTTCTCTCCTTGGATGGTACCTTGTGGTGGAGAGGTTTGTGTATTTCAGTGACCCTCAGCGCTATGTCATCTGGAGTCTTATACTCCTAGTAGGGTCTCCCATGGTGAACAGGTTTGAGGTGCAGTCCCAGACTAAGCATAGTCCAAAGCTCTGAAGACCCCAGTGGTGGAATAGGCGTACTTGAAGACCTGCTGGTTCTCTGCGGCTTTGAAGGTGGATGAGGGATGGAGGTCTCTAGTTGGCTTGGATATCCTTGCCACTGGGTTCAAGGCTCCTTCCTATCAATTTCATGTGGCTGCTGTTTGTGCACCAGCTTCCCCACATTAAAAAGATGTCACACGCAGGTCTCTGCCAGGGATTGTTAACTTTTCCCACAAGCCAAGTCCTGTGGCAATGGATGAGTGGTGCTGGGGACAGGAATAGTGATGTCTGGGAGTCCCTAGTTACAAATTTGGATGTGGGCAGTGGTCATATGATGGTTGTTAGGGCCGTGTGAAATTTTGGCAGCCATTTCGTTTTGGAGGTGTTTTGGCCTGTGTTTGGCCAGAAACACCGAATCCAAAGCAAAATGGAAGGTTCCAAAACATCTCCAAAATGAAGAGAAACCATCCAAAACATTTTGGGAAATTTCAGAAACTTTCAGAGTTTTGGAGCCAGGTTCGCAGGGAAACAGAAACTAAGAAGAGGGAGGGAGCAAGGGGGCGGGGGGGGGAGAAAAAAAAAAAAAGGACTGCTCGCATATTGGCTGTATAGCTGGCCAGTGTCTGCAACCTGTCCCTGAGGTCTATTCCAATCCCAGTGCTTTGGGGGAGGGATGGCAGCCTGCTGTCATCCTGTGCACAGATCTGGTTGGCCGTGCTCCCCAGGAGGAGCCTGGCACAGCCTCGCAGTCCTCCGGGGGGGGGGGGGGG
>NW_005841949.1:1977803-1979572 GCF_000455745.1 Alligator sinensis | reverse complement strand
CAGATCTGCACACAGGATGACAGCAGGCTGCCACTGCCAGCTAGGGTCAGTGCCAGCACCAGTCTTCCCAGCACCCAGCACAGGCTGCGCTGAATGCTGGTCCCAGCTGGAAGCAGCATCCTGCTGTGATCCTGCGCACAGATCTGGGGGCCTGCACCTCCCAGCCAGAGTGTTGCACAGCCCTGAAGCCCTCCCAGGGGGCACAGGACCCCAGATCTGTGCGGGATGACAGCATAGTGCCGCTGCCAGCAAGTGATATGAGTTTTGCTTTGAACAGTTTGAGGTGCAGTATCACAGAAACCCCTGCACTTATCTCCTTGAAACTTGGCAGGCTTCATGCTCTTAGAAGAGGCTACCATCTCTGCAATTTTCATCTGAATCAGGAAAGAAATTACAAAGTTATAGGCATTTTTGTAATTTCCCATTATAGTCTATGGCCAAAATCACCAAAACAGCGTTGAAACTCCAAAACGGATTTGGCTGAATCAAAATAGAACAGTGATCCAAAACGCCAAAATGAATCACTGTCCCTCCAAAACAGCTGAATCCAAAACCTAAGTGAAATATAGCTGTTTTGCACAGCCCTAATGGATGTTTTGCACTTACTGAGAGAGAAGTACAATTCAGCATCTGCGGCCATGACTGAGCAGTCATCTTTAGTGTCCCCTCTGCTCACCGTGAATGGGAAAGGGGTTAGAAAGAGTGCCCTAAACATAAGCTGTCTCAAACTCCTCTGGCTGGATTGCCACATCCAGTGGTATCGCCCTACCTGCGGCGGAAACTAACAAAATAAAGTACTGAAATTTACCACATGGAATGTCTGCACTCTCATGGACTCCCCAAACAGTGAGTGTCCTGATATAAGAACCACCATATTAGCTAGAGAACTTGCAAGATATGACATTGATATTGCTGCCCTAAGCAAGACCTGCTGGGCAGATGAAGGCCAGCTGAAAGGAGGAGATGGCTACAACTTTTTTTGGAAAGGAAAGTCACCTGAAGAGAGGTGCATTCACTGGGCTGACTTTTACCATCAAGAATAAGATTGTCAGTCAGCTTTCAGAACTCCCGGTGGCCATTAACAAATGCCTTACGACTCTCCTCCTAAAGCTCAGTAACAACCAGTATGCTATGGTCATCAGTACACACTTGATGAAGAAGTCAACAAGGAACAGTTCTACTGCGCTCTTGACACTGTCCTGACCACCACTGCCAAGAAAGACAAGCTTATCCTCGTAACCGAGTGTGGAGCCTGCGCCCTGCTCCGCCTGGTCTATCGGGGTGTTGTCCCTCCCCTCAACTCTTCTGCCACGACTTGGATGTAAACATATACCTTAAGAGGGGTCTACAGTGGAGATCTTTATCCTGGGTGGGGCCTCCCAATAGACGGTGGTACTCACGGTCGTCCGATGTGGTGTTCCACGGGGCTCTGCCTCCCCTACACCCCGTCCATGCGCCAGCCGCTGGGTGATGTGTACAAGATGTTTCCAGGCCTCGTATGACGGCCTCAGACTGGTTCTCCGGTTCCTGGTTGTTCTCCCTCCTTCTGGGAGCGATTTCTCCTTTTTCCTCTTTTACAGGAAATACTCCTCTGAGCTAGGAGGAGCTGCAGGGTGATTCCCCTGATTCCAGCTCCCTCTTGGAGCCTCCGCTGTCTCCCCTCTCCTACCAACAGCAGAGCGCTCCCTTGCCTCCTGAGCGTCAGCCACTTCAGGAGACTGAGAGAGTGCCTCGGCTTGCACTCTCTGTCTGCCTTCTGCTCTGCCTCC
>NW_005841949.1:1970237-1977561 GCF_000455745.1 Alligator sinensis | reverse complement strand
CACGCGGCTGCAGCCACGAACGCGGCTCCTGCTCCCGCTGCTCTTCAGCAGGTACGTACGCCCCTCTGGGGGCTTGCTCTCGGGGTCTGGGGTCTGCGGGTCCTCCTTTCTCTCCCTCAAGAGCCTGTGGGGGCACTTTGCCGCCACACCGAGTCATCTTCAACTTCCTTCTCTTTCAGGCTGAAGATGTCTCAGTGGTTATATGTATTGTGCAAACGTGACTACAGTCACAATCTGCTATCACTCTGCAGAAAGTGAGTGAGCAACGGGTTGACCTATCTTGCCTGCCATGACTTTGGTATAATAAAAATTAGGGAGGGGATGATTCGTTTTGGGATTATTTTGTCTTAAGAGGGTAGAACTGTGGGCTGCTTCAGATATTGGGCCTGAGGGGCAAAACTGGGATCTCCTCCAATCTCTGCACTCCCACCTCAACCTTCATGTGGATAATTGTGCAGACCCTCAGTCCTTATCAAACAATCACAATCATTTTATTTTGCATAGATTCTCACACACTGACACTGTGGTTGAAAGTGCCCGATTTTGCCCCAGGAATACCTAGCAGTCCATTATGGATTAGTACAAGGAACGGTGAGCAGCTCTTCTGCTCCTCACCAGTCTCTCTCTCTGCATATGCTGCTGTCTGTGTTCCCTCATGGCTCAGCTGCTGAGGTTTCTTAAGGAGTCTGTCTGATCTCCGCTGCTAATCTGGTTCCAGCTCTGCCACGCAGCTGCAACTTATGTTCCATGCAGGGGTTAACAACTGTGCCTGCAGCAGCTGGCTTGCTGCTTGCCATCAGAGGAGATATACCTGACCAGCTCTGCCCCCACTCAAGAGTCCGTCTTGTCCCAGAAGAAATCCCTTCCCCTAGTTCCCTGCCAGGCTGCTCTTCCTGGTGCAGCCGGAAGTGAGACCCAGCTCTGGACTGTGTAGCCCTGCTCTCAGGACCCTGTACTGTCCCAGACCTCTTCTGGGTGAGGGGGAGGGTATGTGCAGGGTTCTTTTCTTTTCACTCCCACCCACTATTACAATCCACATGGGCAACTTCAATGCAAGAGCTGGGTGACACTGAACTCTGGAGTGGCACCATTGGGAAAGAGGGGGTGGGAAAAGTCAATTCTAATGGTATCTCCCTTTTCAGCAATGTGCAGAACATGATTTTCTTATCATGAATACTATCTTCAGACAGAGTGACAAATATAAGACCACTTGGAAACACCCATGCTCCAATCATCATCACCATCTTGACTATATTATTATCAGAGCCTGTGATTGTACTGATGTCCATATCACTTGAGTCCTGAGAGGTACAGATGACAGACCACCATTGAGTCACATCAAACATGGACGTGCAACTTGCACCACAACACCATAAACAACCAAAAGGAATGTGGAAGAGATTTAACATGAAGGCACTACAAGACCAAGCTAGATGTAAGGCTCTTCAGCAATGTCTTATTGGGAGGCTCTCTGACCTACCCAATGACATCAAGGATATCCAGGCACACTGGGAGGAACTTAAGAACATTATTCACAAGGCATGCACTGAATCAATAGGATATTCCATTTACCATCACCAAGATCGGTTTGATGAGAATAATGAAGAAATCCTAGCACTTATCCATCAGAAGAGAAATGCGTTCTTCAGCTGGCAAAATGAGTCCTCCAACCAGCAAGAATGAGAGGCTTGCCACTGGCTTAAAACTGTAATTCAGAGGAGGCTACCGGACATCAAGAACCAGTGCTGGCAAGTGAAGGCCATGGAGATCCAGAGTTTCACTGATCAACATGACATGAGAAGCTTCTTTCAAAACAATAACAGGCATCCACAGTCCAATGGCCCAACCCCCCTTGCGATCCCAGGACAGCTTCACTCTTTTAATGGATAATGTATCCATCAAACAGTTCTGGAAGGAGGGCTTCATGATTCTACTCAACCATGAATCTGAGGTCTCAGCTGCCACCATTGAGTCCATCCCTCAACACCCAGTAATAGAATCTCTTGCTGATATCCCATCCTTTAAGGAAGTCTGGCATGCCATCACTCAGACCAAGAACAATAAGGTGCCAGGACCAGATGGCATTCCCGCAGAGGTCTTCAAAGCTGGTGGAACAGCACTAGCACAAAACCACCAAATTCTTATCAAAATAACAGTTAACGAGGAAACCCCACCTGACTTAAAGAATGCCAACATCATGACCATCTTCACGAAAGGGGACAAGTCAGTGTGTGGAAACTACCAAGGCATTGACCTCCTTGCCATTGGTGGGAAGATTCTTACTCTCATCCTTCTGAATTGCTTCCTCCCCCTTGCTGAAGATGTCCTTCCAGAATCCCAGTGTGGCTTTAGACCATCATGGTGTACCACCGACAGGATTTTTGTTGCATGACAGATTCAGGAGCTCTTTATGGCATTCATTGACCTAACCAAAGCCCTTGAATCCAGTTGAGAAGCCTTATGGAAGGTACTGGCTAAGTTTGGTTTTCCACTGAAGTTAAATCAGCATCCTCAGCCTACTCCATGATGAGATGATCATCACAGTCCTTTGCAGTGGATAAGAGACAGACCCATTTACCATCTGTACTGGTGTCAAGCAGGGCCGCATCATCACCTCAACCCTTTTCTCCATCTATCTGCTGTGATTTTGATTCTCATCCGTGACTGCCTTCCTCCCAGAATTGGGGTTGACTATCGAATGGACGGCCAGCTTTTCAACTTGTGGTGCCTCCACAGCAAAACAAAAGTTACCAAGACTGGCATCACCAACTTTCAGTACGCTGACAACTGTGTTTTCCTTCTGAGACCAATCTGCAGTCCACCCTTGACCTTTTCTCAGGTGCCTATCATAGCTTGGGACTCTTCTCTTAATATTGGGAATACCAAGGTGCTCCATCAGCCTGCTCCTGCACAAGCTGCTTCCCTCCCCCCACACAAATTACCATTGGTGGAGAATCGCTGGAAAACTTTGAGCATTTCCCACACCTTGGCAGCCATGTCTCCCAATCAGTCAGTCTTGATATACAAATCGAACATAGGATTTGCTGTGCCAGCATATCCTTTGAAAATCTGCTCTGCCATGTCTCTGCCAACAGAGGCCTACAGATGGAAACTATGATCCTTGTCTACAAGGCAGTATTTATCCCCATGCTTCTCTGTGGGTGTGAGATGTGGGTACATATCAAAGCCATCTTAAGTGCCTGAAATGGTTCCATCAGGTCTTGCCTCAGGAAGATCCTTTGCATTAGATGAGAAAACTACTGCACCAGTGCCAGCATCCTCTCTGCAGCTAACATAACCAGCATTGAGGCAAAGATCATGAAACATTGACTCCAATGGGCACTGTGTGCGGATAACTGACACTCCTCCTGAAAAAAAAAGTCCTCTTCTCTCAACTCAGTCATGGTAAGAGGACCCACAGAGGACAGAGGAAGCACTACAAGTGTTGACACTGGATTTTAGGAACCCAGCCCTTATACCTTTGTTCTGGGTAGGCACAACCTTCAGACTGACCACAACACCTGCCAGTTGATAACAGGCGAATTTATCGATACAAAGTGATAACAGAAAAGCAACAAAACCAATTCTGGGGCTGGCATCAGAGTCAAATTACATCTGGTCAGGATGCAGGCTCCACTGTGAGGCTCTCTTAGGTGTCAGCAGTCTGGGGCTGGGATTCCAAGGCCCACAGCCCCTCCAGTGGGGTGCATGAGACAGGCTGCTGGTGTATGCCCTAAGGACATGGAGGCCTCAGGGACCCTTCCCAGGGGACAGAGGGGACCTCTTTGTTAATGTCAAGTCCCTACTTGTGTATTCTAGTTCCCCCTTAATATCTCCTGATGACTCTTCATGTGCCCCACCATTGCAGCATTGACGAGCTGCCTGCTACCTACAGGTATGTAGAAAAAAACATTTAAAGCCGTCTCTATGTCCAAATCGAATCAGAACCCTCTGAATCGATTTGGAGAGATTAAAGGGTCCTCCGATTCAATTTGGATATGGCAATTCGGCCACCAAATCAGGCCGCATCTCTGCCAAATCAAATCAGGCACCACAGCTTCACACAGCCCTAGCACACAACATTCTGACCAACTGCCATCTTAAAACTCACCGATAATCCCCCCCACCCCCATTGCTGGCAGATATCATCTTTGTATGGAGGGATAGCCAAAGCTGTAGAAAGGAAATGCAGTAATGTCTCTCTGTGAGGCCTTGCAATCAAAGCTAGGCCATCGGCCACATTCAGGTTTATTCCTACTTGCCATTTGGGCACAGAATATAAGAACTGTAGAATACCGCCTTAATGTGCAGTACCAGATGCTTGGTTGGCCTTTGAAGAGCCACGCTGAGTGGTGCAGTGGGTGCTGGGGTCATGGATCTGCTTCCCCCCCCCCCCCCCCCCCCCAACTCTGGCAAGGTGGCTAATGCACCCTCTCTACATAATCCTTTCACTTAGGGTACTTTGCAGATTGTTTTTCCTGCAGTGGGCTGAAGGGGTGCAGAAAGGTTCTTTGCATATGCTTCACCACTTATACTTAAATCCAGGACTGAAGCTCAGTCTGGCCTTAAGTCCCATTGATGCAAGAGACTTGCTGCCTCTGGTTTGCAGGAAAGCTTTTATTACCCTGAGGCTTCTAGTTAGGTGTCTGAAAGAAAGAGTCCAGCTGGTTCTCTAAGTGCAGAAAGGTTTAACATTCCCACTGCTTGGGAGGCAGGCGGGGGATAGGGGAGCAGGTGAGTGTGCTTCAGCCACCACAGAGGCCTGCCCTGCTTTTTTTCCACTTCAGTTTTTTTTGACCCCTGGATATCCCATGCTGCAAACTTGCAGCGGGGGGGGGAACCTTTTTCCGTTCCTACATGTGCTTCTTGCAGCATCTCAAAGGGGTTTGAGGTGTGGGCTCAAAGAGGCAAGTGTGGGCTCATCTGGATGCACCCCTCTTTTACAGGGAGTGGGAGCCATCTTGGGTGTCCCAAGCAATTTAGAGAGAGACAGTCCCTCAGGTTGGCTGGTCCCAGGTTCTTACTGCATCATCTCAGGAAATTCTAATATCAGGCAATAAATAAATCAAATTGAACATGATTTGCACTGACCGCTGCCTCTTTGAGCATGAATCTCTATTATGTTATTAGTACTGCCATCTGGAATGAATTTGAGAGAACTATCACAGCCAGGCCAGGGTGCTTTCTTCCTTTGAGCCAGCATGAATGTTTGTTGAATAGACATTGATTTGCTTGGGGGCAGCCATAATAGAAAAAATAATTCACAAAGCACTTTTCAACAGCAGATCTCAAAGAACTTCATAGAGAATCATTCTACCCACTGCTACAGTGTCACAGAACAAGTCAGCATCAGAACAGGAACCAGAAACCAGGTCTTCAGTTATATATGCCTGGTTTAATCCACTAGGTCAAGATGTCTCAATTCTTACCTGTGGTTACATTCAGAATTCTTTTTTCTTTTTATTGTGGTCTTCTGTGACATTGAATTGTAGCAAACAAACAAGTGGAGCCATAAGTGATAACTACCAACTTGAAAAATCTTTCCTGACATTTAATCATGAATGGTGAAAGCAGGAATTAAATTGTGAGATTACAGGAAATACTAAGACTTATTTAAAATGCACCAATTAGAAAGGTGACATGAACCTCTTTATTTAGTCCATCATAGAATGACAGCAAGTTTGATGTGATATTAGAGCCATTCAAAGTTGATAGAGATGACAGGTAACTACAGTATTTAGTATACTTGTTGACAGTGGTGAATGCAGAGCAAATGTAGCCTTCAATGGCATTACGCTGTTGCAAAGCCTACTGTACTTGAAAAATGGATGAAGGGGAATTTTGCCAACAATATTAGGATGATTAGTGCAGTTTCAGATGTGAGATTGGTATGGGGTTCCTTGGCGATTTAATGTCCAAGTTCTGGGGCACTCAGTTGCTTTTCTTAATACTTGTTTGTTCTATACCCTAAACAACTGGTTGCATAGGAATTATACTTTCCATTTGATCCCTAAAGCTTCACAAAGCAATGAGTTAGGTTTTAGTGGTGGACTGTCTGTGCAGGCAAATCTACTGTTCTCAGTACTAAGGCGAGTTTCTCCTTGGCAGATATTCAGTTGAGTCCATTGTACCACCACAGCTGTGAGCCCTGATCAAATGACTGCTGCTCCCAGCCTTTTGCTGTAATGTGACCCATGGCTGGTTGTGGCAGGCAAATGATTGGTGCTCCCAGCCTCAGGAGCTTATTGGAGTCAAAGGCTATGATGCATTTCCAAGGCTAGCAGCCTCATCAAGTGATTGGTCTGGCCACATGTTTAAATTAAAGTGCAATGAAAATCAGTCACAAAGTTATTACACATTTGTGTAATAACTTTGTGGCTTATTCCATACTTTATCATGGCAGCAATTGCACAGACATGTGGCTAGGTTACTAAAGGCACAATTAACTGGTTTATCCTGTCTTAAGTGTAACATGCGCCAGGGGCCTATGATGCAAAAAGGCATGAACTTTCATAGATAACAGCCTATGTCATCATTAGGCTGTCAGCTGTGAAAGCTTATGCCTCTCGATCACGGCACCAATAGCAGTGAAGATGTAATAACATGGGTGTTACCATGTGTTAACCATAGTAGGTACTCAAGGCCCCTGGAGATTTGTATTCCTGTTCCATGGTAAGGGCCATGCTACTGCCTCTTTACTATTATTACCATTGCTAGCTAGAGTAAACTAACACTAGTATGCTAGCACAAGCTCCCTATATTTCACCTTCACTTTGGTGTATAGATCTATCCATAGATATAAAATATCCTAAACAGATATTAGCTTCTAGGGATATGGACTCCCTAGAACTCAAACATCTTCACAGGTGTCTTTTGAGAATCTCTTCTCTATTAAGGCCCTGTCACCTGTATTTTGGACATGGTGTTACAGTCAATGGCTTGTAAGGATGTGTAACGGGTCTAGGTCTCTAGACACAGTGGTAATTCTCCCTGGCAGTCATGTAGCTCCTGCTTCACACTGGCTCCCTATTCTCCCCTCCACTGTCTTGTCTGCCGTGTCTTGCTGTAATTGTTTAATTTGGGATAAGGGATGTTTCCTAGGACCTCAGAGCAACTTCTTGTCTTTTTTTGAGGAGTACACCATCCTGTGGCCACCTACAAATTCATTAGGGGGGCACAGCAAGGAATTGGAGATGCTCTGTTTGCCAGGGCAGCCCTATGAAAGTGACCACTAAGGCCCATGGGCCTTAGTGGTCACTTTCATTGATGCTAGGGTCAGAAGGGACCTTATCAAATCAAGTCTTGACCCCCTGTCTGGGCAGGA
>NW_005841949.1:1955644-1970163 GCF_000455745.1 Alligator sinensis | reverse complement strand
TTCCTGCCCAGACAGGGGGTCAAGACTTGATTTGATAAGGTCCCTTCTGACCCTAGCATCAATGAAAGTGACCACTAAGGCCCATGGGCCTTAGTGGTCACTTTCATAGGGCTGCCCTGGCAAACAGAGCATCTCCAATTCCTTGCTGCACCCCCCTAATGAATTTGTAGGTGGTCACAAGATCACCTCTCAGCCTTCTCTTGCAGTGGCTGAAGAGGTCCAGGTCCCTCAGTCTCTCCTCATAGGGCTTGGCCTGCAAACCCTTAACCCATATGAGTGTCCCTCCTCTGGACCCTCTCCAGGTTATCCACATCCTTCTTAAAGTATGGTGCCCAGAACTGGACGCAGTACTCCAACTGCAGTCTGACCAATGCCGCATAGAGGGGAAGCATCACCTCCTTGGTTCTCTTCATCATGCATCTGCTAGTGCATGATAAAGTGCAGTTAGCTTTGCTGATGATTTCATCACACTGATGACTCATGTTCATCTTGGAGTTCACTAGGACTCCAAGATCCCTTTCGGCTTCTGTGCTGCTGAGAGGGTCATTCCCCAGCCAGTAGGTGTGCTGGATATGTTTATGCCCTAGGTGCAGCGCTCTTCATTTGTCCTTGTTGAACTGCATCCTATTGTGTTCTGCCCACCTTTCCAACCTGTCTAGGTCTGCCTGCAATTGTTCCCTAGCCTCCAGAGTGTTCACTTTACCCCACAATTTAGTATCATCCGTAAACTTAGAGTACACTTTACACCTACATCCAAGTCACTGATGAAGACATTGAAGAATACAGGTCCAAGGACCGAGCCCTGTGGGACCCCACTGAACACATCCTTCCAGGTCAATACCGCCCTGTCCACCACCACTCTCTGGGTGTGACCCCCAAGCCAATTTGCCACTCACTGGGCTGTGTAATTATCTAAGTCACAGCCTCTCAATTTATGAGACTGGGATGACATACTGTATCAAAGGCCTTCCTAAAAATCCAAGAAAACAACATCCACCTCTACTCCTGTGTCTAAGCGTTTTGTGACCTGGTCATAAAACAAAACCAGATTAGTTAGGCATGATCTACCTGTTACAAATCAATGCCAGTTGCCCGGCTGCATTATTTTTCCCACTGGACTCCCATAAATATGATCCTTAATAATCTTTACAAAGATTTTTCCAAGGATGGAGGAGACTGGCCTATAATTACTTGGATCCTCCTTTCTCCCCTTCTTGAAAACAGGGACCACATTGGCCCTTTTCCAGTCCTCTGGGACCTGACCCGAGTGCCATGAGTACTCAAACAGCCATGCCAGTGGTTCTGCTATGACAGTGACTTTAGTGGCCTCAAACCTTCCTACAACCATGTCCATGCTTCACAGGTGTTACCAGTTAATTTTCTGGATGGGCCCCCAGCCCTTGTCTAAGATATGGCCCTTTCATGCCTCCTTATCTTTAAGAATCCCAGCAGGCCCTCAGCCCTAGTCCAAGGTTAGGGCCCTTTCCATGGGCTCAGGGTTTGCCCCTCTTGGGCACCAGCTACCCTTGTGGGTTCAGTTTCCTCCCTCCAAGGCTTGGGAGTCACCCCTGCAAGACGCCAAATATTCTCATGCTGTTAAGCATTCAAATGGGACCTCCATCCTCCCCTGCAGATCCTGGTCCAAACCACTGATATAAACTATAAACAAAAAAATAAGCCTGCTGGGTCTGAACATACAGCTCAGCTCCTTGACAGTGCAACCCAAATCTCACCCTACCTTGGTCATTTTCTCTTGCAAGCCATCTATGCCTTACTTACAGTATCCTATGTCAACCCAGGAATCCTCTGCAGTGTCTCTGCTTAGGAACTCTCTCTCTCCTGCAGGGCCAGACTGCCTCTCTAGACTCAGCCCCGGGTTTATATATCCACTAGGCTATGCCCCTTGGAGTCATGTGCCTTCCTTTGGCCAGCTGCAGGTGTCCTCCATTAGGTTCCTAGACTGGCCTAACAGCTGCAGCAGTATCTCTCTTCTCCAGGCTGAGCTCTCTACTACTGTGCTACCAGCACTGCAGTTGGCACTCTGCCACCCAGGTCACTCGGTTGTGTCGCCTTATTGTTGAGCCACTTATTCTGCACTGGGTGCATACAGCCTATTAGATCCTTACTGCCTGGCCTTTCCTGGCTCTTGGTAAGCAACTTCATGTACCTTGGGCTCCCTGCGGCAGTTTGCCACCCTTAAAGTAACAGAGAGTCCCTGGCTCCCTATTACAGGATGCATTTGAAAAAGAAATAAAAAATCCATTAATCTTAAAATATTTTGCTCTTTCACAGTTGTTCTTCCCTGTCATAGGATACACTCCCAGAGGTAGCACATTGCTCCTTTTTGAATTGCTAACGGATGTGAACAGGAATGGAGGTCAGGGCTCATTGAAGCACAGCCCTTGGTTTACTGCATTTGGTGATCCTGAATTTGCTAAAGCACAATCAAATGTGATGCAGAGTACTCTCAACTGGTCTTGACCTCAGAGATTGCTAAGAATGTTCAGCGTTTTATAGACCAGTTCTCCACCAGAGTCTTAAAATCAAGGCTGGATGTTTATCAAAGTAATATCCCCAAATCCACTGTTCTTGCCCTAGATGTAGCCATTGCCAGGTGAAATCCATGGTCTCTGCTACACAGGGGATCAGATTAGGTGATCCTAATGATCCCTTTTGGCTTTACCCTCTATGAATCTGACTGGGTCCCAAATGAGCTGACCTAGACCAGGAGGGATTGAAGAAAAAAATTACTTGAAGGATTTGGATTACCAGAATTAGAGACTATTGAGACAGGAGATTTTACCAAGGAAGGTGATATTCTAAGGCTTTCTTTGAGCGTCATGTGCTCCTCCTCACTTTTCTCCTTAACTTTTCTACTTCTCTTCTCTTTACTCCTCAAAGCGTCTTTCAAGACGATGATCTTTCCAGCTGAAGGCTGGTAGGTTGCCTGTTCTAGTTCTGCTGTGATTCAGTCAAATAGGTGGTTATGGAATGTTAATCGTCTCCTTCAACCCATTGTGCAGCGTCTCTAACTCCAGCTGGATCAAAAGCAGAAAGGCTGAGAGCAATTTAAGTGCATTGCACTACCGATAGGCAGTCATTCTGGTCCTTGGAATGGGTTTTTAGAAGTTCTCAGACTTTTAGGTTATCTAAGTTCACTTAATTTATATCCTGTCTGATGATCACCACTGTAGAAAAACAAGTTGACACAGGGTACAGACAAGCTGTGAAATTAAAGGGTGCCTATAAACATGGTCATTCATGTTCTAATTAGAACGGTACAGCATCACCTCACCATCATGTGTATTGAACCCCTGCACATTTCAAAGTGGCTGCAGGGGCACTATATCTAAAGCTAAATCAATGAGGTTTTGATAAAGTGTCCTGCAGCCTTTTTGAAACGTGCAGATGCTTAATACACATGATGATGAGCCAATTTATATAGAGCAGCTGTCCAGGAACTGCTCTAATTAAAACACCCCAGCCCCCACTCCCTCAGAACACATATAGGCTGCCAAAATGAGTTACCAGTGGGTGGGGGTCTTACTGTGGAATAGCTGTCTGAAAAATGTTCACATATCTGTTCTTACCCTGTGGTAAGTCCCACTTCAATGAAAACTAAACCAGGAAATCTTAGTTCTGTTCCATTCAGAGATAAACTTACTTCATTCAGTGTTCACATCTCAGAGGACTTGTGGGCACATAACCAGTTTCCTTACCCTTGCTCTTCCACAGAAGTCTCCAGCCCTTGTATACTGGATTTGTAGAGCCCATGTAGACTGGAATTCTTTAGACTGGTTGTACACATTCAGTAGGAGAGCAGTGTGTTGCCTATAATTCCTATACTAACAAGCCAGCCTTTTCATCTCAGAAAGAGGTACTCTGAAGAAATGGTGAGAACTAATGGTTTCTCCATAGCATGAAGCATTGTAGGGTATCACAGAAGGTAGGGTTACAGCAATGAGAATCAGGATATTATTGGGGCCTTTTGCTTTAGATTTCTTTATCATGTGGCTCTTGTTTCAGGTAACTTTCTGCTACTGCAGTGAGCATCACTAGTAGTATTTATTATTCCACATACTGGAATTAGACCAGTACATAGAGTAGATGTTACTGCAGTGTTCCAATAGCTTCCTATAGCCACAGCTGTTTATGATGATTAATATTGAAGCCTATAGTTATTTATTTTAGTGCAAGTCTTGATTCCTTAGCTACTTAAGCTAGTGCTAGGGAGCTGGAATCTTCTGATCCTTATACAGACCCCTCTTGCAGATCCCAGGCTAGCTGGTTTCACGTTTTCTGTCCATACACTATCAATTTCAAGAACCAGTTCCAATAATCAGTTTTTCATTTTTCAGATAAGGCTACTGTACTTGTTACGGAATCTGTTCAGACCTCTGTCCCTGTGCAGGGCTCTTTGTATCGAGACAGATAATCTATTATTTTGAGAGCAGATGCAGAAGAATTAGGTTTGCATCTAATTTGAGATATCTACGAGGATCACATCTCATAGTAACGTAACTAGTAACATAACTAGCTCAGAGAATACACAAAGTTGTTAATCTAACACATTATGGCTTTACATTCTCTACAGCCAGCTGGTGCAGAGGTAGGTTTCTACAGGAACAGGAATGCATCCATGTTGCACATCTCTGCATAGTACTAATTATTGCATTAGCCAGAGATGTTACTGATATGAAAAGATTTCCCATTAATGTCAGTGGAAAGGTGTCTATATAGCTATCAATGACACTGACCCTGTGTGTGCAAAACCTGAGTTTCATTTACCAGGCAACATCTTTGCACTCAAAATATCAACTTGAATATTTCACTTAATTAGGTTTTTACTAGAGGTAACCACAGAAGCAGAGTGTCACAGGGAGAGAAAGACCGGGGAGACTCCCGAGTCCATGGGGGGAGCCCCAGGGCTAGGAGCCGGGGGCGGAATGGAGAAAAGGAAAATAAAAAAGGGTAACTTGCTCACTGCAGGATGGGAGGAGGAGCAGGGACGGCAAGAGAAGCCCGCACGGGGCGTAGATAACACCTTAAGTTACCCGCGGCTGGCAGATGACGTCACTCCCAATCGCCGGCCAGCGGAAATAAAAGGGCCGGCGGCGAAAAGGAGCGGGGCACGCACGTGGCTGTTGGGAGGGAGCCTGGACAGTGGAGTCAGCTGGAGGCGCGGAATGCTGGAGGCGACTGCCTGCGCTCACCCGGGGAACTAAAGGAACCCGGAGGCGAGCCAGCGCCCGAGGCCAACATGACAGCTGCAGGCAATCCGGGAGAGGAAACGGTAAGAGCCCCAGCAGCGCGGAGAGGTCAACGGGCCGGAGAAGACCCGGAGAGAGGGCTGCTGTTCGGGGAAGACCTGGAGAGAGGGGACTGCTCCCAGGGGACCCAGACAGAGGGTCACGCCGGTAGGATACCGGAGAAGGAGTGGCGTGAGGCTGGGATAGGCGGGGAGGGGCCACAGAACCGAGCCACAGGCAGGGGACCCTGTCAAGAACCGGAGGGATAGAGAGGCTGTCGGCTCCATAAGGAAGCCCAATAGGGGCAGGGTTATGCCTCTTTTGAGGCTCACTGAGCTTTTAGTTTGAGTTCTGGAGGGAGTTTTGTGTTTCCCCGCATTAGAAGGGGCTGAGGTGGTGGAGGCAAGGAGTTGGAGCGAGAGGTGAGCTCATTATTTAAGTATCTAGGGGATATTCGGTCAACCACGGAAACAGCCAAGATCCGCCGGGCTGGGTAAAGGGCGAGGTGCGGGGGAGGAGGAGCCTCGCAGAAGACATCTAAGAAGCAGGTGACTGACAAGGGCAACCGCGCTGCACGAAGCCCCACCCACTGAAAGATTCAAGTCATGGCAGGAAAGAAGGGGCAGGTTGCGGTGCGTGGGAAGACCTCCCGGAAGGCCACGTGCGATGGCAAGGCAAGTACCGGCAAGCACTCGGATCAAGGAAGCCCGAGGTAAGATGTACAAGGCCCGGTGGGTACACGGAGATTTCCATGAGACTCAAGATTTCCTGACTTTTGCTTCCAGTGAAAGTGATCCTTCAGGAAGAGTGCACTTTCATCTTCCATTGCAGGTCATCATTGACTACAGCCTGTTTAACCTTTTATTTGTGGAAGTTGCTAATGGATTCTTAAGTGTTACTAACTCTGGACACAGTTCAAGGCAACAGTGACCATTTAGTAATCACATTTTCCTTCTGATCAATTAGTACCTGATTGAAAACATGAGAGCTTCTTGAAGGATGATTGATTTATTAAGTGATATATTGTGCATTTCTTTGTCAGACTATTGGGATTAAAGTTCTTACACTGTTTTTGGTGCCAGTCAAAGCAAGCATTTCAGCCAGGCAAGATACCCTCTCTCATCATTACCATAGCATCAATAATAGTTAAAAATCAGTCTCATCATATATATATATATTGCAGCCACATCTTTCCTTATCTTCTAGAGTATTGTCCTATTTGTCAAAGATATTCAGAGAGATTCCTCCACTGATTAGTAGCAGAGCCTCTTCAGTGACTCCCAATAATTCCTATGCCACAATATTGTATATAGTTCTTCTTATCAAGAGACAATTACAACTTTTATGAATCCCAGGCATAGCACAGAGGAGATGATAGCCTACTTTGTATACCCCATTAAAGAAAGATGCAAGATGAATGTTGCAATTTACTTGTCCCAAAAATACCATATTTTTTGCATACAATACACCTTGGAATATAACAAGCGCTTTGTTTTTAAAAAGCAAAATGAAAGAAAAAAGATCTTTCCTTGTAGTAAGGAAATACAGTGGCAGCATCTAGGGAGCTGACTGCTCATTGTTCTGCTCCCTGCGGGTTGCTGCAGATTTTACTTTCAGCTGGTAAGAGGTAGCACCTGCTCTTACCATATTCCCAGTATATAATGCATGTTCCGGTTTCCAGCTGTTTTTTTTCTGGGGATAAGGTGCAGTTCTGTGTGAGAGAGTATGGTTGATGGAACACTAGCATTTAGAACAGAGAGCTGTCTTAGAAGGCAGTGGTCTGTACCAGGCTAACCAGTACTGATTCCTTGTACTTATTTGTCTGTTGCCACCTGTTTAATTTTGTCCTATACTTAGGTTGGAAGCTCTTCGGGTGGCATCTGTCTTTCTGTTTCAAGTTTGTGCAGAGTTTGACCTAACCTGGTGCTAGTCCTTGACTAATTCTCCTGGCTACTATAGGAGTATAAATAATTATTGTAACAATAATATTTAGAATGTCCTGAGTTTTTATTCTATTCTGAAAATGATTCTCTAAAACTACACATTTTATCAACAGCAATTATTTAGTGATGACATTTATAAATGAGCAGTTGCTGAGGGCTGGAGTAAATAATGCAGTTATTTAACAATGCCAAGAATTGGATCCTGGACACAGTCTGGAAGGAGCACAGTTGAAAATGACCTGCCTGTAGAATTGTTATTGGTTTGCAATATGTTACTATGCAGGGAATTCAAGCAAGAAAGCTTATTTGTGGCTTCCTCTAGCCTCATAAAGAGCAAATGTATCTTGGAAATGAAGCCATTAACTTCATTAACAAGTAAAAAGGCCTTACAACAAAATTATTTTGCAAGAACAATTGGTAGCTCATTGTAGTGATTCCCAGACACTCAGAACTTGACAGACATCTGCTCATGTTGCCTTCTTAAGAGTCAAATGACAAATCCCAGCAAAGGAGAAAGGAGCAATACATATTAATGAAGACATTAAAAAAAACAACGCTCTCCCCTCCCCCCCAAAAAACCAAAAAACAACCCACCTCCATGGTATTATTTCTGTCTGGCTGTCTAATCAATATCTTTGTCCATTCTTAGTGTCTAGAATAGTTAAAGATGAAGGTAAATACTGACTACAAATTTCATAAACATCCCAAATTAATTTAGGAAGTTTGCCCATTGCTCTACTTATTTATTCATGCAAATATCCATTTGGGGTACTCAAAACATTCCTCTCTCTCTGTCTGAGGTCTTTTTGAAGAGGGAGATGTGGAAAGTCTTCACCTCTAGTATTGTTAAGATAGCGTTTCCTGAATTATTAGTGGACTACTGCAGTACTCTGTGGCCACGTCTACACCAAACGCTGACTGCACAGTAGCTTGTTACTGTGCAGTGGCATCATGTGGCAGAAAGAGTGATGTGATGCCACTGTGCAGTAGTAATGAGCTATTGCACAGTCAGCATCACCAAGAAGCCGTGTGGTTACTGTGCAGTAATGCCAGTTACTGTAGTCATTTAGCACTTGTGTATGCAGTAACAACTGCACAGTCAGCGTCTTGTGTAGATCAGGCCTGTATCACTTCATTTATTTTATTCTTTCAGTGGTTTTGTTTAGCTTGGGCCCTCAGGAAGAATAATTAGATGGTTCCATCTTTTCTTTGGGAAGGGCAAAATCACCATGGTATGGTAAGCTACCTATGTCTGTTGACTTGCAGATAAAAGCAGTACTAATATAGCTTGCTACCTGCTCTGTCAAAGAGTTTCAGAAGCACTACACTCCAGATGCTCTGCTATTCTAATATATGAAAAGTCCATCTTGATTTAGTTTTCCAGCACAGTTGCATCTCAGGCTGTCAAGTGAGTTTCTTTGTGTCCTGCCTTTATGTAGGTAATTTATTTAAAAATATCTAAGGATGATGGAATTGACAGCCTCTGTAATAAGGATGCATGATATAAATAATGACAGGACAAACATGCCCAGCTTCAGTAAACGTGTGGTTTCATGGCAGTAAAATATCCCAGAAGACTAAACTGTAGACAACTACCCTGTCAGATGAAATTCTCAATCACTATATCACTATTACAGCAGCAAGATTTTTTCCTTACATATTAAGTGACCAAGAGCCCTAAATGACATGTCACATCTGATTTGCCACCTCAGACATGAAGTATGCAAGTGCCCTTGGCTTACACCGACAGCTCTACTCTTTGTGTCAATTCATCTGTCTACCAATGAGAGAGAATCATAGCAACTTAGAGCTGGGAGGGACCTCAAGAGGTCATCTAGTCCAACCCCCTGCTCAAAGCAGGACCATCCCCAACTAGATCATCCCAGCCAAGGCTTTGTCTAGCTGGGTCTTAAAAACCTCCAAGGATGGAGAGTCCACAACCTTTCTGGGTAACTTGTTCCAGTGTTTTACTACCCTCCAAGTGAGAAAATTCTTCCTAATATCTAACCTAAACTTCCTTTGTTACAACTCGAGACCATTACCCTTATTCTGTCATCTGCCACCACTGAGAACAGACTAGATCCATCCTTTTTCGACCCCCCACTCCTTTCAGGTAGTTGAAGGCTACTATTAAATCCCCTCTCAGTCTTCTCTTCTCTAGATTAAATAAACCCAGTTCCCTCAGCCTTTCCTCATAAGTCATGTTCCCCAGCCCCATCACCATTTTTGTTGCCCCCTGTTGGACTGTCTCCAATTTGTCCACATCCTTTCTGTAGTGGGGGGCCCAAAACTGAATACAGTACTCCAGGGCTGGCCTCACCAGTGCTGAATAGAGGGAAGTAATCACTTCCCTTGACCTGCTGGCCACTCCTACCAATGCAGCCCAGTATGTCTTTAGCCTTCTTGGCAACAGGGACACACTGCTGACTCAAATCCCTCTTATTGTCCACTGTAACCCCCAGCCCTTTTCTGCAGGGCTGTTGCCTAGCCAGTCAGCCCCCAAATTGTACCGGTGTATGGAATTCTTCCATCCTAAGTGCAGGACTTTGTACTTGTTGAACTACATAAGATTTCTTTTGGTCCAATCCTCCAATTTGTCTAGGTCACTCTGAATCCTAGCCCTACCCCCTAGCATATCTACTGTTCTCCCCAGGTTGGTGTCATCTGCAAACTTGCTGAGGGTGCACTCTGTGCCATCTTCCAGGTTGTTGATGAAGACATTGAACAAAACTGGCCCCAGGACCGACCCCTGGGATACACCACTTGATACTGACTGCCAACTAGACATTGAGCCATTGACCACTACCCTCTGAGCCTGCTGCTCCAGCCAGTTTTCTGTCCACATTATAGTCCATTAATCCAGCCCATACTTACTTAGCTTGCCTGTGGGTATATTGTGGGAGACTGTATCAAAAGCCTTGCTAAAATCAAGGTATATACCACATCCACTGGTCCCTCTGCATCCACAGAGCCAGTCATCTCATCATAAAAGGCAATCAGGTTGGTCAGGCATGACTTGCCCTTGGTGAATCCATGCTGACTGTTCCTAATCACCTCTTTCTCCTCCAAATGCTTAGAAATGGATTCTTTGAGGATCTGCTTCATGATTTTTCCAGGGACTGAGGTGAAACTGACCTGTCTGTAGTTCCCTGGATCTTCCTTTATCCCTTTGTTAAATATGGGCAGTATGTTTCCCCTTTCCCAATCATCCAGCACCTCTTCCAATCACCCTGAGTTTTTTCAAAGATGATGGCCAGTGGCTCTGCAGTCATATCAGTCAACTCGCTCAGCACCCTCTAGTGCAGGCTTGTCTAACATACGGCCAAGCCAAGCCATTTTCTGAGACCTGAGGTGCTGTGATGGGAAACGAAAGTAAATGCTGTTTACTTTCGTTCCCACCCCTTGTCCCTGCCCCAGCCCCTCAGCAGTGCGGGGGTGGTCCTTTGGCTGAGGTCTGGCCCACTGGGTGATAGGGTGATTAAAAAGTTCATGATCCGGCCCCACATTCAAAAAGGTTGGACACCCCTGCTCTAGTGCATCCTGTTTGGCCCCATGGACTTGTATTTGTCCAGCTTTTCTAAATAGTCTCTAAACTGTTCTTTAGCTGCTGTTGGCTGCTCACCTCCTCCCCAAACTGTGCTGCCTGGTGCAGTAGTCTAGGAGCTGACCTTTCTTGTGAAGACAGAGATAAAAAAGGTACTGAGTACTTCAGCCTTTTCTGTATCCTCTGTCACTAGGTTGCCTCCCCCATTCAGTAAGGGACCCACACTTTCCCTGATCCTCCTGTTATTACTGACATACTTGTAGAAACCCTTCTTGTTACCCTTCATATCCCTTGCTAGCTGCAACTCCAATTGCACTTTGACCTTCCTGACTTCATCCGAGCATGAAGATGGGATAAGAAGCAATACTCTTTAGGCCTGTGCAAAGCAGCTAGTATTCGCTTCGGATTTGGATGATTTGGGGGACAGTGATTTGATTCAGTGATTTGAATCACTGTCCTGAATCAATCTGGCTGAATCACCCAGTTCCATCCCTCGCCTGCTCTCCCAGCCCCAGCGATGGCTGCCCCACCCTCCCCAGCTCCCGGCACTTTGAAAAAAATAGGCCCAACTCACCAGGTGCTGCTGGGTGGGGGGGCATTCCCCGTTGCTCCCCACTGCCCCAAGCTGCATGGGGGGCTCTGCACAAGCTCCCTCCCCCTTCCCCTGCCATGGCTGCCCTGCCTGCCCCAGGTCCAGCCCTTTAATCAGGTTGATTTGTTTCTGCACTCTCAGTAAGGCTTCTTTAGAGTACAGACAGCTCTCCTGGACTCTCCTGGAGATCCACAGCCTGCTGCCGACTCACTGGCATGTGGGTATTGTATTGTGTATGAAGCTATCTGTGGATTTATATATTCAAGTTGATTTCAATTTCCTTTATTTTTTTTTGCAGCAGGAGTTGCTTCTATAAGTTCTGAAGCCTTCAGAGAAACCCCTAGCACTTTACACCTAGGCCTTTGTTTTAAAGTGTATGGGCACAGTCTCAGCTGATGAAATTGGGGGCAGGTCTTCGACTTCAGTAGAGCTCTGTTGCTTTGGTCTAGCTGATCTTACATATGCTTTTGAATATATTCAGAGCTGTGCATATTTTGCATTTACCTTTGTGCACTGTGCTTTATCCACCAGCCAAGGAGAATACAACAGGCTTGTGATGCATGCAAGACATGATCACTTGAAAAAAAGCGCCTCCTTAGACTCTGATAAACTGCCTGTTCTGGAAATTAGATTCTCCATTCATTGGAGAAATCATCCTCTTCCTGTCAAAATGGACTCAAGTGCAACCCCCCCCCCAACTGTAGCACCATTTCCCCTGCACTCGTAAGGGAATGAATGAAAGCGGGGCACATTCCTTGCAATGGTGAATTTTGTTTCACTTCCCAGAGTCATGGAGGATCCTTGTATACCAGGATCAGTGTCAATCTGCTACATAGTGACTGGGACAGGGTTTGGGGGCCCATTCAACACACAGGTACTTTTCTCCATGCTCTGGAATGCTGTCTCACAAGAGATCTCTGTGTGCTGCTCTGTAAAGGATATTTCCTACTGTGTAGAGAACATTTTTTGGCCACATTCACATGTAATCCATTGAGTCACAAATCTTTGCTGAGGTTCCTCCAGCTTCAGAACTGGAAAAAATACTTCAGAGTAGCTTGACAGTTTCTCCCCAACTTGGAAGAACACTCTTAGCACATGGCCTGGCTGCTCAGGCTTGGCTCTGGAGCTCAGCTCTGGTCATAGGCACTGCTCCATTACTCTTTACAGACAGTGGCTTTAGAAAAGCAATTTTTAGGTTAAAAAGTTAGTGACTGCAGTCATAGGCAGACAAGGTTCCTTGGGTGAATTTGATATCTTTTATTAGACCAACCCAAATGGTTGGAGAATAGTTATTAAGCAAGCTTTCGGGTTCAAAAACCCTTCGTCAGGCTAAGGAAGCTTCAGCAGTTGGTGTGTTCTCTTCCTGGATGGAATGAAAAGTAAAGAAGCCAGGGGCTGGGCTGGGCTGGGGAGTCAGTTGCCAGGCAGATTATAATGTATCAAAAATCCAATGTCTATGTTTAGTCCCTGATCTCTAGTATCCAGCAGGTTGATGAAATGGAGCTCATAGGCTCGTCTCTGGGAAGTGTTGTGTAAGTTTCCCTTGAGGATCAGGACTGAGAGATTGGAGAGAGAGTGGCCCTCCTGTGAGAAATGTGCCCCCACCGGTAATTGGGTGTTTCTGTCTTTGATAGATTTCCGGTGTGCGTTCATTCTGGTGTGCAGTTGTTGTCTGGTCTCTCCTACATATCTTCCATCAGGGCATTTGGTGCATTGGATGAGGTATACTACATTCCTGGAGGTGCAGCTGTAAGATCCTGGGATGCTGATGGCTCTGTTGTGGGGTGTAGTAATAGTGGAGGTGGTGGAGATGTGTTGGCAGGTTTTGCATTTCTTGTCCTGGCACGGTCTGGATCCTTTTGGTGTGTTCTGGGCTTGAGGAAGTTTGCTTCTGGTGATGGGGTTGGCGAGGTTCGGTGCTTGTTTGAAGGCTAGGATGGGTGGCTCTGGGAAGATCTTTTTAAGAATAGGTTCTCTTTCTAATATGGGTTGCAATTTTTTGAGGATTTTCTGTACAGGTTCAAGGGAGGGGTGAGACGTCATAACCAGCGGTGTGCGATTTGTGGGTGTTTTTCTTCTGTACTGCAGCAGTTCTTCACATGGTATCCAGGTGGCTCTTTCAAACGTGCGATCTACCTCTCTGGAGGAGTGTCCTTGCTGGGTGAAAGCCTTTTTAAGGTTGGTGAGGTGGCAATCCCGGGTGTTCTCTTCAGTACAAATGCTGTGGTATCTGAGGGCTTGGCTGTATATCACAGCTTTTTTGGTGTGCTTAGGGTGATTGCTGGTTCTGTGCAGATATGTATGTTGGTCTGTGGGTTTCTTGTATACTGTGGTCTGTATTTTACCCTTCTGGATACTGATTGCAGTCATCACATTCTTTTGTATTGTGAGAAAACATATTTTTGGATGCATGCATAGGTACCCATAACTGAATGCTAATACCCCAGGGCTCCTGTCTGGAGTTTATGTATACCACTGAAGTTACCTTCTGAAAAAAATTGTTGTGTGTGCAACCTTTAAAAGACTAGTGTCCATTGAGTTTTAGGCAGGTGTCCTATTCATTTAGTTAGCAGGCTGGTAAGTAGTCCTTTATTAGTTTGTTGTGGAGTCTGCCACCATCTCTATTTCATAGGCAGGCAGATGAAGGTTAGAAGGATTAAAGACAAGATTCCTCACTATGTTTATGTAAATAGTTGTGAACATTCTCATCATGAAATCATGCAGTCATGAGTTAAGTGACAGTATCAGGACAAAAGTCGCAGGCTAGCCGGGCAGTGTGCTACATATACATTGCCTCTCTCTCCCAGGCCAGATTCCAAAGGCCTCAGTTCAGTGCATGTGAGTCAATTAATCCTTTTCCTCTTTACCAAACTATTTCAAAACAAAGAAAAGCTTTCTTGAGGTAAAACAGCCAGCTTCTCCTATCTCCCTCTAAGCATCTATAGTTGCCAGGAAAGTTGATTATTAGGGCTGTGCAAAGCTTCGGGTGCTGATTCAATTTGGAGGAGATTAGGCCTGATTCAGTGACCAAATCTCCGAATCTGAATCAAATCAGGAGACCAATTAAAAGGTCCGAATCAATTCAAAGCTCTCTGAATCAATTCAGAAACAATTTGGAGAACTTCAGTGATTCGAGCAGTCCCTGCTTGCTGCAGCAGGGAACTGGACACGGACTGCATGCTGGTAAGTAG
>NW_005841949.1:1941386-1955572 GCF_000455745.1 Alligator sinensis | reverse complement strand
AAAAAAAAAAAAAAAAAAGCCCCACCTCTGCTCCAGCAGCCTAGGGGCTTCTGGGGGCTTGTGGTAGAACCTCACTGCCCCACGCTGCATGGGGAGCTCTGTCATGTGCCTCCCAACCTCTGCCCGCCCCAGCTCCTGGCCCTTTAAAAAAAAAAAAAAAAGCCCCACCTCTGCTCCAGCAGCCTAGGGGCTTCTGGGGGCTTGTGGTAGAACCCCCCATGCAGCACGGGGCAGTAGGGGGCAGTAGGGATGGCTCCCCACCGGGCAGGAGCTCGTGAGTTGGGGCTTTTTTTCTTTTTTTTCACAGCCACCCCCATGCAGCACAGGGCAGACATGGGGGTGGCTGAGAAAGCGGATGGGGGTTTGGGGGCTCAGGGCAGAGCCCCCCATGCAGCATGGGGCAGCCGGGGGAAGCAGAGATTGCCCCCCTCACTGGCAGCAGCCGGTGAGTGGGGACTTTTATTTTAAAGAACCAGGAGCTGGGAGAGCGGGCGGGACAGCCATTGAGAGCGGGCAGGGGACGAGGCCAATTCGGAGATTCAGCCGGTTTGGCTGCGGCCGAATCTCCAAAACAAATTCAGCCGAATCAATTCGGGACAGTGATTCGAATCACCAAATTGAATCACTGTCCCCTGAATCGACTGAATTCAAAGCGAATACTAGCCGCTTCGCACAGACCTATTGATTAGGAAGGAGAAACATGGCAGATGTCCACTCTTGTCATTCAGGAGGCCCTGACCAAGTGGTGACTAAGGTGGCAACCTTCAAAAGCACATGAATGATATAGAAACAGAAGTCTTTTTGACTTCCAGTGGCACTGCTGCTCCTTAGTCAAGAAGCCACTTTTGAAAATGACACTGTAAATTATTACCAGCCTTGGGAGTGCGTATCTCAAAAGAAATACAGAAAAAAGGTTCACTCTTTGCAGTCCAATATACCATCTCTGTGTACTTTTCTCTTTATCAAGAGGATCATGAGTACATCACAGGAGGACACAAACTTTGTTGGTCTTGACCATGTTTACTATCAGGATGAGTTAATACATTAATTGATTTATTTACAAACTGAAACAAAAGCTAGAAATTGTTATTCGTGTATTGTCCCAGTGTATAAAATAATTCACTTGGAAGAGGCAGCTGAATCTTTTGCTCTGTTCTAGGTGAAGATATCCACATAAGTATGTATGGAGCTGCCACAGATGTCAACATCAGGCTGAACAAGAACTCCTTGACAATTGAGAAGGCATATATTACCCTGGCAAACCAGAGATCGGTGGTCATACATAATCGAAGTGATATCATAGCACACTTCCAGTGGAAGGTTTTTGCAACTCAGGAAGAGGAGGATCAACAAAAACAAAGGTTAATTTGAAAGATAGATAGATTCCAACATGGTATTTTCTTATAGGTCAACTCCATGTATGATTAAAGCTTTACAGCCTTTGCACAGATACGATCAAATTGTATTTTACTCTCACCGTCCTGGCTGGAGATGCATCACTGGGATCTAAGGCAGTGGGTCACAACATTTTTCATACCAGCTCTACCCCCAGTACAACTTTAAAAGTATGGTTCGAAGAGAAGCATAGTTGTGATGCCCTGACACCTGTGGGTCATGACCCCAAGCAAGGACATCCATGCTCTTAAATGTTTAATTAACCTACACTGTTTTTTCAGTATGTGAATAGTGTGAAAATATTGTAATCATGATAATAGCACATTTTACAGTTTTCTGGAGGAAAAAATCAGTTACATCAAGAAACTATTGCTTTAATAAGAAAACTAGTGTAACCATTGGTATTACAAGACAATAGAGTGACTTAATCCTGTGCTCAGTGGCCACATGCCCAACTGCTACAGTGGCTTCTGTGAAATGATAAAGTAGTAAAGCCCAAATGAGACTGATTCTGAGACTGCTCGAACTTGTACAGAGGTTCACCTCTGACACTGGCCAGCCTCAGAATTAACAAAGAGCATTTTTTTTTATTCATTATGCTGCTGAATAGAATGTCTTATAACCTATGGAGGAGTGAGTGGTTAAGGTGAAAACACTTTAAAAAAAGACAATTTCTAGGTGTTGTTTAATAGTGAAGAGGAGCTGAGATTGACTGAGGAGAGGTCAACTCCACCTCAGGGTTTGCCAGAGCAGCATAGGATCCCCTACCAATGTAATGCTTTGTTTACACTTATGGATCAGTCACAGGACTATCTTCAAACCCATAATCACTAGCCATCTACAGAAAGAACCCATAGGCTTCACCAGTCTGACCTTTGACCATTTGCTGAGTATCCAAGGTTTGAGGTTTAACTTGCTGCCACCCATCCCTCCCTTAAGGGGGTTTGGAACTCACTCAGACACTGCAGGGTGCAAATATAGCAGGTTGTCCAGCAGCAAATCTCTGCTTCTGCCTTCTGATCCTTCTGCACCCCAACTTTGTCTCTTCTGCACATTGTTAAAGCCAGTCACAGGAAGACAAATAAGTAGTGTGCAGACTGATTCCTAGAAGGGCTCTGCTTGAAGAACAAGAAGCAGAATGCAGTTGACTGCAAGGTAAGATTTTAATGGGGTAGGAAACTCATGTGGCTTGGACTAGTTAAGGGTAATCCTCAGGCTCAGTCCTAAATGACAGTGAGGATGCACCGTATGATGCAACAGGGGTATTCATAAAAGCAGAGATGGAGAAGTTATATGGGCCCTGGCTGCAACCTCCACAAATAGCATCCATCTGTTTGTTTTTGAAATAGTGCATAGTTTTTGGCTATTACTAGTTTCAGCTTTGTCCTTGATATCCATCATGACTTATGATAGGAAGAATTCCTTTCTGTCCCTATTGGCTTTTTCAAAGACTATACCCATTCCCTGTGGATGTGATCTTTCTGTTGGAATAAATAGGTTTGTCTCATCGTGACTGGATGGCAGTAATTCCCTCTGTACACAGCAAGAAAATCTGCTCAAGATCAGTCCAGACCATCAGCCTGTATAAAATGTGAGACGCCGAGAGGTTCCCCATTACTTCCTGGGGCACTTTCAAATTTATTAAAGCCCTTGGTGATCTCCACCTAAACTATCTTGAAACAGCCTCTTAATGCATGACTAAGCAAGGCATCTGTGGACATTTGAGATGCAGGAATTAGTTGCAACTGGGGTGAAAAAGTCAGGAGCCAGAAGTTAGGCATTCTTGCCTGTGGAGATTGGAACATGCCTTCCTTTGTGTGTGCCTTTTCAAGAATGTGGAAGTAGTTAGACCACTGACAGTTCAGGTTGTTAGGGTCAATCTTTCTGCTGCCCTACCTCCTGACAGCTTGGAACCTGAATCTCCTGCTTCCTGGGCAAGTGACCTAACCACTAGACTACTGGGCTACAGCATAGGCTTTACTCCATTGCTGCTGGCAGGTATGCATGCAGGGTGATTCTGTTTCACTGAAAAGTGAAATAGGATCCCAAACTGCGTGTAAGGTCATTTAGGTGTATACAGTGAAATAGGACTCTGCCCTAAATTTACTGCATGGAAGTGGTGTATAAACACCATCAGTTGGTGGTTTAATATGTTGAGATGTCTGTCCATTTCCACCAAAAATGTTAGGAAGTACAAAGCAAAAATTGATATAATATCTCTACCAGTGGAGCATCTTTTTTCCCTGCTCTAGCCATTCCTCCTCTCCCAGCCATTCTTGCTTTGCAGTCTGCTCACACTCCACATGAAGATTAATGTAAGGGTTTGGTATGAAATGCCACCTTCTTGAATATTCTTCTTTTATAACTGAAAATTTATATTGGCCAAAGAGCCACGAGGCCTAGCAAGTGGAAGAATGTAGTTCAGCCTTCAAAAATGACCTGGGATGTTTATGCTGCTGTCATCCCCTGCTGAAGGCATTGGGGATTCATTCTTCATTCTGGTGTCACTGTAAACAAAGGGACTTTTCAAAGTCATTGTGGTGTGGCTTGTACATTGGCCTTCTCGTAACTGGGCACTTTCAGGAACTGTAGTATTCATATATGCCAATAGCATTCCTTAGCCCATATCAAATAATTTAGGAGTAGAGACTTCCCAACCAATGGGAGTGGAGGGAAACAATTTTGGCTGAAATTAGCAGGGCGAGGGTCAGGGAAAGATACTGGGATTTGCTGGGTTTTGTCCTTGTGAACTCCAACAGTGGCCCCCTCTCATCCTTCCTGAGAGAACACCCACATAGAATATACAGGCACCTTTGTGAGTAGTTTTAGTGATCTGAGGCATCTTGATCACTTAAAATGAAATGTTTTAAAGAAGTGCAGAGAGACAGTTGAGGTAGAGTGTGTGTGGTCCTCTCAGAGCTACACACACAGTGATGTAGCTGGGTGGAGCAATTAGGGCAGCAGCCTTGGGCACCATCTTTGTGGAGGGGTGGTGGGAAAGGTGTGCAGAAATAACTGCCACCTTGGTGGCAGCTGGCCATGCTGGTGCCACGGGCACCATGGCAGCTATCACTGCCCTGTGCATTACGTCTGCCTCAAGCACAGCGGTGCCTTGCTATACCTCTGCATACATTTCTACTGTGTGAGATTTTTCTTCCCTTGTTTAGGGCCAAGAGGGTTTGCATATAAGTGTTTAGGAGGATGACTCTAATTATATATGAAGAGGGGGCTGGGACAGTATCCAGTCCTGCTGCTCTCATGTGCTTGCTTCATGTATTTACTTGGCTTCTTTGGCTAGCTGCACAAAAGTGCAGATAGAGACAGAGAGAGACTGCAGAGACAAATGACCAGGAATAATTTATCTGGACCAAGGTGAATGTGAGGGGACAGTACCGCATAGGGGAGTACAGACCAAAGCCCTCATTTTGGATAAAATGAAAAGCCAGGAAACAGTTCCTTCAGTCTACTGGTGCCTGTACACAAATGCAAAGGCTGCTCAAATGTGCTGTAATTACAGCACATCGAAGCAGACTTGATTAATTGAGTCAGTCTTTCTGCTGCCCTGTCTCCTGACAGCTTTATTTCCTGCTTCCTGGGCAAATGACCTAACCACTAGGCTATCAAGTCTGCTGGAGTGTGGTAATTACCATGCTCCAGCAGCCCCCTGCGTCCCATGTATCAGCATCCACATACTTAAAAATGGGGGGGGGGGTGTTTATACTAAAGCTCATCGAATGAGCTTTAGTTCAAGTGCCCCCGCCACCATTTTTAAGGGTGGGGACACTGATGCATGAGATGCTGCAGCACTTTAATTAGACTGGCTCTTGGAGCTGCTCTTATTAAAGCACCCCCCCACCCCTCCCAACCTCCGAAGCACATGTAAAAGTGCCCAGGATAGCTGTCATTCCACATCCATTTTCATGTCACACGTGAACACTTGCTCTTAGCAACTTGGGAGGGGAATTGGGAATCTACGTTTACAAATTAGAGGATTTGGGGATTGGTTCTCTAGTTTTTCAGGCTCAGAAGGAAGCAAGTGTCCAAAGGCCACACTTTTAACCCACACATGATCAGGAAAAACTGCCTTAGACTGGAGCTAGTTTTAAGGGTTTCTGAGCAAATAAAGTTCAACATAATTGGGTCACCAATGCCTTGAAGGGCATAACTAGTTTTCTATTGCTCTCTGTTTTTAATTACAGTGTATATGACTACTGTACAAACCCAGTGTTCAAAAGAAAAATCTAGTGACCTTCCACTGGAATTCTCTCCCTGCTTTCTTCTGCTCTTCTTCATATTTCTGCATCTCCAGCCTCTAAAAGCCCCTAAAAAGTCTCTGATAGTAATAGTGGGCTTGCCCTTTAGCCAAATCCAGGCAGATTTATGTATTTGATCTTATGCCAACTTCCATTTTAAGATTTCAGTCTAATTTTTTTCATTTCTTCCATCCCTAATGGATGATCACAAGTGTGGGGCAAACATCTGTGGCATCACCCACTAATGCCCACACTAATGCACACCCTATTTTTGCTGTGATCTAACATACTGAAAATTGAATGTGGTATCCCACAAAGATTAAACTCTTTATCCACACCCTATTAGTTGATGGCCTGAATTGCTATCTATAAACTGCCCTCGTTCATTCACAAAACACATGATCTGTGGGATACTGCTCTGTGGTTTCTACGGTGCAGTGGTGGCCAAGCATGTACCAAGAACAGCCAACTGAAAACTCAGAATCAGGAATTCAACAGGTATGGGTCCGGGACTAGTTCAAGGAAATTTGGGTCTCCTTGTGAAACCATTTCACTAGGCTCATCTGTCTGCAAGTACGAAGAGCCAGTCCATTCCACTAATGACCATATGGCCTTGACTCTGTCAAGTCAGCTCAGTCCCATGTGGAAGAAGCAGTATTTGTGAAGGAGTCTGAAGATTAGCAAATAGAATAACAGAATCGAAAGGTGGGAAGGGACATACAAAATCATATAATCCAGCCCCCTTCAAAAATGCAGGGTGCACTTTCCCTAAACTATCCCAGACACATGCCTAACCAATGCCCTGTTGGAAATGTCCCGTGAAATTTTCCTAGGTAGTTTCTTCCATTGTCTTGCTGCTTTTACAGTTAGGCAGGTTTTTTCCTTGAGATTAAATCTCTTTAGCTATAGTTTAAACTCAACGCCTTGTTTTCTGCCCTCTGAGAAGGGAAAACAGTTGTTCTTCCTCTTCTTTATGGCCGCCTTTCAGATATCTGGAAACTTCTATAATTTGTCCCCCTCTCTTAATCTCTTTCTCCGGACCAAACATACCTCTCAACCTTTCTTCACCTGGCTTTAATTTCCCCCTTCTCCTCCACTCCCAAATCTTGCCACTCATTCGTGGCTCTTGTCTAGATTCTCTGCATCCTTCTAAATGCAGATTTCAGAAAAGGACACTGTGGCAGAAATGCCACCGTCTGTGTCCCTCTCCAGAGATCTGTCTCTGCTAGCCTGAGAGGTTGGTGTTGAATCCCTCAGGGCGGGGATCTCCCTCCCTTGTCTACATGACAAAAGCCTGGTGCCTTGGAGGCGGATGCTCTGGTCACCTGGGGGGGGAAGCCCCGCTCACCAGCCCAGGTAGCCAGTGATGCTTTTTCAGATTGGTTGGCTAATGGCCAGCACTGGCAGCTTCGATTGGACCAGGCGGCTGAGGTCAGAGAGGTTATTTAAAGGCCCGGTCCAGGAAGAAGGGCAGCCATTAGCCATGTGGTCACCCAGGTGAATCTGAAACAGGCTTCCTCGTCATAACCGCATGTTCAAAGAGTGATCTGCCTCCAGAGGAAACTCCAACCACCTCTGGATGCTGTGTGTGAGTAAGCTACTCGAGATCCGACTAGATATTTAGCTTACAGTAACTCAGATGCGTGTTTAAACGGCTACCTCAGCCATTCTAGTTTGCTCTATGGGATTCCTCTGATATTCCTCTGATATTTCCATGATATTGCTCTACCTTTTACCCTGTTTCCACCCTACCCCCTGTAATCAATAAAGTTCTCCTTTGTGACCGGTGTGGGAGACTTATTGAGGGGTGGGTCTAAATTATGCCTAGGAGGCCCCTTAGGTCTGTGGACTAAGGGAGGCTTCCCTAATAGGCCCCTGACTTGGGGAAGTGCCCCAAGCGCTGGTATTGGGTCTAGTACCCATTGGACGATCAGGCCTGCGTTCTCCAAGGTGCGCAGGGCCAGAATTGAGTCCAGAGCCTTGGAGGGTGGCAGTGGGAACCCCAGGCTAGCGGGTGTGCTCCAGGGAAGGGGTGGGCCAGACATAAGGCACCCCAGGGAGGGCACTCGGAGTCTGGAAGGTGGTCAGGCGCAGTGAGGTGGGAGGCTCAACGCAGGAGCGCCCCCTACTGGCCCGCCACAGACACGATACTCCAGTTGAGGCCTAACCAAATACTGAGTAGAGAGGTACTATCACTTCTTGTGTTTGGCATACTATCCTTCTTTGAATATAGCCCCAAAATGCATTTTTTTTGTGTGACGGCATCATATTGCTGACTCACACTGAGATCCTGATCCACCACAATCTCCCAATCCTTCTCAGCAATACTACTGCCTAGCCAGCTATCCCTCATTCTATAGTTGTGCATTTGGTGTTTCTTTTCTAGGTACAACACCTTATATTTGTCGCTATTGAATTTCATTTTGTTGTCTGTAGTTCAGTGCTCCAATTTATCAAGATCTTCTTAAATTCTAATTCTGTCCTCCAAAGAGTCTGCATCCTCTCCCAGTGTTGTTTATCACACCAACCATGATCAGTGAGCTGTCTGTTCCTTCATCCAAACCATTAATAAAAATGTTAAACAGTGCTGGACCCAGAACAGACCCCTGTGAAACTTCACTTGAGACCTCTTGCCTTTTCCGACATTGATCAATGTATAGTTACTCTTTGCTTGCAGCTATTCAACCAATTATGTATTCATCTAGCAGTAATTCTGTCTGGGCCACATTTCTCCAGTTTACTTGTGAGAATGTCACATGGGATTGTGTCAAAAGCTTTACTAGAGTCCAGCAGGTATATTACGTCCACTGCATTTCTCTCTTCCACCAAACTAGTTACCCTGTCAAAGAAGGAAATCAAGTTGGTTGGTATGATTTGTTCTTAACAAATTCATTTTGGCTGTTATGATCCCCTTTCCTCATCCCAATCTTTACAAATTGACTCTTCTATAATTTGCTCCAGGAGCTTATGAAGTTTTGAAGTCAGGCTGACTGATAATTTCCTGGGTCCTCCTTTTTCTCTTTTTTAAAAACAGGTACTATTTTAGACCTTCAGTCATTTGGGATCTTGCCAGTCATCCATGACTTTGCAAATATTATTGACAATGGCTCTGAGATTTCTTCATCTAGCTTCTTTAGGATCCAGGGAAGAATTTTATCAGACGTGGCTGACTTAGTCGCTCAAATTTGTCAAAAGCTCTCTACTTCACTTTCTATTTATCTTGATCTACAGCCCTTCCCTTCTTTGTTTATATTAATTTTGGAAGTTGTCTGGACACAGTTTACTTTTTTTGTGAAAATTGCAGCAAAGTAGTCATTGAGTAGCTGTACCTTTTTTACAGTTCTATGAATAGCTTCACCATATCATTGAGCAGTTGACCCACAATTAACCTCATCTTTCTTTTCTGCCTGTAGAATCCTTTCCAGTTGTCTTTAACAGTCCTTGTCAATTGTACCCACTTTTACCTTTACTTTCCTAATTTTTATCCTTAGATATTCTTGCTGTTCCTTGTTATATGGCCTTAATGACTCAACCTTTCTTCCATTGTCCGTTTTCTTTATCTCTTGATTTTGGAGGTTAGGAGCCCAAAGGAGGTATGGGGAAATCACTGTGACTGGTGCTCCTGAGATGTTTTTGAAAATCCACCCACAGTCTTATTCAAATAGCACCCTCTCTGATGATCATAACAGATACTGACCCTCTCAGGGCACATGTCCCAACAAGCGTGCACGTGCAGTTTGCGGCACCGCAACCTGCATCCAGCACACATGCACCCATTCACCGTGCTGCTAATTAGCAGCACAGCAGTTTTTCTTGACACTGGAAGATCCTGATGTAAAAAAAACCTGCTAATAAAAGCCACATGCCGCAGCAGCATGCACTGCCAGAAATGAAGCCTGGCTGGCCAGAGCCATGCTTGGACTGCTGGCCAGGCACGTGCTGGACCACGTGTGCAGGAGCATGCTTGGGGACAAATATGTGCCACTGCTATTTGTCCCATGAAAAATGTGTACCCCTGCACGTGCGCGATCATTGGGACATGCCCTCAGTGACCATTGTCATAGTCTGAGCACAGTACAATGAAGAAGGACAGTCTCGTTTGGATGCCACATGCAGCACTTCCTATCACTCTGTGAGAAGCAACAGCTGATTGAGGGGTAGGTGGATTTTGAACAGTGCCATCAGATATGACAAAGGCTGCAGAACATAGCATGGCATTTTTTTACTGTAATTCCTATGGCATGGGCCCATCAACTTTCCCTTTCCTATTCATGGCTCTTGACTTTCAAAAATGCTGTATCCTTCAGTATGCTGAAATACAGAGGAAGGGTGAAGAGGGAGAAGTACCTCTTCCACCAAGCATGCACAGAGCAAAATACCCTGCCTTACAAAATGAAACAGCAATTTCATTCCTAATTCATTAGAAAACCCATTGATTCAGTTATGCCCTCAGCCATGTGGTAGGTTGCTTCCTGCAACACTGAACTGTGAGTGTCACTGCCCCAGCACATTGGTGATGTTCTTTGGAAGAAAATATTGCTTATTAAATTATCTGCTTCCTTTGTCTCTCCCTTTGGCTTTAGGCTCTGTTACAGACAGCAGACCCAGGAAGACAATGAGACTGATCGATTTCTAAAGGAATGCAGTGCAGATCCTACGCTCCGAGAACGCCTTTCCATTCTCTCCGACAGTTTTCAGAACCACAGAAGGATGGTGCAAGGAGATTCTATGCTCTTCTCTGATAACATCTTTACTATTGAGCCAGTGGTGAGTGCAGACTAAGTATCTTACCCTGTACACTCTGCGTCATAAGGTCACACAATAGACAAATGCATATTGTTCAGTCACTAAGAGAGTCAGCTTTGCAATGTCTCCAGCTAGAAATGAAGAGCAAAATGCAACGTTATTGCTGAGTGGAGATTCCTAACAAGCAATAAAAATGTGTTTTCATCAAAACCACTCCGTTACACCCACAATCTGATTTTTACCAGTTTGTGTTCTCCAGCAGACAGTGGAGTGGTCCAGCCTGGGAGACAGTAGAATCAGATTCTGTTCTTGCTCTGCTGTTAAATAGTCATATAACCTTGGGCAAGTTACTTACATTCCCTGGCTCCATTACTTCATCTATAAAATAGGGAAAATGATACTTATTCTTTTTTTCTTTTGTTTTCTTGGTTAAGTCCTTTGAAGTCTATGACTGAAAAAGCTGTATATAGGAGCTAAGTAGTACTTGACCATTCAGTGCTAATATATTTAACTGTCCTTTCATAAGCAGGTGTTAGTATATGGTAGCTATTTATTACATGCGCCTGTATGAGAAACACTAGCAGCTTGCATTGTTCAGAGAGGGCACGTCTTGAGTATGTGGTATTTCAAGATTAATAACTTGTTATTGTGGCCACTGCTGATCACACAGTCAGTCCAAGGCCAAGAGGTCTTTTGGGGATACAGGGCCAAATTCAGGCCAGGGGTAATCATAGAGGTATGTCCCCATACAGTTCTATCTGTATAGCTTTGACTTACGCCAGGTCTGAATTTGCCCTCCAGGATCATTCCTAAGTCCTTCCATAAGCATGACGCATTGGAATACATTTGGTATTTTTAATATATGTACCTTTAAAAGCAAGTTTTGCATGTCTTTGTAAACCTAATCTAGCTATGTGAACAAAAAACCAGGCATGCAGATTAACTGAAGCTGTAATTCTCTATATTTACACTGTCTGATATAATGTCTTCTCACTTTGCTGGGTAATGAAAAACCCTTTTCATTTTCTTTTGAGTAAATCCTGGAATAAATCCAATATCTTTTTTTTATTAAAATATATGGAACTCATTTTTTCTTACAGAAGGCGTCAGGTTTTTAGTTCCTTTGTATGTCTGGAGTAAAGCCCCTCCTGAAAACAGATTTTCACTGCTATAAGTAAGAGCTGACTGTTAAATCAGAGGTTGTAGTAAAGTATATTACACATAGTGGAGTGGTCCCACAGCCAAATGGGCAGAATCTAGAATGGGGGGTGGCCCAACCCCCGGCCCTAGCAACAAGGGAACTATGAAAAAGTATCTACTGTACAATCTCAAAGGCAACTTAAAGGCTTTGGCTCAGACCCTCAGTGGGAGTTAAGCCCCTCAACTGGGGTTATGTACCTGAATAGCTTTAAGGATTTGGGCCTTGAAGTCTCTCAGAGTCAATGAAGCTTATTTTTCCAAGTGATTAAACCACTTCTAGAAATGTAGCTTGAGTTCCTAAGTCACATAGGTTCTTTTAAAAGTACTATCTGGCATTGTGATACAGTACATATAGACAGTTAATGAATGTAAACTAACTGGCCAGCAGCAGTGACCTCAGCTAGACTACGCTGCTCTTAACTGGCTGCCTAAGACATTACTTAACTCAGAATTAATGTATCTGTGTCCACTTGGTTCTAGGGTTGGCCAATTACTCATCACTGCTAATTAGTAGGGCTGTGCGAAGCTTTGGGTGATGATTCGATTTAGAGGAGATTCGGCCCAATTCAGTGGCCAAATCTCCGAATCCGAATTGAATCAGGGGACCAATTGATAGGTCCAAATTGATTGAAAGCTCAAAGATTCAGAGAGTTTTGATTCGGGCAGTCCCCGGCTCCCAAATGGGAAGTACTAGGGGTGGGGGAGGGGACTATGGGGGGCCTCTGCCAGGCTCCATGACCACCCTGCTCCCCCAGCCCTCCCCCATCCCCTCCCAGCCCCCCACGGGTGCCCCGCCCAGGCCAGCTCCGGCCCTTTAAGAAAAAAAAACAAGAAAAGCTCTGGGACTCGCCTGTCAGGGCTTCGGGGGCTCATGCAGAGCCCCCCAGGGATCTCCCTGTGAGGACAGGAGCGGAGAGTCCTGGGGCTTTTTCAGGGTTTTTTTCTTAAAGGGCTGGAGCTAGCCCGGGTGGGACACCCGTGGGGGGGCTGGGAGAATGAGGGAGGGGTCAGGGGGCTCATGCAGAGCCTCCCATGCAGCGTGGGGCAGTGGGGGGGGTAGCAGGGATCGTCCCCCCCCCCAGCAGCACCCGCTGAGTTGGGGTTTTTTTATAAGCAGGTGCCAGGAGCTGGGGCAGCCATTGCCGGGCTGGGAGATGGGCCTGGCCTGGCCGATTCTGAGATTTGGCAGCAGCCGAATCTCCAAATCAGATTCAGCTGAATCGAATCGGGATAGTGATTCAAACCACCAAATCGAATCACTGCCCCCCAAATTGATCAAATCCAAAGCGAATACTAGCCGCTTTGCACAGGCCTCCTAATTAGCTCACCTAAAGGGCCATGTAAATACAGCTACATTGCTTAAGGCCTTTTTGAGGGTACTGCTGCCAAGCATGTTAAGTTTACTGGGTAGACATTACTTAAATCTCCTGTTCATAGTTCATGGAATATGTAATAATTTATTTCATCTCATACAAATTAGTACTTCTATTTTTAATTCCATTCTTATTCTGACTTAATTTTTCCATTCCAATATCACTATATTTCCCATCTAGTATCAAATCTTTGGCAATCTCACCCATTCGCTCTATTTTTCTGAATCTGTCATCTATATTCCCATCTCTGCATCTCTCTCCCCTTCTGTTCTGGTAACTATTGATTTAGGCTAGGCATTGGGACCCTGATTGAACACAGCAGTTTTTTGAAGGGTGATATGGCTTTGGATGTAAAAGCCTCTGATCAAGCTAAGTGTATGGAGCACTGGCTGAGGTGAGTAACACTTCTGCTCTTGTCTGCAGGTGCCACTGCTATCACAGACTATTGTAGATGTCAGCCAATGTAGGGTTAACTTATCTGACAAAATAAAATAGGAAAATGGCAAATAATTTCTGAATCAACATGTGACTATAAACCTCTGAAACATGTGACTATAAACATTTTCAGCAGCTTTCCATGCCCATGGGAAACAAACTGCTGTGCAACTCTGACTTTCTGAGTGCATCTCGAATTTGGTTTAATTTATTTTTGCAAATAGACATGATCTGTCAGCAGAAACAGCAGTGGTGGAAGCCCAGGTGGCTACCAAAGGACAAAGATCTCGCTGTACTGCAATTTTTTTTTTGAAGCATAGTGTGCCATTTGCTGTGAGACGCATTGCAACCGTGTGGGAGCTGACTCCTTGGAAATGGAAACCAGAAAAGAGAAGGAGCTTGGGGATTTGCTACCATTGCACTGTCCTTGACAAGTCATCACTGTCCTCTTATTGCCTTCTACTGATTCCTCAGCCTCCTAAGTTCATGCTGGATAATGCCTCCATTATTGTAGTATGGTATGGCAGGGGAAAGGCAAGTGTTACACATTTACTTCTCCCTGCTATTGTATATTACACTTACTAGTGTTACAGAGGCTCTCCAAACTGTGATTTGTTTAGCTATGCTCATTAAAAATGAGGCCACTGTTGACCAAATCTGTCTTTGCCAGGAGGAGTTCTCTCTTTTGGGAAGGGTTGCATCCATATAGCAACCCTTTTGTGTTGTCATGACACCACTTCCCTCAGCATTGCACTCCATGCAGCAGGTGGGCAGCTTGCATCCA
>NW_005841949.1:1925979-1941376 GCF_000455745.1 Alligator sinensis | reverse complement strand
CCTGCTCCATGCACAAATGTCTCAGTGACATTGAGCCATGAACACTGTAGAATCATGCTTGTGGCTTTGCATCTTTTATTTCTTTCAAGGTCACGATTGTCTTTTCAGTGAAGCATCAGTTGTTTGGGACAAGGCTCAGATATTGGCTTTTGTACTCTTCATTTTTATGATGAAGGGTACCCTGGTCTAGTGGAATGTGCTTGGGAGTCAGCAGCCCCTTAGTTCCATTACAAGCTCTTCTTGTTTCTTTATTGCTTTGAGCAAGTGAATTGACCTCTTTGCATCTACCTAGCTCTGTCCTATCTATTTGATGGGATTAAGAGCATGATACTCAGGGTTTGTGAAAACATCAGTTAGGCTCGTGTTTTCAAAAATGGCCTTTCTCATTTTAGATGATATAGAGCCTGGTCTGGAAAGCTGTAGGGATTGGTAGGGATTGTTGTAGGAATTGGCATCTCTGAAAATCTGGCTATGGGCATCTGAAGCTAGGCACTTGCACTTAAAGGCCTTTTATGGACATATAACATGCTCTGATTCTTAGAAGGCTGTTTTCCCCTGTAGCAGGGCCATATCCTGGGGTGGCTGTGATTCACTTTAGCAAGCTGGTACCCTCATACCCAGCTGACCCTAGTCTTGCCCCTTGGTCTCTGGGTTGTGGCCCTCCTGGTCCTAGTAGTGCCTCAGGGCACTGGTTGCCTTATGAGCAGAGGTCCTGGTTTTCTCTGTTTAAAAATTGCAAATTCTCTCATTAAACCCTCAAAATCCACATTTTTCCGCAATTAAAATGAAATGCCACTGCATATATATAGGTATCAGTTGAATGTGGTGTTTTATTGATATATTTACAATATTAAAGCAATTTGGAAGCCTACCAGTGCCTCAATCACTATAATAAAATAAATTCTAAATACCTATAAATTTTGGTGTTTGATTTTGGGTTTTTTACCATGGAAAATCAGAGGCCCTCCGACCCCTTCACTCACCAAGATGTGGGTCCAGCAGCAGCTGTCCCCACCCCTGCCACTGTTTTGTGGTGCTGAGCAGCCCTGATATTCTGGTGCCCTGCCCATGACATTGCCCCTCGCTCCCAAGCCACAGCCCACAGCCCCCTGGCCCTGCCAGTGCTTCTCACTCCCTACCCACAAATCCCTGCCCCACCCAGCTGTGCCAGAGGGGGGCCCCAGCTGTGTCAGGGATCCAGGTCTGCAGCCCCCTGCCTGGCTGCCACGTGCATATGTGTGTGTGTGTGCATGCACATGGCACCCCCTCCCTGATTACCCTCCTCCTGCTCCACCCAGATCCTTGCAGGCTGGAACTCTGCCTGTCTGCAAGGGGAAACCTGCCGTTGCTTGTGTTTTTCTCCTTTAAAGGAGAAAAGATGTGTTTTTCTCCTTAAAAGGGTAAATCCACATTTTTCTCCTTAAAATAAGAAAATCCACATTTCACTGTAGTGAACAGAAAACTTGGATCCCTGCTTATTAGGGGTGCGCAAAGCAGGCCATCTTTGATTCAGATTTGGCCCAAATCAGGGACAGTGATTCAATTCGTTGATTTGGATCACTGTGCCCGATTAGATTCGATCGAATCTGAATCTGAAGATTCAGTGCTGATTCAGAGAATCAGCGATTTGGACATAAACACAGCTTTAAAAAATGTTTCTATACACCTTGAGATACCAGCGCGGCTTATGAACATTGCAATGCTGGGGTGGATGGAGCATCTCACAGGAGTGCAGGGGGGCCTTCCACGTGCTCAGCAGTGAACCAAGAAGTGGACCGGAAGTACTTCCGGTCCACTTCTGGGTCCACCAGGGAGCATGCGGGGGGCCCGCCACAGCCCCCTGGCTCAGCAATTGGCTGCAGGGGAACCCTGGGTGCCCCCCCAGACCCAGGAAGCATCAGTCGCCGAGCCAGGGAGTACATGGGGGGGCCCCCTGCACGCTCCCCGGCAGTCCCAGAAGTGGACCGGAAGTTCTTCTGGTCCCCTGCTGGGTCTGCTGCTGAGCGCACTGGGGACTGCTCCCGCCCCTGCCCTGGTGCTTCTGTGGGACACTCCATGTGCCCCAGCATCGCAGCATTCACAAGCCACCTGCTACCTAGTGAAAAAACATTTAAAGTTGTGTCTATGTCTGAATCTCTGAATTGATTCGGAGGGTTCCGATTCGATTCGGAGAGATTAAAAGGTCTTCTGATTCGATTAAGATTCGGAGATTTGGCCACTGAATCAGGCCGAATCTAATCGGGGACTGAAGCTTTGCACAGCCCTACTGCTTATGAGCTATATTCATGGCCTCCATTCTCCCCTGTGGCCATGTCTAGACCTCACAAGTGTTACTCCATGTTAATTTAGAGGGGGGGTCTCCATGGCCCCATTGCAGCTTTTGGCTCTCAGGTTTTGAACCTTTGTCCAGGCCTCAGCTTTCCCAGCCTTAGTCCTTTTATTCTGGCTATGACTATCAGCCCAGGTCCACTGTCCTGGACCTTGGCTACTGGGTCCCAGCCCCATCTCACACTCACGTGCTCTGGGCCTCTGTCACTTTGAGAGGTGAGAGCTCCTGGGATTTCATTGTATTGAATAATTAATTTGCTACAATGCCCAATGCCAATGCCTCGGATAAGTGTCTTTTTTTTTAACCCAAGGAAATCAATAAAATGAAGGTGCACACCATAGTCCATGAGGCACAGTTACTCGATGCACTTCCTAAAGCAATCTTGTGATAGACCACCATCCTACCACCAAAATCCTAACAGGTACCTGTGTAACATCAGAAGTAGAATCCCAAGATACAATTAGGAAAGATTTTTCTAAGAGAATGGAATAAACATACTGAAAGACTTGCGACCTTTCAGGGCCTTGGGCCCTGTCTTGTGCTCTGGGCCCCTGGTCTTATTCTGCACTTTTGTGCTTCAGACCAGTCCTCAGCCCTCTGGATCCTTGATCACAGGCTAAGCTGCCTGTCGCAGAGTATTCCATCAGGCACCCCTCCATGGTCTCCACACCTCCCATGTACCACAGTCCAGTCCTATGGTATCCAGCTTAACTACAGCATAAACAATGAAGCTGCTTTGCAAACTAAAAAGTCTCACCCCCTCTGGGTCAATGTCATCTACAAGCCCTACTTTCCATTGCTGTCTCTCATGCCAGCTCTTGCTGTTTTCTATCTTTTACTTCTTTTAAGATAAATGTCCCTTGTAGTTTTCCACCTCTGACTTAAATGTCTTTCTAAGAAGAACATGACTACCCAGGCTGACTACCCACTTCCAAAAACATCCTGAGGCTCATATACATGTAGCAGCTAGCCTGAAAGGGTAAGTAATGAACCGTAGCCATTTAACCAGCGGTTCCTATTTTCTGTGGTGCAGCAAAAATGTACAGAACCTCTTCAACAGCCTATTTTAATTTCCCAAGAGAAATAACTCAGTATTTCACTACTTTTATATCCCCATGTACAGTACCACTGATGGAAAAGGGGGTGGAAATTACTGAGAAGTTGCTTCTTTTGGGAAATATTTTTTCTTTTTTCTTTCTTTCTTTCTTTCTTTCTTTCTTTCTATTTTTTCATGGAATGGAAAGATTGCTCACCAACATACTTGATTTTTCCATCTGTCACTTATCTTCTGGAATTAAACTGACTGATAACAAGTACAGGGCAGATTTTTTGATAAGTTCTGCTGAAATTTTCTTTGCAAGCATCCAGAATTCTACAGAGCACTAATTTGATATCAGAAGCTTGAGAAACTGGGCTTTTTAACTAGTTTGGCAGATGGGTTTTGAGTGGGAATGTGAGTGGAGCATTCCAGCAATAACACCACATTTACTTACCCCTGGGTATTATGTTGGTGTGTGAAGGGATGGCTTTATTGCAAGTCTTTCAGTATGTTTATTCCATTCTCTTAGAAAAATCTTTCCTAATTGTACCTTAGGATTCTACTTCTGATGTTACACAGGTACCTGTTAGGATTTTGGTGGTAGGATGGTGGTCTATCAGAAGATTGCTTTAGGAAGTGCATCGAGTACCTGCGCCTCATGGACTATGGTGTGCACCTTCATTTTATTGATTTCCTTGGGTTAAAAAAAAGACACATATCCAAGGCATTGGGCATTGTAGCAAATTAATTATTCAATACAATGAAATCCCAGCAGCTAAAAAGCAGTCACTTTGGGTGCATGTACACATGACAGAGGTTTAGTCCTCAGGGTTTTATTCCCCTAAATTGAAATGGTGGACTTCCAATTGAAACCCATCATTTCAAGTTTTCTGTCACATTACTATGAGGGGCCCAATCCTTTTCTTTTCTTTTCTTTTCTTTTTTTGTCAGAGCCAGAGCCTGCCCACGGCCAGGGGAAAAGCTGCTGGTGGGCTAAGTGACCCCTGAGCTACAAGGGGCTCCGGTCCTTCCCTTTGCAGTGGTGGCACTGCCCAGGGCTGCCCAAGCAGGCTGCTAGTGAATCAGGCGCAGCCACAGCTTGGAGGCAACACCCAGCCCTATCTAACTCTTCCTCAGTCCCAAGCTAGAGCAGCACTCAGTCCATTAGAAGCCCACCTGTATGGCCCTGGGGGTGCCACCACTGCACAGGGATGGACCAGGGCCCTCCACAGCTCAGGGGCTGCTCAGCCCACCAGCAGCTTGCCCCCCGGCCAAGGGAGAGGCAGGCAGGCTCTGCCAGAAAAAAAAAAAAAAAGATTGGGTCCCTTGCCACTTCTGTCTTCAGCAGGTGCCTGTGACCAGCAGGATGCCTGGGGCCACCCGGGAACAGTGCAGGAAGGCAGCAGGAAGGCGCTTGGGTTTGCTGGTAGCTGGAAAAGGCAGCGGGGACAGTGCATAGGGCATGAGGCTGCCCAGGTAGGCTTCTAGCTGGCTGGGTGCTGCCCCAGCTTGGAGGCACCCGATCCAATGATTCCATGACCTTGCTTGGGCTTCCAGCTCCCTGTGCACTGGCCCTACCACCTTCTTCAGCTTCCAGCACACTCATCTTGTCCCTGGGGCAGCACAGAGAGGTGGCAGGAGGGTGGCTAGGTATGCTGGCAGCCGGAGAAGGTGGCAGGATTGGGGAACAGTGCATGGTGCGCTGGAAGCCCGGGCGGGCTAGAGGAAGTGTTGGATCGTGTGCCTCCAACCTGCTTGGCCAGCTAGCAGCCTACCCGAACTTCCAGCATGCCATGCACCATCACCACCACCTTCTCCAGCTGCCAGCAAACCCAGCCACTTTTCCACACTGCCCCAGGCAAGCCAGCCCATTCCTGGGCAGCCCCAGGCATCCTGCCAGCCACTGAACCCTGCTGAAACAGAAGCAGCGAGGGGTCTGATCCTTTTTTTCTGCAGAGCTTGCCCACCTCTACCGTGGCTGGGGGGTGAGCTGACGGCTTCATTGTTGCAATTTGCAAACTAAGCTACATGGGGAGTTTGCAGCAATGCAAACTCATTTTAAACCCCCCAGACTCTTGCACATGTACACTGTGACATCATTAAGCCACATAGAGACATTTTTGTCACATGTACATGTTAATGGTATCACGTGTACAAGCACCCTTTACTCTTAGTGACATTAAAATAGTCCTTCCAAAAGGAACTGTGCTAGTCAGACACATCCAGAGACTCATTTTCACATCTATATCTTTCTGAGAAGGAAATTATCAGCTCTCTCCCAGACCATCACAAACAGAGATGTTTTGCAACATATCTGGAAGGTCAATCAATCTGTGCCATTCTGGACCAAGATGAACAGCAACTTCCAGAGTCCCAGAGACCTCAGAGAAAATGCCCTGTCAGCCTTCCCCTCCTCTTTTATAAGCAAATAGGGTCCAGCTCAGATGCATCTGAGGACATCTTGTATCCGAGGGTATAATAAGAGCTAAGAGAAGGCAACAGTCAGGATCAAATTAACTAATATTGAAGTTACTTCAGAACAAAGGTAAGAGAACAGAGAACTGGTGATATCAGGCCTGCTTTAGAAAGAAGATAGTAGGGTTGAAGTGTTGTGACCGTGATGACGGAATGTTCAAAAAGCAAGGTTATTTTACTAACATCTCTTATTGGACCAAGTGTAGCAATAAAAGAAAACCTGGTTAAATATATTACTAAACAAACTTTGCTTCTCTTAAAAAGAAAAAGCAGGCAAGAGGCAGATTACTTGGCTTGACCTCTGTTCCAAGTTAGATGCTGAAATCAATCATTAGGGATGACATGGTAGGATGTTTAGATGGAAATGAGTTACTAGACAAATAGGGGGTAGATTTCTATGAATATACATCTTGTCAGTGAAATCTGATTGAGTTCTGTAAAAAGATGATGAAGGAAATAGCTAATGGAAAAGAAGTAGACATAATCTGTCTGGATTTTTTTAAAAACATTTGATAAGGTGTCACTGAGGAAACTTGTCGTTAAAACTAAGATGACAGACTCTGATAATCTGGATTATAATTTGGGAACTGCGAAGGTTGTAGAGAGCAGGTGTTAATAGAGCAAAGTCCTCCTGAACGAAGGGGTGCTGGGGATCGGGACCTAGTACAGTCAGTTGGTAGATAAGGCATTTGGGAGCTTAGGAAGTTATAGAATACAATAATAGTAAGTATGTAAAGAACTGCCAAAAGGAGAGAGAGCAGGAAAATAGCATAAAACTACGTTTAACAAAGAGCAACAGCCTAAAGCTGTGTGTGGCTAAGAATGAATGGCAAAAGGTTATATGGCAGTTAAGAAGTGGCTAGATCCTTTTACTGATCATTTCCAGGCATCTGGAGGTCTTTGTTTTTTGAAACGTCTAGAATTTCCATCGAGGAAGTATAATAGTGAGTGTGCATGTCAGATGGTCTCTGATGACGCATGCTTTCAGCCTTGCCTGTTTCATAATCAAAAGGTTTGTTTGAGAATAGAATTCTGTGCAGGTGATAAACCACTTTCTCCTATACCTGCTCCTTCTTTTTTCTGAAAATTCCTCTCCTGCTCTGTCGTGGAAACACACGCAGCATACTTTTGGGTCAGGTCAGCAGAAGCTTTTATTCAAAAGAAACTACAGCTGTAGGAGGGATTCCAAAGTGACATGGATTTCCCAAGCACTTGGAAGGGGTCCCCCGCCAAGAGCAAAATCAGGAGGCTTATATACTTTTTAACAGTTGCTTACAACTCACGTGATCATATAGTGAAATTAGCATGAAAAGCGGCTATAATATTACTTCATTACTTCTTTGCTGTAATCAGGATGGGAACTTATGGGGGAGGCGAGGTTAGTTCACAAACCTTCTTCTTGCACCTGGAAATCAGAGTTGTACATACTTTTTGCTATCTTCAAGGCCACGGTGAGCGAAGCACTTGCAGAGGAGTTACAAAGAACAAACACTTTCCCTTATCTGTTCTACTGTACAGAGCCAGCAATTCTCCACAAAGCAGTTATGTCATCTTATAACTAAAATAATCAAAGTTTAAGGCATATATTTTTTCTGATTCCACATCTGCTTTTCCATCAGAGAAGGCAAAAATTGTTGTTTCGGTGCAATTGACTAGGATATGTGAAAAAGACTGTAAACCCAGGAGATGTCTGGCAGACTTTCCATTCCTCCCAGCCAGCTGACCTATATTCAGAAATCCCAGCAGTCTATGTCTACATTTCTCTTCTGGGACCCATCCTGCCTCTGCACTCCAGAAGAGCTGATGCACAGTCTTCTGTTAGAACAACCAGGGAATCTGGTTTGTTAGCGCTACAAGCCAGGACCCTGGGTTCCATTGCACAGACTCTACCACAAGCTATGTGCATGGCCCAAAGAGTGGCTGTTAGGGTCAGATATTAAAATATATTAAGGCGTTTAACTTTTCTTCAAACTGACACCCAGGAAAAAGCCAAATCTCCTTAATGACTACTTTGCGTTGGTCTTCCATCAGCCCAGTGGGATCACCCTGTCTGACAAGATGCAGGATCACCAGGGGAAGGGTGAACATATGCCCATCATTGGCGCTGATCTTGTGAGGAAACACCATGAGAGGCTAGAAAGCTACAAATCACTCAGCCCAGACCGAATGCACCCAGGAATGCTAAAGGAACTGGCTGACATCATAGCGTGGCCAATGGCGAGGATATTTGAGAACTTTTGGTGCTCGGACGAGGTGCCTGAAGATTGAAGTGGGCCAGTGTGGTGCCCATCTTCAAGAAAGGGAGGAAGGAAGACCCAAGGAACTACAAGCCAATCAGTTTGATCTCAATCCCTGGAAAGATCTTGCAAAAAATCATCAAAGAAACCATTAACAACAGGCTAATAGAAGGTAACATTCTGAGAGAGAGCCAACACTGCTTCGTTGCAGGTAGATCTTGTCTGACCAATCTCATTTCCTTCTATGACCAGGTGACACATCACCTAGACAAAGGAGAAGAGGTGAATATTGTGCGGGCCGCCTCCCGATCCCGTCCATGTCGCCATGTGCGAGCCGGGAGCGATATGCAGACCCGTCTTTGTGCACATGGGCTGTGGCCAGCATCCCGGGCACGCGGGGTCAGAAGAGACCGTGCGGCGGCAAGGCACGCACGGGCTAGAATTAGTCACAGAGGCGTAGTGGTTGATTCAAAGATTATTTACTTACACCCAAGATGGTCACGGTGTAGGCTGGACAGTTTCCCAGGTTCAGCTCCGCTTAAATCCTCGTTGGAGGACTACGACAAACTCGGTTCTTGGGCCCCGGAGTTGTTAAGGCTCCGCGGGTTCGGCAATTTCTTTCCCACGGAGTTGTCGAAGCTCCGTGGTTTTGGTTCGGCTCTCAGACCCCGGAGTTGTTAAAGCTCCGTGGGTTCGGCAATTGAGTATGTGGGATAGGGATATGTCTAGGATTGCACTTGGCGACGGGGAGAGGCCAGAGGCTTTTTAGACCTCTAGCCGCCACGTGTGCATAATTTAACACAAGCCAATAATGGGGCTTGAATTAAAATACAAATGGCGGGAACTCCTTTGCACCGTGCATTTCTGAGATGCAAAAGAAATGCACCATGCAAAGAAAGCTATAAATTGGCGGGAAAATTCTCCGTTGCACCGGAGTTCTCCTCTGCAGCAGAGAACTCCATCGTGCAAAGAAGCTGCAATTTAACGGGAACATAATTTAGCAGTGCCGAAGTGCACACAAACAAAAACTCACAACTTCGGGTTGTGACAAATATTATATTTTTAAAGTACAAGACAGCCTTTGACCTGGTGTCCCATGATGTCCTTATGGAAAAATTGGGGAATTGCAGCCTCAACAATTTCACGGTCCAATAGCTGGGGAACTGGCTCCATGGATGGACTCAGAGTGATAGTTGATGGAACCAAATCAACATGGCACTTGGTGAACAGTGGTGTCCCCAGGGTTCCGTCCTCAGACCTGTACTCCTCAATGTGCTTATAAATGATCTGGATTCTGGTGTCAGAAACAGACTGGCTAAGTTCGCTGACAGCACCAAACTATGGGGAAATGCAGTTACCCTAGAGGATAGGCTGGTGATTCATGCCAATCTTAACAGGCTTACAGGGTGGGCAGATCAAAATCTGATGGCATTCAATACTGAGAAGTGCAAGGTGCTCCACCTTGGGAAAAAGAATCCACATCATACTCAGCAGTCCTATGCTCTCTAGAGCCACAGCCAAAAGAGACTTGGGGGTCATGATTGACCACAAGATGAACACGAGCCACCAGTGCGACGCCGCAGCTAGCAAAGCAAACAAAACTCTAGCTTGCATTTAGTGATGCATCTCAAGCAAGACCCGGGAAATCATCCTTCAACTTTACTCAGCCTTGGTGAGACCACAGCTGGAATACTGTGTCCAGGATTTGGAGAAGCTTAAGAGAGTCCAGAGGAGAGCCACATGAATTGTTAGAGGACAAGCAAGCAGGCCTTATGAAGAGAGGCTGAGACATGAGACTCTTCAGCCTGGAAAAGCGTAGGCTCAGGGGTGACTTGGTGGCAGCCTATAAGTACATAAGGAATATTTATCAGGAACTGGGAGAACAACTGTTCACCAGAGCACCCCATGGGAAGACAAGTTCCAGTGGTCACAAACTCCTGGCAGACCATTTTAGGCTGGACATAGGGAAAAAATTCTTTACTGTCTGAGTCCCCAGGGCCTAGAATAGACTCCCCCCAGAGGTGGTGCAAGCACCTACTTTGGATACTTTCAAAAAACACTTGGATGCCTATCTTGCTGGGATCATTTGACCCCTGATGGATTCCTGCCCCATGGGCAGGGGGCTGGACCCAGTGATCTTGCAATGTCCCTTCCAGCCCTAGGGTCTATGAAATCTATGAAATTTACAAACAGGTAGCTGAAGTTTCCTGATCACAGGCCTTCATTCTCATGGGGGATTTCAATCACTGTGACATCTGCTGAGAGAGCAATACGGCAGTGTACAGGCAATCCAGGAAGTTTCTGGCATGTGTTGGGGACTGTGGTGGGCCAGTAGGGGTGCTCCTGCATTGAGCCACCCACCTCACTGCGCCCAACCACCTTCCAGGCTCCAAGTGCCTTCCTGGGGGTGCCTCATGTCCGACTGACCCCCTTCCTGGAGCACACCCACAAGCCTGGGGGTAATGCCGCCACCACCCAAAGTCTGGACTGATCTGGGACTGGAGCCCTCTAGGAAATAGGCCTAGTAGTACTTGAGGGTACTTTACAAGAACTTGGGGTGCTTCCCTCAGTCTGAAGCACAAATAGTGGTCTCCCCTAGTCACCCAAACCAGGGGAACCCCAAGGCATAATCTAAACCCTCTCCCATAAGTCTCCCACACTAGGTACAAAGGAAAACTTTATTAGTTACAAGGGGTAGGTTTGGAATAGGGTACAAGGTAGAGCAATATCAGAGAAATACCTTAGAGCAAACAGTGGCATGGTAGTCTTTGATCACACACCTGAGTTACTGCAAGCTATAATATCTAGTTAGATCTCAGGTAGCTTACTCACAAGTATCATCCAGAGGCAGGTAGAGATTCCCTTTGGAGGTAAACAGTTCATTGATCATGAGTTTCAAGAGGGAGAGAGAGTTTCAGATGGTCCAGCTTCTCTCTGAGTTTTCATCATAGCTACTGCCCCTCCTCCTGGGCAGTCCTTCACTTATATAGCACTTATGACCTCATTTACTTGGTCCAATGAAGGTCAGCAACTGTTGGCTGCCAGCCAACCAATTTGAAATGCATCACTGGTTGCCAGGTAGACTGGCAGAGTCTTTAGCTCCCTCCCAGTCATGCTGGCATTGCTTAGAACAATAGGGAGCTTAAGCCCCTCACCCAGGTATGTGATGCCAATCATGTAGGCAGAGGGAGCAGGTTTCCCCACTCCCTCAGGATGTATCCAGCTCAGGTTACAACTCAGGGTTACCTGAAGTAGATGGGACCAGAAAAGTCTGCCATCTGCAGTGACCATGGTAACCTAATTGTCAGATAGCAGAGTCTGGGGAGAGACAGAGATGGTATTCTGCCACAGGGACAACTTCCTGGTGCAAGTGCTGGAGAGGCCAACTAGAGGCTGTGCTCTTTGTGACCTGCTGCTCACAGGAAGACTTGGTAGTAGTAGTGGATGAAAATTTGGACAGCAGTGACCATGATATGATTGAGTTCAGGATCCTGAGAAAGGAAGGAAGGAGAGCAGCAGAGTACAGACTTTGAACTTCAAAAAAGCAGACTTCGACTAGCTCAGGGAACTGATGGGCAAGATCCCCTTGGGAGGCCAGTCTGAGGGGGAAAGGAATCCAAGAGTTTTGGCTGTTCTTTAAAGAAACCTTACTGAGGATATGAGACCAAACCATCCCAAAGTGCAGGAAGACTAGCAAGTATGTCAGAAGACCAGCTTGGCTTAGCAGGGAACTCTTCAGTAAGCTAAAACACAAAAAGGAAGCTTATAAGAAGTGGCACCTTGGACAAATAAATAGGGAGGAGTATAAGAGTATTATGAGTATAAGAGTATTATGCTCAGGCATTCAGGGATGAAGTCAGGAAGGCCAAAGAACAATTGGAGTTACAGCTAGCAAGGGATGTGAAGGGGAACAAGAAGGGTTTCTACAATTACGTCAGTAACAAGAAGATCAGGGAAAGTGTGGGTCCCTAGCGACAGATGATGCAGAAAAGGCTGAAGTACTCCATACCTTTTTCACCTCAGTCTCCACAGGCAGGGTCATCTCCCAGAGCACTTGGCAGCACAGTTTGGGGAGAAGGTAAGCAGCCAACAGTGGTGAAAGAACAGGTCAGGGTCTATACAGAATAGGTGGACATGTACAAGTCTGTGGGGCCAGGTGCAATGCATCTGAGGGTACTGTAGGAGCTGGCTAATGTAACTGCAGAGCCACTGACCATTATCCTTGAAAACTGGATGACTTCCTTAGGTTGCTTGTGAGAACATTGTGGGAGGCCATGTCAAAAGCCTTACTAGAATCAAGGTATACCACATACACTGGTCTCCCTGCATCCACAGAGCCAGTCATCTCATCATAGAAGGCAATCAGGTTGGTCAGGCATGACTTGTCTTTGGTGAATCCATGCTGATTGTTCTCTTCCAAGTGCTTAGAAATGAATTCCTTGAAGACATGCTTCATAATTTTTCCAGGGACGGAGCTGAGGCTGACCAATCTGTAGTTCCCTGGATCCTCCGTCGTCCTTTTCTTAAAAATGGGCATTATATTTGCCCTTTTCCAGTCATCCAGAGCCCCTCCCAATTGCCATGTGTTATCAAAGATGATAGCCAGCAGCTCTGCAATCACATCGGCCGAGTCCCTCAGCACCGTTGGGTGCATCCCATCTGGCCCCATGGACTTGTACACATCCAACTTTTCTAAATAGTCGCTAACCTGTTCTTTTGCCACTGTTGGCTACTCACCTTCTCCTGGGGCAGGGGCATGCAGGCAGCGGATCATGGCTCTGCCCCAGCTCCAGACTATACTGTCACCACTGCAAGATCCCAGCCCCAATTCCGGAGCAGCTCCCTGCCCAGCCATGCACCCTGCCAGCGCTGCTGGGGCCGTTTTTTATGGAAACCCTGGTCCTGTGCTGTCATGGCATCACCACTACTGGGGTCTCCATGGAAACTAGCCGCAGCAATGTGGGCAGGAGCTGCTGGGAAATGGAGTCCACTGTGGCCCCAATCCAGCCCATGGGCCGGACTTTGCCCACCTCTGAGCTAGACTGTTTTCAGTGGTGGCAGATAACAGAACAAGGAGCAGTGGTCTGCAGTTACAGCAAGGGAAGTTTAGGTGAGATATTAGGAAAAACTTTCTCATAAGGAGGGTAGTAATACACTGGAACAGGTTACCCAGAAAGGTTGTGGACTCTCCATCCTTGGAGGTTTTTAAAACCCAGGTAGACAAAGCCTTAGCTGGGATGATTTAGTTGGGGATGGTTCTGCTCCGAGAAGGGGGTTGAACTAGATGACCTCCTGATGTTCCTTCCAACCCTAATTTTCTATGATTTAACTCCTATTGGCTGCAATGGAGTTAAGTGTCTAAGCACCTTAAAATACCTGGCCATTAATTTTTCTGGGTGCGTCTACATGGGATGCTAAATGTACAGTAGAGTAATTCTACTGTGCATTAGCACATCATGGCAAAAGCTGCGCTATTCTGCTAGTGCACAATAGAATTAGTCTACTACACATTAGCGTCACGAAAAAGGTGTGTGCCTGGGCTGTTTGTGCAGTAGCTCTGGTTAGTGCACATTTAGTACCTGTTATTACAGGTACTGAACTTAATGCACACTTACTGTGGCACGTTAATGCACATGTAGATGCACCCTGTGTGTCTCATCGCTGTGCTCTTCAGTAAGGGAGTAACATTGCCCTGCCTCATGGGGTGTGGTGAGGATGAATGTGTTAAAACTTGTGAGGTGTTCAGGTACCACAGTGATGGGGACTGGGATAGAATCCCAACTCGGCCACTAATTTGCCAGGTGATGTTAGTCAAGAATGCTGCTGGGCCTCAGTTTCTGCATATTGTAAAATAGGGAAGAATTTTTATTTTCCTCATATTTGGATTGTAAAACAGAACTCACTAGTGTTCATGATGTTCTTTGAAATCTTTAGGTGAAAGGTGCTATTTTTATAAGCCTTTAATGTTCGTTTCTACATTCCATAGATGCATTATGTTTTTATTGGTATTCATGGGCAGAACTGTTACTATGCATGTTGGGTTAAGAATTCAGGCACCCAAAATGTGAGTCTAAGATAGCTACCATAACTTGTGTGTATCTATCTTGACTGCATTATTTTAGCAGACAGATAATATAGTTCACAATTTCCCACACCAGTCACTATATATACCCAAATCTTTAACAGTGGGGAAACAAACTGCAGTCATTTGGGGGGTAACTAATAACAAGACAGAACAGTTGCAGAGACCAATGTTGACTCTAGAGGACTATTTAATATGTCTGTCTCTGGCTCTTGGCACCCTGTCCATACATAGATCCACACATCCTATCAAGTCTGTCTGCCTATCCTCGCCTGTGTGATGTATTGCCATTACTGCACTCCTGATGGTAAGATCCCAATGTCAGTCATGATTCTGTCACAAATCTGCTAGCCTTGGAGTTCGTCAAAACCCGAAGTCAGCTAAACCCACTTGACTAGAAAATCATACTGTTGTTAGCAGATACGTATTCATCAGGGCAACAATTTTTTAATTTTCTTTCTTTTCTATATACATTTGTTTTTGCTTATGTGTTACTGTAACAGGAAACCCTAGCCCTGTTACTAGAAGGTAGGTCGAGGGTTCAGAAAGACCTCAGACAAAGGAGAAGAGGTGGGGGTATGTAACAGGGAACCTTAGCCCTGTTACTAGAAGGCAGGTCGAGGGTTCAGAAAGATCCCAGATGACGGAGAAGAGAGCGGGGTGTGTAACAGGGAACCCTAGCCCTGTCACTAGAAGACAGGTCCGTCCCTTTAAGGCCAGAACTTTCTGGGCATGGAATTCTGGTAAGGAGGGGGTTAAATACTGAGCCTGGCCAGCTAGTCAGCTGACCAGAAGGGGCAGGCCAGGACTATAAAAAAACCCTAGGGAGAGCAGCAGTGAGGGCTGGCAGCCAAAGGGGAAGGAGTGCATCCCAGAGCTCCATGAGAGGCCTGGTGAGCAGTCCAAAGGCTAGAAGAGGGGACTACGGTTTGGGTGAGGCTATTGGGGGAAGGAGGAGGCCTCATTTGGGGGCCCACCACAGAGTGGAGACCCCAGCACCAGTGAGGGTGCAGCTTTTTGGAGTACATAGGCCCCGGTGCCAGAGGGGCACAGGGTTTTGGGGTGCACTGACCCCAGCACCAGCAGGCACGACCTTAAAAGGCCAGGGTAACCTTGCACACTTGATGTGCCATTCTAATCTTTTTTTGCCCGACTAAGCAAGTCTGTCCCCTGGCCTTGAACTTGTGCCAGCCCAGCTGTAGGGCTGGTGGCTAGACCTCTAGGCCAGGCTCCAG
>NW_005841949.1:1924775-1925948 GCF_000455745.1 Alligator sinensis | reverse complement strand
AGGAATGAGGGCTAGAGCTTCGGAGTCAAACCCTGTTTGGTGGGTTTAGATGGGGAGGCCTAACTGGAGAAAGACCGGGGTCAAGGCCTATGGAGGCGAAAGACCCCGACATACGAAATACAATAGGCAATCTCCTGCTTTCAAGAACATCAACATAATAATTTCCATCAAGACGTGGCAGGGGAGTAAAGAGGGGGACACAAGAAACCTTAAAGGGGACTCCAAGGGTGCCCCACATAGGGCGTGGATAACAGGGAAGATGGCACTGGGGAAAGCAACCTGTTACAGTTACATTGCACTTTCTTTCATTAAGTTGAGATGTATTATACCTGTCAGCCTTTGAGTAATGTGCAAACTACCCTGAGGGTAGGTTTTAAGGCCTGTGTGCTTGTGAGTGGAGCAGATAAACAGACCAGTAAATACAATTGGCTCATGATCCAGACTAAATAGACAGCAGTAAGGCACTTTATTGTGCAGTCAGTCAAAGACTCTGACCCTGTACCATTAAAATTCTGGGGAGTTCTGCCACTGTCCTGAATGAAAGAAAGACTGATCCCTAACTGTTCCAGCCTGATTTGGATTTCACAGGAGTATGAATTAGAACTAACCCTACTGAAATCAGTGGAATCATTGGGATCATACAGTGTGAGGTTGGGATGGGCCTGATGGTTTTGGTTTTATGCTAATGGGTTGTTCAGAATGTGTTTAATTTCCATTGTGAAGGTGTGTGTTCCGTGGTAGTGTATGCCTCCACTACTGCTCAGCATACCAAATGGAACTGAAAAGGATATTGCCAGATTTGGAAAGGTTGGTCTAAAAAACTAAGTGTCACTGACACAACTCCTTTTTTAGCATTTATAAAGCCTGCTGCATTGGGATGAAGTTGTCCCTGAAAGAAAAGGGAGTCACCGTACTCCCCTCCAGAGGAGGGAAAATGCCTGCCCTGAAGTAAATTGTTAGTCCTGAAATATAAACATGAGCAGGGCTTCCAGAAGAAAAGCAGGCCATTCACCAGAGGTTGGGGGCTGTGGGACAGCTCCTGGTTCCAGGAAGGAAAACAGATTGCCTGATTGGAAGGACTCTGGTCTGACAGGGATAAGAAGCTCAGAGTTTAACAGACTCAGCATTTAGTTTGTTTTGGACTCCCAGAGACAATGTTGTGATGCTGTTTCC
>NW_005841949.1:1898272-1924744 GCF_000455745.1 Alligator sinensis | reverse complement strand
CTGCTGAGCCAGGGACATTTGCTCTGAATTAACCTATCTAGTGTCTGGAGGCTACCTTGTTGGATGTCCACAGCTGTGTCATGCCTGCCTTTGTGAAGCCCCAAAACAGCATGGGTTTCCACAGGTCCAGACATTACTGCCTGTGATCCCTGGAATATATAATCCTAGGTTACTGCTGTGCCAGTTTATCATTCTGTATATGAGGATCCACAAATGAATTGCATACCATGGGTTCCTTATGATTTCAATGTTAAAGTAAGGCCACTTTCATCTTCCAACCATACTTGGCTTTATTCCTTCTGAAGGAACACCTGCCCCTCCTCTCCCCAATCTTATTGCATAACTACGGTGCCTCAGGCCAAGCAAGGTTCTGGTGATGCTCTCTGAAAGCGGCAGTGTCTGAGTTCTTATTCCACTGATGTGCTGATAGCAAGCAATGCAGAGTACTCCTTGTGCTCCTCAGGGAATGAATAGTCTCTGTAGCTTTCTTCTCTGAGGATCACAGCAACCAGACCAGGATAGAGCATCAAATGTTACTAGTGGTCCACTTAGCCTATACAGTGCCATTTTAAAGAGAGATTATAAAGCCAGATAGTTAAGATGCACATCTATACAGTAGACAGTGTGGGGAAATAAAATTAATTGTATATACTCGCACCTTCTCTGGAAATAGATTGCTGAGATATGAAATGATAGAATTAATAATATTAAACTGGATGAGGAGTAGAATGAAGAACACTCATGAATTATTAGACTTTCATTAACTAAACCAGGGACATCTATCATTTGTCTCTGCTTTGAACTCCTGAGCTACAATAAACTCTCAAAGACCTTGGCCTGAGTTTTGTTTTGTTTTGTTTAGTGACAGTGGAAAAGCTTTTAGTTAAACGTATAGAAACCTAAGGTAATTCCATGGAAGCTATTGAAGTAGTGTGATATCAAAATTGAGCCCAGTAGCTTTATAATGGGCTGAAATGATGGCTGGTTTCCAAAGCTGGTCTCTTAAATATCTCTAACGTGGCATCAGGCAGCAGGGTGGGGATGTAATAATGTTTCATGCTATTCATTTTGCTGGGTAGAAACCTGCATTGGGAAGTACACTTGATTAAGCTGATATTTGCAGTAGGTTTATAAATGAATCCAAGTGGCTTTGTGTTATTCCATTTTTCATAATTTTGTTTCTGTATTTGAAATTACTTTATCCATATTCTGTTCTTTGCTCTTTCCAATCTGTTCACTTCTAGCCAGGCTAAAAGCATAGTATGCTTCAGGGAATTACTTGAAACTGCAGCCTAATAACTCACCATGTCATATTTCTTTAATTTCTACAGGGGCAATTCTGTGAGATGCTGTGTGCTCTCCCATTTAAATTCATGGGAATTATTCTGATTATTTAAAATTTATACTGCAGGAGTTCTTGAGGCTTCAACAGTGTTTAAGGCCTTCCTGTTCTACTTAAAGACTTGAACTACCCAGTATCAGGCCAAAGTTTGCTAATAAAAATATTTCAATTCTCTCTCTATATATAACTGAGAACTTTCAGTTTTCAGAGATTTTTGTTGTGGTGCTCAACACTGAACATTGCATCCATTTATGTCAACAAATACATGCACAACAATTTGTAAGGTTGTGGGTTAGGTTAAACTTCTTTAGACCTGGAGCTAATGCAAGTACTAAATGGCTGCACAGTAACAACTGCGCAGTTAGGGACACGTGTAGACTAGACACACCCAGAGAGGAATGTCAGAGACAGTTACAGAAGGCCTGGTAGCTTGGCCCTGAGTAAAAGCTCCTACACTGTCTTTCTTGGCTGAGTGATGCTGAAAGAAGCTTGGAACTGTGAGTGAAGAAACCATCTCCTATGTTTAAGGAAAAATAACTCAGTAAATTCTTTATAACAGCTTTGTATCAAAGATATGTGACTCCATCATCAGGTTTTCCTCTTAACTAAAACATCTCATGACCCCAATTGTTAGCTAGCCATTCAGGCCAAAAAAGACAACTGTAATAGTAACAGCAGCCATTAGTAGAAAGACATTTTTGTTGATATGCTTATCCTCAGGTATAAATGATGTTCCTGCAATGTGTTAAGTGCCCTAAATTAGGACCATAGTAGTGGGAGATGGAAAACATATACTAGATTGCTGATCAGACTCTCTGATAAAATGCATGCTCACAGCCAACTTACCTAATGTAAGGTAAGGCACAGAGATCTTAGCCTGGCCTCAAACAGGCTTCAGGATTTGTACATGCAGATTTTGCATCTGCCTCTGGTTTTACATTCAGTTTTGTGAACACCAAAATAAGACCCTACTGTTCTAAGGTAATTTAAATGCTACAGTAACTGTTTGTGTCTTTCATTTGTTTTAGGAAGGAGATGTTTGGCCTAATTCTACAGCTGAAATTAATGTGATTTTTAAACCACGAGAAGCCAGAGTCTATCAGCAAACAGTCTACTGTGATATCTCAGGTACAGCATTCCTACTTGCACAATAAAGAAAAGGAATACTCCCTAGTACAAGGCACCCAGTTATTAGGCCTGTGTGAAGCAGCAAGTATTCACTTTGGATTTGGATTCAGCTGATTCAGAGGGACAGTGATTCGATTCAGTGATTCGAATCACTGTCCAGATTCTATCTGGCGTATTTGGATTCAGAGATCCGGCACCAATTTGAAGATTTGGCCATAGACTATAATGGGGAACCACTAAAATACCCTATAACTTTGTAATTTTTTTTGCAGATGTGGATGAAAAAAAGCAGGGATGGTAGCCCCTTCTGAGGGCATGAACCCTGCCAAGCTTCAAGGAGATAGGTACAGGGGTGTCTGTGAAAGTATGCCTCAAACTGTTGAAAGCAAAACTCGTATCACTTGTGTGTGTTAAGGCAGAGCAGGATGAAAACAGCCAGGATGGTAGCCCCTCATACGGGCATGAGGTCTGCCAGGTTTCGGGCAGAGTGGTGCAGGGGTTTCTGTGAAAGTGTACCTCAAGGTTCTGAAAGCAAGTTAAAAAAGCAGATAGGTACAGAGTGAGGAGGGTGGCACTCTGTCTGCATGTGGAGCTTGGGGAACCCCAGCAGTGGGACGTTAACCTTCAGGAGCACCAGCTGCTCCACCAAACCAGGATCCAAAGAGGTATGGTGGAGTGTCACAACATCACCAGCAATGCTGAACACCCTCTCACTTGGAACAGTGGTCAGTGAATAGGACAGGTGTTCCTGGGCAACCATGGCCAGATCCTGCCACATCTGACTGCGGGTTGCCCAATAGGCCAAGAGGTCACAGTGCAGCGGCTCCACATCCTCAGTGAGATATGTAGCCACCGAGGCCTTCATGCTACCTGCCTGATGGTGGGGTCTTGTGCCTCAGGACCCCAACACTGAAGCCATGCCCTTGGCCCACATTAGCAACAGCTGTGGTGGAGGAGATTGGCTTGTGGTTGGAGTACTGGCACAGAAAAATGGATCCCCCTCTTCCACTTCCCCTTGCCTCTGCCCTTCTGCCTCCCTGACTCGGTTCACCAGCACCTCCGTCCAGTGATTGAGGGTTTTGCTACTACAGACGCTCCCCTTCACCCTCAGGTCAAACATGCCTGCCAGCTCGTGGACCATACTGGACTGTAATGGATCCAGCCGTTTTTTGATGCCCTCCTTCAACTGCTTCACCAGTGTCTGCTCCTCTGGTGAAAGCAGCTTGCCCCAGCCAGAAACATTGATCCCCTGGAACTTCTCCATGTCATTTCTCAAGCTCCTTCACTACAGGGATCACCTGGCTCAGGAGGATATTGCCAGCACTGAGCCTCTCTGTGGCCTCAAGGAATGGCTTGAGGACCACCAAAATCTGCAAGATGGTATCCCACCCTGTTTTATTAAGGGGACCACTGAACCCAATCTCCCCGAGCAAGGCCATCTCATGGATGGCCTTCTGTTGCTCGACCAGCCTTTCCAGCATCAGGTATGTGGAGTTCCACCAAGTCTCTGCATCCTGCATGATTTTGTGCTGTGGGATGCTCAGCTCTGCCTGTTTGTCCTGCAGCATCTTGCCCCGCTTTATACTCACAGATCTACATCAGGATAAATAGTTTGTAGTTAACAAAAGGAGAAGTCGTGTGGGTAAGGTTCCAGGGTTGAATCCAGCAGATCTTTGCAGACCCCCTGTGTGACCTCAAGCAAGTAACTTAATCTTTCTGTGGCAAAGCTGTTTGCCTGAAAAAATCCATGATAACAACACTTTCTTTTTACTGCTCTTTGTATTATATATATATTTCCACAAATTTCTTCAGTGCATAGTTCACAGTCACTTGCAATTGGCTTGCTATGAGTAATTGCATCTCTTGCTACACCTGGCCCTGATTCCTGCACCCACATGAATGAGTGCAGGAGGCCAATAGTTGCAGGTGCCTTAGTTAATTACTAATTAATGTCCCTGGATCTGTTGACTTACTGAACTAATGAACAAAGTATTTAACCTGTAAATTTGACAGATTAGTAGGTAGATGACTTGAAGTTTGCTTCCAGCAAATATTTGAACTCAGAATAAGCGTTTCTAGATATTCATACAAGTAAAGCTTGACTCATCAGTGTTTGTAGTAAGCAAACATGAAAAGGCTGGGAACACTATAATACACATTCATTTTTAGATTTTTCTGGATAAACATGGAAACTTTTTTTTTTTTTTTTTTTTTTTTGTTTTTGTTTTTGTTTACTTTCCCAGCAGCTCCACATAGCACATTTCAGAATTCTGTACCTAGGGAGGTAGGTATTAACAAAATGCAGTAACCTCTCTATATTTAGGGTTATGACCAATTTCTGTTGTAAAGTACTACCAGAGGAGCCCTTACAGGTTTGGACTCTAAATTAAATCCTTAGTTCTAGAGATGAAAAAGCTTTTTTAGATTCCAAAGTCTAATAATACTCACTTTTCTAACTTCATGATCTCATGACTTGTCTAGCCTATTTTCTTAAATTGTAAAGTGGACATTTATTTGTGGTCACAGTAGTTAAAAAAGGAGGGGGGGACCACAAACCACAGCAGATTCTATAAAGCTTTGTTTTAAAAAATAGTGAAAGTTATTAAGTGACGATGAGATCTTTGTGTATCACATTATTTATTATGAAGTTTAAGCATGTAAAAGCAAGGAAGTGACAGTGGCTTTTAACCTTTTTAGCGTCAAGGAACCCCATGATAGACTCAAGGCATGTGTCAGAAAATACCATCTCTTAGTTATCACTTGCTTTTGACTATAGAAAAATTATAGAACAATTCTTCTGGTGCAGAGAACTCGGAAAGACCACAGCAGGGCAGAATGTTCTTGACACTATGGATTCCTATTTGAAATCTCTAAGTTTATCTTGTGACTTGTGTTTGCTAACATTGTGCTTAATAGTGCTAACATGGTGGGGCACCCCACGGCATCCTTGACAGGATCTCAAGGCACCCCAGGGTGATGCAGTACTCTGGTTCAGAATTTTTTATGTAAGTCCACCATAAATATTACATTTATCACATTGGATGTCTACACAACATACCTAACTAGTCCCAATAGCCATAGTACAGTTCACTACTAAGGACAGTATCCAGGTTCAGGTCTCTGATTTGGTCATCGGAGGCTAGAACATTGGAGCTGCTGAAAACTCTCAGCTCCCTGGAAAGAGGAAGAATGGGTCTGTCTTTGTTTGCTTCCCATGTCCCACTGTAGGTAGACATGATGAGAGGCAGTGCCTAGAGATTCTGAACATAACTATCTTTTGTATCTGAGGGGAAGGCCAGCTTTGTGTGAGTTTCAAAATAGAAGGAATAAGATAAATAATTTCCTGGGGCTTCAGGAAACTTCTGAGAGTGTAGCAGGGCACTAAGGTGCCTGCTACTGAGAGAGCAGGGAAGACTCCTCCGGTGCTGGTTGCTGAGGCAACTAGTGTGAAAATGACCCTCCCCTGCCTAGCCAGCTGAAGAAGGGGGCAGGCCCTGGTTCCTATATAAAGCACAGGCAGGAGGCCAGAGGCAGGCCTACCAGCAGCTAAAGAAGAAGGAGCTCTCCACCAGAAAAGAGAAGCTAAGCCTGAATGCCAGAGCAGCATTGGTCACTGCGGTAGGATAGAGAACCCGGTAGGCCTGGGCATAGTTATAGCTAGTGGCTTATATTTATGTTGTAGCCAAGAGGCTGGTGTTTATGTTACTGTTTGTGTTTGCTATTGGTTACACCGGTGGTTTGGGCGAGGCTATTAGAGGATGGAGGAGGCCTCATAGGGGACTCACAATAGTGTGGGGACCCCAGCATCAGTGAGGGTGCTGCATACGGGGTACATAGACCCCAGCCCCAGAGAGGGGCAGTTGAGAAGTCCCAGAGAAGGGGGCGTTGTTGAGAAGCCCCAGTGCGGGTGTGGTGAGCCTCGGAAAAGGGGGCAGCATTGTGGTGAACCCCAGAAAAGGGCAGCACTGTTGAGAAGGCCCCCGGAGAGAAGGGCACAGAGAGAGAGAGAAAGATGGGACTGGAGAGCCCGAGCGCTAGAGAGGGCGCGAACAGAGAGGCCTAACAACGTCTATTACATCTGCAAGGCTTGGGGCATGGTATTGGGGTGGTAGGAGCCATGCATAGCCCATAAGGCTGAGGAGTACGGAAAACACACTACCGGAGAAGAACTCGAAGTAACAGGACAACCGTGGCCAAGAAGAAGGAAGGCAGCCTCCCTATAAAAATATATACAATCGAAATTGTGGCGGGCGAGAATAGGAGGGTGCGAGCCGACAGCTTGGCACGGTAAAGGAGGCGGCAGGGGAGAGCACGGTGACCCTGACATGCCTCCTGTTACAGAGAGAATAAAAGGAGGGTTTTCTTGGGACTTCAAGAGAGAACTGGAAAGTGCATCTGAAGGGGAAGAATGCTATGAATGTATTTTACTGCAGTGCCCTTCAAGGCATTCATCTCCCATCTGTACCCTTGATACAGCTAACCTTCCACAACCTGCTAAAACTTGAATGCTGGACATACTGAAATCTGTGACAAAGCTCCCATGGGCTTCAGTGGAGCCTCAACTTTCTTTTATGATGTTTATACTGTTACTGATGCAATATGGAGATATATTCTGACAACGTCCAACAGTGAGTTCCTGATATAGCCAGTTCTGCAGTATCCATGAAATATAGATACTCAGCCCTCTAATTAATATCAGGCCTGTGAAATATAAGTCTCTTCTCTGCCAGTGGGCAGTTGGGCTTTTGCTATATCTATTTCAACATTATATCTTTATATTTAATGTATAAAACAAAGGCTTCACAACTCATATTTCCTAGCTGGGAGGTAATCAGATAGTCACCTCTCAAGGCTTTGAGACCATAAAAAAACCAAGTTCTCATGTGGAAGATCTAAGGCTATCACAGGGCAGATTTTATAGTCATATATACAATCAACCTCTGCTATCACAATCCTTTCTTTCAATAATAAGTAATCCAGGATGGTCTTAAATCATCACACAGGAGGGTTAAAGAAGAATCTAAAATGTTATTTCCTTTAATCCCAGATTTGTAATAAATTGTGAGCTTGAAACAAAAGTAACTTGTTAAAAAATAGAAAGATGATTTTTCCCTGGAACTTTACAATGTCACTTGTACTGCAAGGACTGATCTTAGGCTGTGATTCACATGCTTTGTGCTATTCCAGTGGTTCAAAATAGCCTAAAAACACAAAGGCTCTGTTTTGAGATCTTTAACAGGCCAATATGGGAAAATTAGCAATTTATAAACTATAGGCACAAATCCAGGATAGATGGCTTATATTTATGTGGTGAGGGGACACTAATGGTATATGTCCAATCTGGTCTCTTTAGGGATGGATCCACAGGGGTTGTGCCAATATGGATACACTCCCTTCTGCCCCTACCACTACTGTCCCTGGCTGATTCAAATGCAGGGGGAGCCCCAGAGCCACACCTGCAGCTGTGCAGGGTGCTAGGTTTAGCAGAGAACATCAGCAGCATCATGCAGGTTCCTCCTTCCAGAGCCTGCTCATAGCCAGTATGGGACACAGAGGCGGGGAGGGAGGGAGGAGGGCAGGATGGGAGTAGGGGCTAGAAGAAGAAAGTTGTGTACTAGTGCCACTGTACCTAGCTGAGTCTGGCTCCCCATATAGCTTTTCCCTGGAGCCCCCAGCTGGAGGAGGGCAGGAGTGGCTCCAGCCATGCCTTGCTCCCCTCCTCCATTGCTGAAGGGGCAGCATGCCATGCCCCTTTGTAGCGAATCCTGGATTTGTGTGTGGGTCTTTTGTACTTAAAAGCATACCACCTGTAACCGAGGAAAGACTTTGCCAAGGCTCAGTGCACTGAACGCTAAGTTCTAATCACTGATGTTCACAATGGCCATAACTGAGTGCTGCACATCTCTGAAGATTAGGTTCTTATTTAGGAGTCTAAATAGGAGCTCAGCACTTGAGATTCTGCCCCTCAGTTCCTTGGAAGATCTGACTTACATAGCCAAAATTATTGTGGTACATATCACACCCTAAAGAAATGGCCAATGCTTCATGGTTCTTAAGTAATTTCTAGGTTGTAACTTTCAGGGCTTTAACCAACCTCTAAACATAAAAGACCAACATGAGGACAAATTATCCCACCTGCATCTTCTGGAGGTTCCCGTACTTTCCCAAAGCAGCTGGTTCTGGCCCTTGTCAGAGACAAGATCCTGGACTGGATGGGCTATTTCCATCTGACAGTTCTTGCCCTTGAGTCTTGTTACTGAAAATCTGATCTTCTTCATAGGCCGTGAGACCCGGCTCCCCCTGCGTATCAGAGGGGAAGGAATGGGTCCCAAGCTCATCTTCAGTTTTGACCAGCTAGATATTGGGAAGATCTTCGTTGGGTCAACACACAGTTATGAGGTGAGCACTTGGCCCATGGCGTATGTACAGCAGATATCCTAACTCCTTACTGAACAGCCTTGCAGTCAAGGGAAGTAACTCTGCAGATCAGGGAGCTTCTTGCACTCCACAGCTTCAGATAACTCAAGCTGGTGCAGCTGGTGTCTTCAGTATAACCTCCAAATGAGCACATTCAGGGCTTTCTGAATGGCTCTGAAAATCGTGCCTTTGGAAGGTGTGTATTCCTTTGTGAAGTGGTGATTGCAGCTTGCTTCTAGGAAGGCACTTTTTCTTGCCACATCCTTCTTATAGGATTTCTAGATCAGGTACGTTTAGTGGAATAAGAAGCACTTTTAACATTAAAACAGTATACATACACAGTAGAGCTGTGCAAAATGGCACCATTCCGTTTCGCCTTGAGTTTCGATGGTTCGACGGAACAGCATTCCATATCGAATTTCATTTCAATTCGAAACAGCTGTTCTGTTCCGTCGAAACAGAAAGGCTGTTTTGACATTCCGCTGAGGATGGGAAGTGAGCCCAGCTGGGTTGACTCCCCCATCCCCAGTGCTAGATCGTGCTGGGGCGGCGTGTCAGCCCAAGCGGGCTGACTCCCCATCCCCCATGCTAGATTGCACTGGGGCAGGGAGTCAGCCCAGCCCCAGTGTGATCTAGTGTGGGGAATGGAGAGTCAACCCAGCTGGGCTGACTTCCCACCCCCAGCGTGATCTAGTGCTGGGGGATGGGAAGTCAGCCCAGGTGGGCTGAGTTCATTTCCCCAGCACTATGGTCAAAACGTTTCAACTAGCCTTGTTTTGTTTCAAGGCTGTTTTGCAGCCCTTTTTTTGTTTCAATTTTGCTGTTTTGACCTCAAAATGAGTCGAAACACTGTCAAAACGAAACAGCCAGCAAAATTTCACACAGCCCTAATATGCAGCCACTACTCTGCATATAAAGGACAGCTCTTGACTTGGTTCATGTCCCACTGTGCTGTGATTATTAAGACGACACCATAGCTGCAACAAGGTTGCTGCATTTGAACTCAGCTTCCCAGAAGCTTGCTGCAAACAACCCTCCTGTTCACTATATCCTGTAATTCCTAAGATTAAGGGAATACCATTTCCTCTGTTGTTTCAAAATTGTTCTTTGCAAATGATTCCTAATACATCTCACTGCCCATGAATCCCTCCCCAGCCTTCACACTGTTTGCAGCAAGGACTTTAAGAATCGTTAAGAAACAGAGTTTCTGCAAAGGAACGTCCTAATCATTTACCCCCTACAAAGGCATCAAATATTAGCACAAATGGAAAACACAGCAACCTAAAGAGGTATTAAATGAGGCAATGCATCATACTGGACGTTTTTGAAAGCATGGGTATGGCAGGAAAGGACATGTTAAGGTGTTTCCTTACAAAAATATTTTGCTCTCTATGAATTTTTAATGCCGATGCCTTATTGCTTCTTTCTCTATCCATTTATTATTTTCCGTACTTGAGAAAATTTGAATAACTGGATGTTGCCCTTAGTCAAATGTTTTTCTTGGCAGCTATGCAGTGAGTAAAACTTATCATGGTGCAGCCTCTGTTAGTATCTAGTGTGACTGAGAAGCAAGGTGTGTGAGAGGCCCATGTAGTTTTATGCTTATTTTTATTTCCTTCATTGAGGAATAGGGCAGTGTGAACTACACGCAGCAGCCACATTTTCTTGCTTCTGATGCAATTCCTTTGCCAGATTCTGCAAGGACAAAAAGTAGTAAAGAAAAAAAAAAAAAAGCCCAGACCCTAAAATAGATTAAATGTGTCTATGGAAGTGGCAGGATTTTGCCCTGTAGCAGTCAGGAAATTTACAACTTTGCCTTAGGCAAAATTTGTCAGAGACACACTGCCAACATTTGCTGAAAGCAGTGGTGACATTTTGACCAACATAAAGGGTCTGATCTTGAGAGAAGTTGAGCCTCCTCTGGCTCTTGTTCTGGTCAGTGGGCTTTGTGGGTGCTTAGGAACTTTCTGAATCTAGTCCCAAATCACATTTGTGTGTCAGTAGTTATAAAATTCATAGATTATGCTTCTGAATCTTTGTGAGATGACAGTTGTTTGAATGGGAGGTTGAGGGGTAGCATGCACCCTGTTTCTCAGCTGGCATATAGAGTTTAGTCAAGATAACCAGCAAATTAAAGAAAAATGAAAAGGCCCTGTATTGAACTGGTATTGTGGATGCCTCTGGAAATAGCAAGAATATTTTAAAGTGCAATAAACAGCAGGTGAGCTTGTTACATACAAAGAATAGTGGTCAATAAAACGAGAAGTGGGTTAATAAAAATTGCACTTCAGTATCATTACACCTATCATCTGATGATCCCAAAGCACTTTTCAAGGATAGGATAAGCAACTGAGTAATAAATATAAGGAAACTCCTGGGGAAGGGTGTGACTGGGTATCTGTATAATATGTTTTATCACATCATTTGCACATGAAACTGGGAGGTTTTGCTATTATATTGCCTGCATTTAAATTTATATTTGTTTTTGTTTAATCTACCTATCTATAAAACACAAAGCTATAACATTTCTGTTTGCAGTGGTTTATGTTCCCAGCTCTAAACAAGAAATGTGTACTGTCAGTGTGTTAATACCACAGAGCCAGTGCCCTCGGCTTAGTGCTGGAATAGGAATCAAATTCATTCAGCACCCTGCAAGATGAGGGCCCATCATGAGCAACATGGTCATAGAATGATTCATCAGTAGTGGTGGGATTGTTCTTGGCTGCTCTTTGGCAATGGAGCTAACCCAGAAGGGTCTTCCTGAGTGTCTGTCTTGCATTGCATGTTCAGCATAGAGGACTGTTTTCTCTTTTCAATGTCACTGGTGTAAATCCAGAGTAACCCTTTTTATTTATTTGGAATTACTGCAGATTTACATGAGTGTAAGGGAGTGCAGCATTTGACCCATTGTATCTTCCTTGGCTTCCAGCTGGCAGTGCCAAGTCACTCCTCCCCCCTCTCCCCCCTCCCCCCCCAGCCTTTCCATTTTACAGATGTCAATCATTTAATTAGAAAACAAATCAATTCAATATGTGAGAAAGGAAGGTTTCTTGTATGTTTTCTTTCTATCCTTTTTCCTGTTGCAGGCAATTCTGTCTAACAAAGGAGCCATTGATGCCCTGTTTAACTTGATCCCTGCATCTACTGCTCTTGGCTCTTGTTTCACCTTTGATCCTAAGGAAGGCATCATTCTGCCAGGTGGGCTTCAAACCATCCAAATCTCGTTCAGTTCCACCATCTTAGGAGAGTTCATGGAGGAGTTTAGGTTCAACATAAATGGATCACCCAAGTCTGTGAACCTGACTATTAGGTAAGATGGATTATAGTGATTATTCTTAGATCATTTGCATTTTCACAACACCTCTGGTTTTAGATAGTTTTTACTCTCCCAGGGCTCCTATGTAGTGAGTATTCCCATCTCATTTTACAAATGGACATATGGAGGCACAGAGAAGGTAAGAGATTTTGTCCAGAGTCACACCAGAGCCAAGACTAGAAGCCAGGATCATGGTTCCTTGTCCTCAACAATAACCATAATCTACCCACTGTCTCTTAGGTGTTACCACATTTATATGGTGAAGTGTAAGGTTCTTTGAAGGGAGGAAGTTTCTGCAAACTAATTTACCTTGGAGATCTCCTGTCCCTCAATGAGTGGCAATAACTGGGCAACCATTCAAATCAGGCCAGTTGAACACTTCGGGATAATCCATTTGCATCAACTTCTGCATGCAGTGGCAATCTTCTGAGGCCCATTTGTATCCACATGCAAAAAATTGTCATGGGTACTAAGGTAGTGTTTTTCTGTGTCATTGCTCATTCTAAAAGAAAGAGTCTCTCCTGGAGAAATATTTGAATGAGGATTGTACAGAAAGGCAGCTACATAGGAAGGACTGCCCCAGCTAGTGAGCTCTGATACTTCTGGTTGTTTTAAGGGCACTTTGGAAGTGCTCAGTGTCTGGAGGATTTAGAAGGTGGAAGAACTCATTCTTAAATGTTTTATGTTCATGGTAACAGTTGGCCATTCGTACCTTAGCAGTCATCGTGTCATCTGAAACCTGCTTGAGCATTAGATAGGTAACTTTCTGGTGCTGGAGCATCCTAAGTTTTGCTATACATAGTACACTAGGGAAATTAATAAATAGCCTCATTCTGTGATGTACTGAGTGTTGTAGCTCCCATTGAAAATTAGTTGGGATCATCTTGAGAAACTGGCACCAAAGCAGGGAACACCAGATCACTGTTGACAGTGAGATTCTGGAACCTATCAATGTTGCAAAGTGGGTTCAGCTTGGTTGTCTAACTGGAACCTGACATTTTCATCCAAAGATAGAGCAGGCAGCACAGCAGCAGCTAGTAGTATATTGTACTTGACTAGGAATTTCCTATTCTTAGCAACAGCAAGTATTGTGGTAGTTCATACATCTCATGAGATAAATGTTGATTCACAAGATCATTAATTTTACAGATACAACTAAAGGAAAAAGAATAGTGAAGATTAAACTGCATCTGGTTTAAAGGATGATCTTCACAATTTGAATTAATGTGGGGGCAGAATACAGAATTGAAGGGCCAATCCTGCTGCCTTCTCCAACCTTTGTTGGGCACCCTAATGATGTAGAGAGGCTGCCAATGAGCTCCATGTGATGAGAGAAGACTCTTTCAGTGCTGGAGAAACATAGAGCTACCTTATGCTATCACAGTTGCTCCCCCTTATAAGCTTGAAGGATGGGATGTATTGAGGCTGGTGGAGCAGTTGCTCATCACTTTGGAGATACTGGGCTGGGGTGCAGTTTACAGGCAGCCCTTGGAAGGTCCTTCTTATATTTGTCCAAGGGCATTCTGAAATAAAATTACTCCAACCACAAGTGTAGGAGAGTGCTACCATGCTGGTAAGCATCAATTATATTGTGAACACAAAGTAAGGCTATGCATGTATTACTGTTAATAGATTCAACAAAAAGTATCTTCAGATTCTCATATGCATATTCAGGACATTCCTGTATGTCACAGTCTGCATTTGCCCTGGGTTGCAGGAGTCAAGACATGCCACATATCAGTTCTCTAGTCCTAAAAGCTAAGTAATGTCCATGCTAGGCATTGGACTGGTTAACGTGGAAGAGGAAAAGGCTGTCTGGTAGGTATTTTATTGTTATACATTTATCTTCTTGGTCCAGTCAGAAACAGCAATAAAGGAGGCTTGTATCCGAGCAGTATATTGCCTATATCCCAAGTTATTGTGCTGCTACTGTATAAATACTGGTCCAGGCACATTTAGAATCCTGCTTAAAGCGTCTTATTTGAAAAGAGACATACTATGACATGTGTACAACATATAGGAACACAGACTATAAATGGAACGGAAGAGACCATACATGAAGAGAGGATGACAAAACTGGGGATATTTAGCCTGTAGAGATGAGTAAAAGATGGTATGATTGCATCAGTTACATTAACAGAGATGTTACTAAGCTCCATGATCTACTTTAAGCTGTTGAATAGACCAGAGCTGGGGGTAGTGCAGGTTTGAACTTCGGAATCAGAGTTAAGAATCAAATGAAGTTATTATTTTAGAGTGATGAGCAAGTAAAATGGCATCCAGTTGAGGTGATGGAGTTAAATAACAAATTAAGCCAAAATTGAATACTGTACCATCTAGAAATTAACAAGTCAAACATGGTGTTGGTTTGGTGGTTGAAAGTACCCAGCTTTTCTATTTGGCATCCAACAGGGAATGTTTTGTCATAATGCTTTTCCTTCCCCAAATTGGTTTTGGTATGTTTTTGCATGGAGTGGTTTTTGCCTTCTACCAAGACATGATTTTTAATATATCCCTCACATTGATTGTACAGAGCAGTCACCAGATGCCTCCTGAATTGAGATACCTGTAATTACATCCACTCTAACAGTGTGTGGCTATGTAATTACAGGACATGTTGAACAGGCAGGTTGAAGTGGACAGTCATCTTTTCATTTGACTCTACACTTTATCTCACTTTCCTCTCCAACTGCCAGCTCAACTTCCTTTGTCTCAAGAATAATGGAACCTGCTTGTTGTTTCCTGTTTTCAAGACTCCTTCTCCTTCATTGTGGCTTCTGCCTTTTCTGAGAGAACCAGGTCACTAATGGTCTTCTTCTCCATTCCCTTTCTTTCATGAGTTTGCACTCCTGTGTTCACCTCCTATTGGGAATGCTGTTCCATAGGATCCTTTAAAGGCTCTTCACTCTCCTCTCATTGCCCCTCAGGGTTCTGTTTTTAGTCCCTTTCTCCTCTTAGTCTCTCTGTGATCTCATCTGCTCCCTTGGTTTCTACTTGACCGGGACTTCTTGGGAAGGAAGCATATATCTCTGGGAGGGTCCCCTCTTTTGACTGACACTGGCATGAGGGGCTGTTCCTGGATGATTAAGAAGGAAAAAGAGACTGTCAGAAATCTCTCACCCTTATGTAAGGAGGGACAGGCTGGGTATGATTTCAGGGCATCAGCTACTGGGCTGCTCCAAGTTAGAGAAGAAAAACTGCTGCGCTGAATGTATACATCAGCCCATCTAGGAGTCCCAGCTGAAGCTTGGAGGAGATTGGTGGAAGGATGTGTTGTCTCTGCATGAGGTGACATCTCTAATGGCATAGAGCTGTCCGGCTGTAGGAACTCTTTTAAATTTCAGGGCAAAAATTTCATTGCAGTTTCTGCAACCTCACCTGTTAGCTCATAAGAGAGTTTCTGATCCCACTAACCCCTGGATGGCCTCTGCAAAGATGCTCTGGAGCACCACTGTCCCCTCAGAGTGGGACTGTTCCAGTTGACCCCATTCTAGCCAGAGCTGTAGGCTCTTTTGCTTGTGTTTTGTCAGCCACGTTATTTCTTGGCATTATCCTGTGATGTTAGTGTTTTCTTTACCACTCCCTTCTCATACCATTTATCCCATCCAGAACTGCCATTCATATCTCCTCATAGGCACCCCTTCATCAGCAGAGATATCATTCTGATATCACCTTTTCCATAGACTGTGCTGATTAGCATTGTGACCTCCTCCTGATTAAAGTGGGCATGTCTTCTGGATTTGGTTGGATGCCCAGTCACCACAAATCTGTGATTGGAAGTAAATGTAGAGGTCCTTTCAGCTGAGCATTTGCTGGCAGAATCTGAGAATGCTAGCTTAGGTGCAGAACTGTTGTCTTGTATATATTAATTTGGCGTTATAACACTTAAATTAGGAAGGGAGATAGGTCATGCTGCTTTTGAAAACAGATCTGGTAATTGGCCACATAAGCATTCATGCCTTCTCTACATATCTCTCCTGTGCTCTATTCACCAAACAAATGTCTTCAAATTGCTAACATCCACCATAACAGCTGATTATAACCCAGGCACCTAGTTGCCTACTCTATACCTGTCATTTTTGCGCACACTAAAATTTTGGCCTGTCTGGCATTTCCTTATGGAGAGAAGCTTGAGCTTTTGAGTAAGCAGCACATGCTCAAAATGGCTAAAAGAGACCTTTTTATCTTCCCCTTAAAGTGATCCCACTACCTCCTTTTTTCTTACCTGAGAAACTTGTGACTCTCCTGCCAATCAGCCATAATCATTCCCTTTGACCTGAACATCCATTTAATCCTCACACCTAGGCTGTCTAAGTCTTGCAGATTTTTCTGCACTCTTCTAAGCTACTGCCTTTCCTATCCTTCTATAGCTGAAATTCTTATCCAGGCTCTTAGCATCTCACATCTCAGTTACTGCACTAGGTTTTTTTTCTAACCTTGACAAATTCAGTCTTTCCTTGTGCATATCTGTTCAGAGTGTTGCTGCAAAGATCTTTTCTCTATGCCATTGCTTTGAGGATGTCACTTTTCTCTTTGCATCCCTCCACTGCCCCTCCCCCCCCCAACTTCTTTATCATATCAGACAAAAGCTACTTGTCTTGACTTTCACCCTTTGTAGCCCCACTTCTACCTCCCTATTATATCTCATTCAGTATTTAGAGGCAAGTGTCAGCCTCATGACTATCATGATGACAACCTCCATTGCCTATTTGGTAAATGCTCAAAGGACCACCTTTGTGCTTGTGCCATGTTGTCACTCGTGCGTCGGAGAAGCTCCCTGTAAACATCCACAAAGCCTTTTTTTAATAATTCTCCTTGCAGTCCAAACTGAAAACTCTCCTTTGCTGTGAAGCCTGCAGAACATTTGATAATATTTGAACCCAGCCCTCTTTCCTGCCTATGCAGGGGGTCGGACTCGATGATCTATTGAGGTCCCTTCCGACCCTAACATTTATGAATATTTAGGCCACTGGTGCGCTGAAATCACTGCCCACCATGCTGACCAATATACTTTCGCTATCTTCTGGCCATCTGTCTGCATCCTTCTGTCTCTTCTCTTATACTTCAGCTGCAGGCTTTTGAGGGACTGTGGGGTTCTTTTCTGTTTTCATATAACTGGCATAATAGGCTCCTGACTGAGACTCCAACGTTTGTGGTATAAAAATACATAAATAATAATAAGCCATCTGATAAGCAGTAGTTCTACTACAAAGTAATTTTTGTGCCTTCCCCTCCCCAAAGTGTTTGAGAGACCTTGAGTTCACCAAATTAAATCAGACTGCTTTAGACTGCTCCAGCCCTCTGTGGGTCCCTTGCCCACTCCTCCCCTCTGACCAAGCATTAAGTGTTTTTGCTGTAACACGCTCAAAAGGTTCAGCTGTTTCAGAATTTGCTGTCTGGAAACTGCACTGTTATCAGCTGTTGTGCACAGAGTCCTGAGATAGCACTGTATGCAGAGTTTCAAAGCAGACACTGAAGAATTTAACTCATTCAAGCACTGACACAAACCAGTGAGCAAAAACAGCAGTAGTTTTCATTAGGACAGTCTATAATCAGGGCAGTCTTAGAGGGAACTTTCTTTTGTGATATGGCAAGTGTCACTAAGTGGTACTGTTTTATACATACAGGGGTGTAGGTTGTAGCTGTGTTGGTCTAAGGATGTAGGCAGACAAGGTTCTTCGGGTGAATCTGATATCTTTTATTAGGCCAACTTAAATAGTTGGAAAAAAATTTTAAGCAAGCTTTCGGGTTTAAAAACCTTTCATCAGGCTGAGGACATTTCTGCAGTTGGTGTGTGCTCTTCCTGGATGGGATGAAAAGTAAAGAAGCCAGAGGCTGGGCTGGTATGCATACAAGATAGGCAATCAGTGAAGATGTAAATTGAGGAGTCAGTGGGTGAGAGACAGGCTAGGTTTGCGGGGAGAAGGGGGATGAATGTAGCAGTTAAATAGTGGAGAGGTACCTGGGGACTCGGATGTTGGGCAGGTTGTAATGTGTCATAAATCCAATGTCTGTGTTTAGTCCATGATTTTTAGTCCATGATTTTTAGTATCCAGGGGGTTGATGAGGTGAAGTTCCTAGGTGCGTCTCTGAGAAGTGTTTTGTAAGTTTCCTTTGAGGATTAGAACTGAGAGATTGGAGAGAGAGTGGTTTTCGATGAGAAATGTGCCCCCACAGGTCATTGGGTATTCTTAGAGAAATTTCCAGTGTGCATTCATTCTGGTGTGCATTTGGTGTTTGGTCTCTCCTACGTATTTTCCATCCAGGAATTTGGTGCATTGGATGAGATATGTTACGTTTCTGGAGCTGCAGCTGTAATATTTGAGAATGTTGATGGCTCTGTTGTGGGGTGTAGTAATTGTGGGGGTGGTGGAGATGTGTTGACAGATTTTGCATTTCTTGTCATGGCATGGTCTGGATCCATTTGGTGTGTTTTGGGCTGTAGGAAATTTGCTTCTGGTGATGAGGTTAACAAGGTTCAGTCCTTGTTTGATGGCTAGCATGGGTGGTTCTGGGAAGACCTCTTTAAGAATAGGGTCTCTTTCTAGTATGGGTTGCAGTTGTTTGAGGATTTTCCATATGGGTTTGAGGGAGGGGTGATACGTCATAACCAGTGGTGTGCGATTCGTGGGGATTTTTCTTCTGTACTGCAGCAATTCTTCACATGATATCCGGGTGGCTCTTTCAAACGTCTGATCTATCTCTCTGGAGGAGTGTCCTTGTTATGTGAAAGCCTTTTTAAGATTGGTGAGGTGGTGATTGCAACTGAATCGATTTGGAGAGATTCAGAGATTCAGACATAGACACAGCTTGAAATGTTTTTTCTATGTACCTCCAGGCACCAGGTAGCTGGTGATCGCTGCGATGCTGGGGCACATGGAGCGTTCCACAGGAGCATTGGTGGGGGGGCTCCAACACACTCCCTGGCAGACCTGAAGTGGACCAGAAGTACTTCTGGTCCACTTCTGGGTTCACCGCCAAGCACGTGGAGGGCCCCCTGCATTCCTGTGGGATGCTTCATGCGCCCCAGCATTGCAGCAATGACGACCTGTGCCTGGTACCTCAAGGTAGGTAGAAAAAACTTTTAAAGCTGTATCTGTGTCCGAATCGCTGATTCTCCAAATCTGCATCAAATCTTCAGATTCGGATTCAGGCTGAATCCAAATCCGAATTGAATAGGGTCCACTTTGCACCCCACTACAAAGAAGCTTGTTTGCCACTGTTATACATAGGGATCTTTCATTTAACATGCCCAATTTCCCAGCCATGTAACTGCCATTTTGGGCTCTTACACATAGTTACTAATAAGGCTGTCAGTTAATCAACGCAAAAATAAATGAACACATTAATATTTTATAATCGTGTTAATCACACACATTGTTTTGACCAGCTGCAGACCAGCTGGAACCTGTGAGAACAACCCCAACCCCGGCCTGCCCCATGCTGAGCAGCGGCTGGGCAGAAGCTGCTACTCAGCACGGGGAGAAAAGTGGCCCCTTTCCCTCACTGCTGCCAGGCCCATCCTGCTGCAGCTGCCCAGAGCCCACACCCAGGCTGCCCTGTGACTCTTGTCTGCTGCCATCACCAGTGACTCCAGGCCGCTCAGTGGGATGTTGGTGGCAGTGTAGAGAAGTCACAGGGGCTCTGGGTGGCTGCAGCAAGAAGGGCCCAGCAGCAGTGAGGGGGAGAGCCTGCTTTTCCTCCACACTGAGTAGTAGCTTCTTCCTGGCTGCTACCACTGCTTATCATGGGCAGATGAGTTTGAAGCAAGCTCAGGGTGGGCCAGGGTTGGGGCTGTTTGTATGGGTTCCAGCTGGTCTGCCCTGGCTGGGGTGAGTCCAGAGCGGGCTGGGGTCGGGTGTGGGGCTAGGGCTGTGGACTGGTGGTGTTGGCAGTGCGAAGCCACAGGGCATATGGGCTCTGGGCTGTTAGGTGGTTGTGGGGAGGGTGCTGACTATTGTTTAACTGTGCAATTTAAATTGCAATTAATTGTGACTAATTTTTTTAATCATTTGTCAGCCCTAGTTAGTAATCATATTCCATGTGCAGTACCTTCCTCCACTGTGCATGCTCAGTAGTTTGCACTCTGACTGGGAAGGTTTATGCACATGGTGCCATGTACGTGGGTGAACAACAGTCCCCAAATGGTGGCTAGGTAAAAATCCATGGGCAGTGGGTATTAGATGCTGAAGGAAGAGGTCTAGGAACTCACTCAGGAAGTAGGAGACCCAGATTTACAGCCTCTTATCTAGAGCAGGTTTGAACTTGTATTTCTCCTATTTCCCAGCATAGTGTTTCCCAGCCACAGATAAGGGCCAGGACTAGAACCAGAGGGGCTGCCCATCCACGGCAGCAACCATCTTACTTAGTTACACAACTTCTAGTTTTGCTTTCCCTCCTCACTACACATCTGTGTCTGTCTCCATCTCTGTCTCTGAGGGATGGAGCAGGGCCTGTAGCCTGGTGATTAGTGCACTGTGCTAGGAAGCAGGAGATACATGTTCAAAACTCCTTTGGGTTAGCAGGAAGGGCGTAGAACAGGGGTTGGCAAAATATGGCCCACAAGCTGATCTGGCCTGCCAATTGATCTGATCTAGCCTACAGCACTCCACATGGGGCTGAGCCCTGCCCAGAGAAGCCCATGCCATGCTCCCACCTGTGCTTGCCCAAGGCCCTGGCCAGTGCATACAGCTTCCTGGCAGGGCTGCTCCCTGTGTGGCTGTAGCCACCTGGGTACTGCTTGGCTCTCCCTGCTTCCAGCAGCTTCTCCTCCTCCTGCCCCTGCTCTGCTGCTCTGGACAGCAGGTGGTGTGGGGAAGCAACAGCAGCCATGGGGATGCATACTGGGCACCACATTCCCAACCAGACGGGGGAAGCTGCAGCCGGGCAGATCTTGCTCCAGTATACGGGGCTCCAGCTCCAACTCCTGGCCACCTTCCACCCACTTGGCCACCTGCAGGTGGTTGCTCATCATGCCAGGCAGCTAAGTGAGTGGAAGGCAGCTGGGAGCTGGAGCTGGAGCTCTGTGCAATGGGGCAGGAGCCACCCAACTGCAGTTTGCCCTCCACCTGGCTGGACGTGTCGTGTCTAGCACATGTCCTCATACCTGCTGTTACTTTCCCATGCTACCTGATGCCCAGAGCAGTGCAGCAATGGCAAGAGTAGAAGGAATAGGAGGAGCTGCTGGAAGTGGCGGGAGTCAAGCAGTACCCAGGCAGCTGCAGCCCCACTGGGAAGCTGTGTACCAGGAGGAGCCCCACTGGGAAGCTGTGCATGCAGAGCCAGAACCATTGGTGGGCACAGACAGGAGCATGATGTAGGCTGCCCCAGACAGGAGTGGGAAGGGCTCAATACCATGCTGAGCACTGCAGGGGCAGCCACGAGCTGGATGGGGGGAAGGGAGCATGGACTGTACCTGCACCCCACTGGCCAGGTGAGTTCTGCTGCATGTGCCCCTTGCTCCCCCTCCCTCTCCCCATCCCTGGCCAGCTCCTGGGGCCTAGCGCATGAGCAGCCCTCCACACGTGTGTGCACCTACTCCCCCACACTGCCGCCCCACACACATGCGCCCCCCCCACCTCCTCCAGAATATACAAGAGTAGGACTTTATTTTGAACTATTATGCAATCACCTCTATATACACTACTCAAAAAACACATAAATCAAGACAATATAATTTTAAAAATTAAAATGTTATAATAGATATTTGATTTTTAGTACGATTTGTTTTTATCTATAATTTATTAAAATGATATCTCCTGAAAGTTTTTATGTATGTGGCCCTCAACAGCTCACCAAAACTCATTAAGTGGCCTGCCAGCCAAGATAATTCCCTATCGCTGGCCTAGAACCTGGGTCTCCTCTTTTCTGGATGAGTTCATTAACCTTTAGGCTAAAACATGGAAGGATTCTTGTGACATACACTTGTGCAGAGTCTTGTGTATCCACACTGCATGTAGAATAGGGTCTCAAACTGTGCACTGCTGGCAGAAAATGGCGGTAATGCTGCTGAGTATGTACCACTTGGGCAGGTAAAAGGAAATAAGAACTAGCCCATAGTCTGCTGGCTCACTGGCTGCCTTGGGAAGATATGCAATGGTTGTTAGATTTTTGTCCTGAAATATTCTGTATAGAGTCCATGGTCTGCAAGGAGGCAGCTGTATGACCAGCAGAAGACCTTTTGATCTCTGCCTTCATATTTGAATAGAGAAAGCTCTTGGGGCAGAATTGACTGAATATTAGTGTAGGGTTGAAATTTCTTAAAGGTAAGAGCGCTCCATGTGCTCTTTGACAATTTCTGTTCCAGGACTTGTGATGCATTTATAAAATGTAAACAAAATTAAAATCAGAATATACCCCATTCCTTGTCACTGATTTCTTTTCCAATGAGAAATCAACCAGAAGAAATCAAGATATATTTTTACTCACACCATTGCCAGAAAAGAGGCAATAGTGTTGGAAAAAGTAGAAACAGTGCTCACTGCATGCAAACTCAAGGTGAAGTTCCCCCAACAAACTATTGGAAAATACCTTATCATCCATTTAAAATGGAAGTGTGGCTGCCATCACAGTGCTAAGAAAAAAACTTGGAGGTACAATTCATTATAGTCTCTCAATTCCATTAAGAGAAAGGGATCTTAGTGTACTGAAACTGTCAGGTTGTACCTATAAATGGTTGGTTAGCATTTTCTAACCCCACACATGGGCTTCAATGGAGTTTGCAAATGTCCTAGTTCTATCAATGAAAAAGTGGAGGAATGAAAGAGAAAATGAGAACTTAAAAGTGAGTTAGCCTGAGAGCAGTGCAGTTTCCTAGTACTGATACAGGTATACATTAGGCCTTTATGAAGCGGCTAGTATTCACTTCGGATTCAGATTTGGCCAATTTGGGGGACAGTGATTCGATTCGGTGATTTGAATCACTGTCCCAAATAGATTTGACCAAATCTGATTCAGAGATTCGTCTGCTGCCAAATCACACAGGCCCATCCCCTGCCCACTCTCCTGGCCCTGGCAATGGCTGTCCCGTACGCTCCAGCTCCTGGCACTTTGGAGAAAAAAAGCCGCCAGGCAGGGGGGTGATCCTCACTGCCCCCAGTGCCCCATGCCATGTGCGGGGGGCTCTGCCACGAGTCCCGCAACCCCCTCCTGCTGTCTCAGCCCCCCTGTGGCTGCCCCACCTACACCAGCTCTGGCCCTTTAAGAAAAAACAAAAAATCCTGCACTCACCAGTTCCTGCCTGGCGGGGGGCGATCTCCGCTGCCCCCTACTGCCCCGCACTGCATGGAGGACTCTTCCACGAGCCCCCCAAAACCCCAAGACTGATGCAGGAACTGGTGAGTTTGGGGGTCGTATTTGGGGGGGTTCTTAAAGGGCTGGAGCTGGGGTGGGCGGGGCAGCCATGGGGGGGTGGGGGTAGGGGGGACTCATACCAGAGCCCCCCATGCTGCGTGGGGCAGTGGGGGCAGCAGAGATCGCCCCCCCACCTGGCAGCACCCAGTGAGTCAGGGCTATTTTTAAAGCATGGGGAACTGGGGCTGGGCAGGGCAACCATGGTGGGTGCTGGGGGAGAAGGCAGGGGATGGGACCTGGTAGGGGTCCCCCCATGGTCCCCTCTCCCCTCCTCCAGCCCCACCTTCCCCGCCCCCTACTTACCAACTCCAAGTCTGGGTTCAGCTCCCTGCTGCAGTGGGCGGGAACTGTCTGAACCATCAAAGCTCTCCGAATCTTTTCTGAATTGATTTAGAGAGTTTTGAATTGATTCGGACCTTTTTATTGATCCCCCGATTCGATTTGGATTTAGAGATTTGGCCACCAAATCCAGCCGAATCTCCTCCAAATCAGATCAGCACCCGAAGCTTCACACAGCCCTAGTATACGTTGGGCTTTGGTTTAATTATCACCCAGTGTACAAGTGACTTATTGACAACTCTTGTACAGCAATCACATTAATGCTATTGCACTTGCAGGGGGATGTTGATAGGTGTCTTGAGCTTCCCTGAATTCCTGCCTCAAGATCTTGCAACTTAATTGCTTTGGGCCTATATTTATCAAGGGAAAGACTTACTTTGTTCACCAGATAAACACCATTTATCTGAGAAATATTGCTAACAATTAGAACCTATGACCTGGAAGCCTTGTTACATTAATGGCACCTAGCTCTTTTCATCAGTAGATCCTATATATAGAACTATAAGTATAGCAGTTCTCATCATTAGATCTAAAATTATACAAAGGAGGTTACTATCATGATCTCTGTTTTACAGATGGGGAGACACAGAGCAATGAAGTTTCTGGCCCAAAGTCACCCTAGGCAAGTGGCTGAGCCAGGAATAGAACCTTGAGTCCTAGTCCAGTACTCTAGGCTTCATTGGCTTTCCACTGGCTCCATTATTGGATCAGGTTTTAGGGGCCATGTATGCTAAGTGAATCTGTTGTATCCACAGATCCTTGACAAGGGAGGAACAGAATCTTTATTTCCAGATTTACTTGACCTCACAGAAGAAATTTGACTCAATCAGTCAGATTGAATACCAGCACAAATTAGGGCCCCTTCAGGATGGACTAGGGAAACTGGTAACAGTTAGGATGGTCAAAGTAGAGCTTCTAAATGATTTCTTTGCATCCGTGTTCCTGGACACAAATACAAATACGCATTCCATTGGGACCTTAGGTAAGCCCAGTATAGATACCAACCCACCAACTGTTTGTGCTGACCTAGTAAAGGGGCACCTGGAGGGGTTGAATGTATTTAAGTCAAACAGGTCCTGATGATCTTAATCCTAGGGTAATTAGGGAATTAGCTGGAGTCATAGCGGAGCCACTGGCACAACTGTTTGAGCACTCATGGTGCTCAGGACAGGTCCTGGAGGATTGGAAAAGGGCCAATGTGGTCCCTATTTTCAAGTAGGGGAGGAAGGAGGAACCGGGTAACTATAGGCCGGTTAGTCTCACCTCTGTCCTTGGCAAGACCTTTGAGAAAATTGTTAAGGATCACATTTGTGGGGGACCAGTGGGTAAAATGATGCTAAGGGCAATCAGCATGGGTTCATAGCAGGCAGATCCTGCCTGACTAACCTGGTTTCATTTTACAACCAGGTCACAAAATGTATGGATGAAGGAATAGAGGTAGATGTTTTTACTTAGATTTTAAAAAGGCCTTTGACACAGTGTCACACCCAATTCTTATAAATAAATTAAACAGTTGCAATGTAGATTATTAAGAAAATTGGCTTATGTGGTGGACGGGTCAGTTTCTACCTGGAGGAATGTGGGCAGCGGAGTCCCCCAAGGCTCTGTCCTGGGACCGGTACTATTCAATATCTTCATTAGTAACTTGGACAAGGGGGTAGAAAGCATCCTGTCCAAATTTGCTGACAACATCAAACTATGAGGGGAGGTATACAAACTAGATGGCAGGGAGAGAATCCAGGCTGATTTGGACAGGCTGGGGAAATGGGCCAAACATAATAGGATGCAGTTTAACAAGGATAAGTATCATGTGTTGCACCTGGGGAGGAAGAATCATCAACACTCCTATAGTCTGGGAGGTACCACTCTAAGCACAACTGTGGAAAGGGATGTCAGTCATAGTCAACTCCAAAATGAACATGAGTCACCAGTGTGATCAGGTAATAAGTAAAGCTAACCGTGTTGCCCTGTGGGGTCAGGCCAACTCTCAGGATCTCAATATTGCGCTATTAGGAGGGTGTGACACAATTGCACATATACAAACACACAAATCAATTAGGTGCATACACACGCATACACATGCACACTACCAGCTCAGGCACATACACATCCAAACCAGCCCAGGCACATGCATACCTATCACCAATTCAAGCACATACACACTACACACTAAAAATTAGACAAAAAACAACTGTCAGTACCCACACACTCAGTACACATACACAGATCACTAATTTGTATATCATGCATACGATATATATACACACACACACTCACAACCCACCTACACATAGGTAAGTTCCTAACTTGGATGGTACGGTATATATGTGTTTGCTTGGGGTACCTGGGGGAAGGTTAAGGTGAAAGAGAGAGAGAGAGAGTTAAAGTGTAGGGAGTGAAAGTTGCCAGAACTGGGATTAGAACCGGTGGACTAGAGAGAAGCTGACTGAGGAGCTGAGGCTTGGGTTTATTTAAGATCAAGTGGCCCCAGGGTTACTCGAGGTCACTGGTGCATGGGAGGGAAAAGAGAGAAAAAAAAAAAAGAAGCCCGGAGGCAAGGAGGAGGCAGCCAGGAAAG
>NW_005841949.1:1890617-1897947 GCF_000455745.1 Alligator sinensis | reverse complement strand
ACACGCACACACACACACACACACACACACACACACACACACACACACACACACACACACACACACACACACAATGGCAGCAGGAAAAGAGACTCAGTGGAAGGGTTGGAGTCCAGGTAGGGAAGAGAAGCAGAGTCCAAGTCCTTGGTTGAAGAGAGGGTGGGGGGTGATAGCTACCTATCCAGGCTGGAAAGGGGTCCTTGTCCAGCAGGTGTTGTCCAGAGGGGGTTGCCGGCAGGGCCTTTGGGAAATAGGTGGTGTGGCACGTTGCTGGTCCAGATGGAGAGGGCGTCCCAAGGAGTCAGTCTTCACTACCCCTTTTATGGGGTAGACTACCTCTGATCTCCTATAGGGAGGGCCTGTCCAGGCAATGTTAGTCCTGTTCCAGAGGGCTCCAGGTGTTCTTACTGAGCATGTGCAGCTTGGCACAATGATGGGTTGCCTCATCTTTTGTTTCTTGAATGTTGAGGGTGGTTCCAAGGGCTGGGTCATTGGTCCAGGTATTGGTGTTGATGGTTTGGTCATTCGGAGGGAGCTATTTTTAGACCTACTGCCATTGTCTCTCAAGCACCCTCATTCATCCCCAGTCATTCAGGAACCAAGTTACATAGGAAGGGTAGGTGTGAGTCATGGGTCACACAACCAGGCCTGGGGACAGGATGGAGACTTGACAAACAAAATGGAAACTTGACATGACTTATGCTAACTTAGATATGTAGGCCTAAATCATGTAGTACCAGTAAAACAGTAATATAGAACAGTAAAAATCAATATAAACATCGAAATTATACAATATAAAGAAGGGGAAAAAAACAAAACAAATACAACTTGCTACCAAAATAAAATGCTGAAGCTTATCCTATGTCTTAGCTCACTTATACTTATCTATAGGGAATAGAGATGGAGAGACAAAGTCAGAAATGGTTGGGGGAGGGGGAATGCATTTAAAAAAATAAAAATAAAAATGGGAATTTGCTACAACCGCATCCTTTCTTGCATAAGTAGGTGCATCACAAACAGTTCTAGGGAGGTGATAATTGTCCTCTATGCGGCATTGGTCAGGCCACAGATGGAGTACTGTGTCCAGTTTTGGGCACTGTACTTCAGGAGGGATGTGGATGGCCTGGAGAGGGTTCAGAGGAGGGCCACTCATCTTGTTAAAGGCCTACAGAAAAAACCCTATGTGGACCTATTGGGAGACCTAAACTTCTTCAGCTTTGCAAGAGGAGGCTGAGAGGTGATCTCGTGGCTGCCTACAAATTCATCGGGGGGGCCAGCAAGAAATAGGGGATACAATGTTTACCAGGGCGCCTGTCGGGGGTAACTAGAAATAATGGCCACAAACTGGAAGAGAGCAAATTCAGATTGGACATCAGCAGCTCTCATTCCTGCCCAGGGCAGGGGGTCGGACTCGATGATCTAATAGGTCCCTTCCAACCCTAACATCTATGAAACTATGAGATGGCTTTTCTCATTTTGCATCACTCTGCATTAGTCTTCATATAGACTCTCTACCACTCACACTGAAGCCCTGCTAAGCATGGGTGGTAATGTACTGTTTTGAAACTACCTGGTGATTCCAACCTTTTCCAGGTTGAAGTTAATTGTAGCAGCAACTGAAAGCTTTGAACTCTTCCTTTTTAAACAGCTTTTTCTTTTTCCTTCCAGTGGCTGTGTTATTGGACCCACATTTCATTTCAGTGTACCATACCTAAATTTTGGTGATGTCTCTTTTGGTGAGTATACACCATCCCCAGTTGCTAAGTTAAGTAAGACCTACAGTGGTATTAAAATATTTTAGTGGAAGAGCATCTATTACATTTGTTACTTTGCAACAGACTTTGGGGTATAAAAAGTAGGTCTGTGCAAAGCTTTGGGTGCTGATTTGATTCAGAGGAGATTCAGCCCCATTCGGTGGCCGAATCTTCAAATCCAAATCAAATCAGGAAACCAGTAAAAAGGTCCGAATCGATTTGAAGCTCTCCAAATCTTCGGAAAAGATTCGGAGAGCTTCAGTGGGGGGAGGGGACCATGGGAGGACCTTCGTCAGCCCCTATCCCCTGCCTCCTCCCCCAGCTCCCTGACCCCCTCCCACTTCCCCAGCCCCACCCCCACGGCTGCCTTGCCTGCCCCAGCTCTTGCCCTTTAGGGAAAAAATAACTGAAAAAAACCCCAGGCTCACTGACTCCTGCAGCAGCCTTGGGGGTTCGGAGGGCTCATGGAAGAGCCCCACACACAGTGAGGGGCAGTGGGGATCCCGGTAAGTCCAGGGTTCCTAGGCAGGAACCTGGTAAGTCCAGGGGTTTGGGGGTTTTTTTTCCCTTAAAGGGCCGGAGCTGGGGTGGGCGAGGTAACCATGGGGGGAGGATTGATGCATCATGGGACAGTGGGGAGAGGGGCAGGGGATGGACCTGGGTGATTCAGAGATTTGGCAGCAGCCAAATGTGGACAGTGTGTGTGCTCGGCTGTCTTCAGGAACTTCTGGAGACCAGAGGGCAAGAGGCACGCAGGGATTCCTGCTTCCACCCCCCCTGACTGGAGTTACATGGCCTTCAAAATCACTGAATTTGAAGAACTCCAAACTGAAGTGAACTTTGGAGCGTTCAAATGCATGTTTGCTCATGCTTAATATATAATAAAACATTCTTTCCAGAAGACTGATGCATATGTTGAAATCCTACAATATAGATGCAGGTAGTTCTTTGCTTATGGATCATGGTGCCAGAACAGCAATCCTGATCACTGCAGTTGGAAGAGCCCAGATTTCCCTCACAGAGCATGGCCAATCCTTAGTCATAAATGCACATGTATTAATGGAACACAGTGTTGAACAGAAGCCTGAATTTATTGATTTTTTTGGTAAATGAAAGGAAACATCTAGCAGCAGCTAAAAGGGATGAGGCATTTGAAGCCTTTGAAAAGTTTTAAATGAAGATGGAAAAACAGAGTTCTCGGGATATTAGTAAACGTGTCCCCTAGGTAGTTAAAGCTGCATCATAACATGCACTATAGACCGTTACAAGTGAGCCATATACAGTAACGAATAATGAGAGCTTTTTATATTTCATTTCATACAAGGAGGAAGTAAACAATTTAGCTGGTGTTAAGGTTATCTAGTATCTGTAAGTAGTTTGTTTAACTCAAGACTTGTAATCTCTTTGGCACCAGCATGACTGTCCATGGTTGCCCCCGAAGGACAGAGGGAAGGGAGTGTTAAGTTAACTTCTCCCTGGGGGTCTGTGCATTGCACAGAGAGGAAGAGTTAGCTGTGTCACTAGTCGATAACAGTCCTGCTATTAGAATTGCAAGGCAATAAAATTACCTATCCTCCTATCCTCTTGTGTGAAAAGTTAATTCCTTCTGTGAGGACATCTCATTATTTTTTACTAGTTAATATAGCCATGAAACAGCTCTGCAGTAGGAATTGATATCCTCCTCATCACTGGCACCTTCTCTTCCTCCATTGAAAGCACAGCATTGCTGACACACTCCCATGTCTGTGCATTCAGAACATCTCTATTTAAATGCAGATTCTGATTCTCCCATCTTGAACAAAAGGCTTTTTAGAGAGACGGTTGAAAGTTTAAATGTGAAATCAATTGTGGATTGATTGAAGGCACATTATCATTCTGTGCCTGGGATATCTCTGTGTTTTCATGCTGTCCATAGACTTTTTAAGAAGACTCATTTACCTTTCCTAAATAGTATCCTCCTTTCTGTACACCACTGTTGTGGCTTTTAATTTCTCTGTTTCCTTTTGAATAAAAACAAAAAACAAAACCAAAAAAAAAAATACAAAAAACCCCAAAAAACAGACATCTTCCATGGAAAAAACAAAACCAGTTATGTAACACTAGCTTCATTTTCTTTAAGGAGGTTTTCATTAATGAGGCCCATTCAGCAGCAAACAAAGGTTTTTTCATCCTTGCTGCTTTTAATATATACCATTAATTATTGTCATTGTCTGGTGGCTTTGTTCATTTTTTAGTTTCTATGCAGTGTACATGTGTCCTTCACAGTGACATCCCACCTTCCTGCTAAATGCCTTCTAATACTAAATTCCTATAGCAATTGTCTGAGAAAGTGTTCCAGTTGAAGAACATATGTACACAACATCCTATATCTCCAGCTGGTTTTTCTTTACTTTGATATCATCTAATGCTTTGTAGTTGGAGAGTGAAGGATGTGCCATCTTCATTCCTATAGGATTAGCTAGTGAAGTAAGCAGCTGACTTCTGTAATAGCTTAGGTTCTGATCTTGCAAGCTAATGCATCTTCCTCTGCATTATGCCTGCACAATAAACTATAGAGGGACAGAACATTTCTGCCAAGAACAGTTATATTACTGAGGCCTAAAGGATATTCAGGATCTGAGGTAACAGGTATTTAGAGTGTTTTAGATAGTAAAAAGAGCCTAGAATTTCACCTGGAAGTGGATTCACAATGTATATATCAATATAACATACATTCACCATCATGTTTAATCTATCAAGCAAGCGGTGCTCTGTATTCAATTCTAAGTGGAATTCAAGGTCACTCTCTATAAAGAATGCTACAAGAAATTATTGTACGGCAAAGTGGAGATCTGCTTGAGACATGAATGTGAGAAAATTCTTGGTTAATAGAAGGCAAAAAATGTGTTTTGGGAGGCTGTTACTATCTAAAAATTCATGTGAAGAGGTGAGAATCAGGATAGGTCAACTCCTATTGTTTACTGGCTAGAGAACAGAAGGCACAATCTTCAGATTTAATGATTTAAATGAGTTTGCTATATTGCAAACTAAACCACATCCACATGTAGTTTAGTTTGCAACATAGCTATTTGTAACGTTGCAGCCTTCGACACCTTACCCACCCTCGACCCCCGCCCCCACTGCAGGAGAGGCAGGCTAAAGGCAGAAGCAGTGAGCAGCCTGATCCTTTCTTTTTCACCAAGGAGCCTACCCACATCTCCCACAGCCAGGGCCAAGCTGCCCGTGGTCTGAGCAGCCCCCAGCTGTGAAGGGCCCCAGTCCTGCCTTTCATAGTGGCGGCACCCCTTGGGGCTTCCTGGGCAGACTGCTAGTGGGCATGTGCTGCCCAAGCTCGAGCTCTGGGAACAGTTGGACATGGTTGGATGCTGCCTGTGACCTAGAGCAGCACTTGCCCACTAGCTGCCCAATGGGTGGCCCTGGGGGGCACCACGACCATGGAGGAAAGTTCCAGGGCCCTCTGCAGCTCGGGGCCTACCAGCAGCTCACCCCCCAGCCACAGGAGGGGCGGGCAGGCCTTGTGGAAAAAAAAAAATCGGGCCCCTCGCTGGATCCAACTCTTCCCTGAGACCATGTGCTAGAAGCCTATCAGGCACTGCTTCTTGAGCGGCCTCGGGGAAGAGTTGGATTCAGCAGGTGCTGGCTATGAGTTGGGGCAGCACCCGCATAGATAGTAGGGCTGTGCAAAATTTTGATGAGCATTTCGTTTCAAAGCTGGTTTGACGCGTTTCGAGCTCAAAACAGCAAAATTGAAACAAAACAAAAGGCTTTGAAACAGCTTTGAAATTAAATGAGGGCAGTTGAAATTTTTCAAAAGTTTCTAAATATTTCAAGTTTCAAAGTAGCCCAGTGGCAGGAGGCAGGGGAGAGCCAGGGCTGCGTTCCAAGTGGCTCTGCCAGCCTCATGGAGCTCAGCCCAGCAGCGAGAGGCAGCGAGAGAGCCAGTGGCAGAGCTACTTGGAGTGCAGCCCTGGTGAGTGGTTCTCCCCTGCCTCCCACCACTAGGCTCAGCTCCATGGGGATGGCGGAGCTGCTTGGAGCACAGCCCTGGTTCTGAGTGCAGCCCTGGTGAGCACAGCCCAGTGTCTGGAGGCTCCACAGCTCCATAGGACTGAGCCTGGTGGTGGGAGGCAGGGGAGAGCCAGGGCTGCGTTCCAAGTAGCTCTGCCAGCCTCATGGAGCTCAGCCCAGAGGCAGGAGGGGGCAGTAGAGCCAGTGGCGGAGCCGCTTGGAGTGCAGCCCTGGTGAGCACAGCCCAGTGTCTGGAGGCTCCACAGCTCCATAGGACTGAGCCTGGTGGTGGGAGGGGGCGGCCAGCCAGTTTCAGGGTCACTTCCGGAGCGCAGCCCTGGCCAGTGGCTCTCCCCTGCCTCCCACCACCAGGCTCAGTCCTATGGAGCTGTGGAGCCTCCAGCTGCTGGGCTGTGCTCATGAGGGCTGCGCTCTGAGTGACTCCGTCAGCCCCCTGGAGCTCAGCCTGGTGGCGAGAGGTAGCAGGAGTGCCAGTGGTGGAGCCACTAGGAGTGCAGCCCTGGCCAGTGGCTCTCCCCTGCCTCCCACCACCAGGCTCAGCTCCGTGGGGCTGGCAGAGCCTCTCACAGTGTAGCCCGGTGGCAGGAGGTAGGGGAGAGCCAGGGCTGCACTCTGAGCGGCTCCGCCATCCCCATGGAGCTCAGCTCAGAAGCGAGGGGCAATGGGAGAGCCAGTAGCAGAGCCGCTCAGAGTGCAGCCCAAACCAGTGGCTCTCCCCCACCTCCTGCCACCAGGCTCAGCTCTGTGGGGCTGCAGAGCCTCCCGCCACTGGGCTGTGCTCACAAGGACTGCACTTGGAGTGGCTTTGCCACTGGTTCTCCCGCCACCTCCCACCACTGGACTGAGCTCCATGGGGCTGGCAGAGCCACTCGGAGTGCAACCCCGGTGGTAGAAGGTGGGGAGAGGCAGGACTGTACTCCGAGCAGCTCTGCCAGCCCCACAGAGCTCAACCTGCCCTCCCAGGGCTGCTGGATTCCTCCCAGAGATGCAGGCCCCCAGATCTGCACTTGGGGTCACAGGAGGCTGTCACTGCTGCCTGGGGCCAGCTGCAGCACCAGTCTTCCTGTTGCTGGGGGCAGGCTGTGCAGAGGAGTCTGGCACAGCCCCACAGCCTTCCTTGGGGTGTGGGCCCCCAGATCTCCACACAGGATGACAGGAGGCAGGCTGCCACTGCCAGCAGGTGACACCAATTTTGCTTTCAGCAGTTTCAGGTGCAGTTCTCCAGAAACCCCTACACCTTTTTCTTTGAAACATAGCAGGCTTCATGCCCTTAGAAGGGGCTACCATCCATGCAATTTTCATCTGAATCAGGCAAGAAATAACGAAGTTACAGGCATTTTCATGATTCCCCATTATAGCCTATGGGTGAAACGCGTTGAAACAGCGAAACAGTTTAGACAGAATGAAATGGAACAGTGCTATGAAATGAAACAAAATGGCAAAATGAAACACTGTCCCTTTGAAATGGCGAAACAGAAGTCAAAACGAAATGGTGCTGTTTCGCCCAGCCCTAATAGATAGCACCCTGCCCAGGCAGCCTCGGGAAG
>NW_005841949.1:1876817-1890607 GCF_000455745.1 Alligator sinensis | reverse complement strand
GGGAAAGACCAGGGCCCCCCACAGCTCAGGGTCTGTGGCCTGGTGGCAGATCTCCCCCCAACTTCAGGAGAGGCAGGTAGGTTCCACAAGGGAAGAAAAAAAAAAAGAATTGGGCCACTCACTGTCACAGTGATGGTAGCCCCTAAATTGAAATGGTGGGTTTTTAATCATCACAATTAAAAAATCACCATTTCAGTTTAGAGGACTAAACCCCCGTCATGTGTACAAGTGGCCTTGGTGATCAGCAACAGGGAAAGTAGTATTTCTAGAGAAGCAACCTCTGTGAGCAATGTAAAAAGAAGCTGATTGAAGATAATTATTGATTGAAGATTGCTTTGCTTCTCAGTTAGCTGTAATTACAATAAAAAAGAGCTAAATTCCAAGTACAGTTTTTATCATAAATATAGACTCTAGGATGCAAGGGATAGTTCATGCATAAACTTATATTTGGTGCCATTACTTTATAGGATTTCCTCGTACATTATCATGTTGCCTCTGTAATACATCCTTGGTTCCAATGACTTTTAACCTTCGTATCCCTGGAGATGGCCCCAGCGATCCAAGTGTTACCAGTTTTGTTCAGATTTCAGACATCACAAGACCATCCTGGAGGAAGGGACCCCAAGGAAATGTCAAGCCAAAGGAATTTACCATATTGCCTAGCAGTGGGACCATCCGTCCTCAAGGATTCCTGGACATCCAGGTACAATGTACATCAAACCACTATTCAGCAGGTGGAGGTAAAGCTTTATAAAATTCAAAACAGGGCTTTTTCACTGTTAGGTTATAGCATAATATGAGTAAAACAACAGTTTTCATTGACCACGGTTATAAAAAGAAGCTTGACTGTTTCCAGTTTGGTTTCCAAAGCTGCAAGGTATCCATGAATTTTAACCACAAAAACTCTTAACGAGTGTTCAGATATAGGTCAACAGAACTTCTGAGAGCAGCTGGTCGTTGATTTAAAGTAAGAGGAAGAAGAATTAGGACAAAAAGTAGTAACTGGAAAAAAGGAGACTTGTGTTTAAAAAAATATATTGCTTTTTTTCTCAGTTTAATTTTCACCACAGAATAGTGTCTTAATCAAAGCAGTGATTTCTAACAGGGACAATGAAAGCTAAGGCACTCAGCTTTCCTGACAGCTCTTAAGCCAAATTTTTCTGTCAATAACTCATTATAAATCTGGAATAATTATATTAACGTGAATTTTCTTTATTTTAATGTGGCATGGTTGAGAGCAAAATTTCGTCTCCTGATTTTAAAGACAATGAATTTAATGTATTTCCTGTTTCTGTTAAACCACCATAGTGTATTCCTTTGCAACTGTCCATGGGTGAAGGGCAGTCCTTGAAGTCCCATGGAAGCCTGAAAAAAGCTTAGTCCTCTTGTTTTATTCATTTTTGCAACTGATCAGTTATTACATAACATGGAAAACAAAGACTTTATCTCAGTCTCATGGCAATGAGTAGTGTTAGGGTATAACTGCCAAATGCCAAAATGTGGTACAAGTCTCATTCATATCCTTCTTGACTTGTGAAATTAATTCATTGGATAGTGAAATGAAACTCATGAGCCAGATTTATCCATGGTGTCAGCACACAGACTAATTGTAGAATGACAGCAGGAATGGATTTCTACCCTAACTGTAACATTAACTGGAAAGTCAGGATCTTTTTTCAGAAGGATGTTTCAGCAAAAATATGATACCAGTGTGGTTAGGGAGAGTCTTGGGTCTATTTATGGGTTAGCTCAAACTTTGGGGGAGATAAACGTGCAGGTTCACTTTGTCCCCAAGCTTGGCTTTGCAAACAGCGATAGCATTTTCTCAGAGAGCACTTGGGACTGATGAGACTATGAACCAGATGACCATGCCCTATCAAGACAGAACATATACCAGTGTGGTGAGCCATTGTTGCAGCCTGGTAAGAAGTAGAACTCTAGCCTGGAATCACTGCTGTATAAAAACAGAGGAGCCTGCCTATAAACATCTTCACCACCTGCCAAATACCAGCCAGGGTCTTGTGTACAGCATTTCAGCTACATCATTCTACTGCCTAAAGCAAAAAAAAAAAAGTAACAAATGGGTGCATTTGCTTAGGAACTTTCTTTTCTTCACTGAATATTTCACACTGAATCTGCTTTTCATGGAATTTTAACTCATTCCCAAAGAAGTGAAGCAGACACATGCACTACTTTTTTCACTGAACAGCAAATTAAAAAAAATGAATTAAACCCCTTAGCAATACAGATCATCTCTGATGTGCTTGCAGTGTGGAAGGTACTTAGAAGCAGTATGCTTGACCAACCAACAATGACCAGGGTTGATTCCTTGATCTGCTTCATGCTTAAATAACAGCAAACTAAATCAGCCCTGCAATACTTGGTATCAAACTGCAGAACTTGCAGAAAAAACAGTAATATACTTGCAGTAATATAACTTTATTTTTATACTTGTAGTAATATACTTGCAGTAGTATAACTTTTCAAGTTGGTGTAAATGACTATTGTCATTTGAAATGAACATCCTGAGGGAGAGAAAAATACTGTAAATAATTTGGGTTGTTAAAGCCTTAATTTCTGGAGTTTTCTATTACATGGGTGTTTTTATTGAAAAATCCCTTGACTCCCAATTCTGCTCCTACATTTCCCAAATTTTTACAACTTTTGTTGCAAAATGCTTCATCAATGGACTCCCAGGAAATGCTACCTAAGTAACTGATAGTCCAAAGAGTCACCATTGGGAATCACTGATAATGTAAACTAGTGCAGCCTTACTCAACAAATTGTTACCCAGTGGTTGATCTCCAGAAATCCAAAACAGGGGATGCTAGAGTTCACTGAATTATCACACTGACAGAAAGAGGGAGAGCACTTTAGAAAATAAAATATTTGCTCCTCTTTTCCTTTGGTAGGTGACCTTATGTTCCAACACTGTGAAGAAATATGAAACGGCGCTGGTGGTAGACATAGATGGCATTGGAGAGGAAGTGCTAGCCCTCCTAATTACAGCAAGGTATTGGTACTTTGCTTGCAGCTGTTCCCCCTTTGTCCCCATTTTACCTGCAATGTGCTGCCATATACACAATTTGCAGGATTTAGCCTTTCATCCCTAAGTAATAAGCATAAATTAATGAGATTATTCTGCATAGTTGAGCACTAAAGCTAAATCTGATAGGGGAATGACAAAATATTGAAAACAACACACACAAAAAAGCACTTGTCCTATAGATAAGGGAAGGACCATGAACATTTTTCAGAACGAGAAGAGTAATCATATTAATTGTTGGCTTGACTTTTAGTACATGCAGCATTACAGATTTAAGGTGCAAGCAACCAACAGCCATCCCATTTCTTCACAAGTATTATACTTGAATGGGGTGGCAACAAAAGTGGTACATTTGTTCCCTGCAGTGGAAAATCTGTTTGAGACATGAATGGCAACCAAATGAGAGATGAAGCTAACTAGTCGATTAGCATGCAAAGCATGAGAGAAGAGACTTAGGCCCAAATTGTGAATTTTTATTAAGAAAGAACAAATTAAAGATATTACAGAAGGAAATCATTGTTCATTTTAAAGAAAGAGCTCAAGTTCAACAGCATTCCTCTAGTCCTCTTGGTCTTCTGGCATCGCACATTTAAGTGAGAGTTCATTCTTTCCAAGGGAGATTCTGTAGGGCAAATTCAGCCTCATTGTAACTCAGTCAGCTTCCATGAATTACAGCAGTGATGTATTTGGCCATCTGGTTTAATCATTTATACACCCAAAAATATGCACAGACATGCATCATACATCTATATATGTGCATGTATGTGATTTACAGACTTCATGCTGCCATAAGTGCTGTCAATGACAGTGGAGTTTAGCCAATACTGAGTGCTTTAGCAAGTCCCAGCTGGAGTTAGTTCTGTAAGATAATTTTTGAGATTGTCATATAGGAACAGTAATGGACATAATGTTCAATACCCTGGGGGTCTCTGAGCCCCAATTTGTTAATTAATGCATTTTCTTGTCTGTCATTAAATCAGTCTTAAATCCTGATTCATGTTTTGGTGTAATGATCCAGAAGATAATGTGTAGGCGATGCAGGGCCACAGGCAGAATGAGAAGACAAGAAAAAGCGCAGAAAGAAACAAAGGCCACCCTTTCCAAGCAAGATCTTATGGCAGGAACTTCAGGTTATTTCAGATGGATGCCAGCAAAAAGCCTCAACCGTACAGTAAGCCAGGGTAGTTCCTGTGCTTTTGGTCCTGACTGCTGGGGTATCTCTGTAGTGTCTCCACAGCAATCATGAGACACCGCTGAGAAACAAGCCTCCTCTGCATGCACTGGATGCTGAAAAAATGTCACATGGTCCCTATTAGAGCAGGGCTAGGCATGCCCAGAACCACTCTCTGGGGCATGCCTGAGACTGAGATCCTGGCAGAGCATCTTTGGGCACATGCCATAAGTGGTTACACAACTTCTTCTGGCAAACAGCACATGCAAAATAAAAGTGAATAGGTAGGGCTGGTTTCTCAGTAGCAGTCTCAGGATCCCTGTAGGGCAGAATGGCTCAGCAGAACTTGTCTGTCTCTCCTCGCTGAGAGTGACCACTTTCTTTTAAGATCTTGATTCGATAGGCTTGGCTATACTTAATTAACTAATAATGCTTCATTAAGCTGGAAGTTGAAATCTGGTTGGGCATTAACCAAGTTCCCAGGCCATTGCTTGGCTTAGAGGAAACCTTTCTTAAAAGCACTCCTGGCGTAGTGTACAGAAGTTGATTGGGTTCCCTTCCATGAAGCACCAACTGTCTATCACAGTATGCTAGAAATGTGGAGCTCTGCTAAAGAGAAGAAAAGGCTAGTTCAGGTGAAAGAGATAAAGTGCCAAAATGGAGCATAAAGATAAGACGTACAAAAGACATGTAGGCCTTCCAGGTCCACAGGAGCTAATGGGACCTGATTGTAGAAATGACTTGGTGATTAGAGGTCTTAGCTTCATGAAACTCTAGGGAGCTGGTTGGGGAAAAAAGATTTGATGAGATCCCAGGAGATTTGTTGAAAGTGGACAGCAGAAGCTCAACAGGCTGAATTACTGCCTGGCTTCATTTGGCTCCCTTCCTTCATTTTTGAATTTTGGCATGCTAGCTTTTGTTAATCTGCTAGCACCTTAGAAGTAGTGAGGATAACAAATGGCTTCAGACAAGGAATTTGAAGAGGGCTGAGAGACAGACTAAGAGATGAGGGGGTTGGTAATGGCACTCACTGTCTCACTCAGCAAAGACTTCTTGTCACTGGCTGGTGCACTGTTGTAAAGTGAAATAAATAGATGAAAACATGAATGACCAATATTCAAACTTATTTAAGTGAAAGATCAAGATAGCTATAGAAACTGATAATGGGTGATCATTTACAGTGGTAAGATCATGTGGCAGTTCTTTTCAACTGTGACTATGACAGATAATTAATTTATAGAAAAGGCCACTAGTCTGCAAGAGAACAGCAATTTACTATTATACAGATACTGTGTGGAATCTTGCACCCCCCCAAGTCCTATCTAATGTCATTATGTCTGTTTCTTTTGGGAAGGATTTCACATGGCTGGAGCCCCAGCTGGTACTGTCAGGGCACTGTTATATAAGGGCTCAGAATACATCATGAAAGCATTGCTGTGGAGGAGCTGGCACTGCCAGATTCCTCAGAGGCCTTGTGTGAAGGGACCTTCTGTAAGGAAGCTCAGCATGCCAGCAAGGCCATGGGCTGAGAAATTATACCCTGCCTGAATGCTTGCTGGCACTGATGGAGCACTGTTGTGTAGAGACCCATAGCTGATTCCCCGTATGTCCTTTAGTAGAGGGTGTTGATTAAAAAGTGAATAAAAAGAATTTTAAGATGATTAATGGCCTTATGGATGTAAAGCTTCCATGTGACAATGACAAATGTGTTATGCTTCGTTCACCATATTCTGGGAATAAACAAACTCTCTATTCTCTGGGTATATATAATGCTTTTTTTTTGGCTAGATGTGTTGTTCCACCGCTCCATGTGGTTAACCCTGTTGTGAAATTTGGGCGGTGTTTTCTGAAGTACCCTTACCAGCAAATGGTGACACTCATAAATGACAACGACCTTTCAGCATGCTATGGAGTTCTCCCTCAGGTTTGTCATCTCATCCTTCCCTTATCTCTGGCCATTTTCATGGGACTGTTAGAGCATGGGAGGAGGATTTCCAGATTAGACAATGATAGGCAGCTCTGAGTGCCATGTGTTTCCTGCCTCAAACATCCTTGGTCTTTGGGCTTACATGGTCACTTGAAAGGGCATCTCACAGCATGGAAATCAGGAGTCATTAATTTAAAGATGTAATGCTATATCTCCAGCAGGGGTGTCTTTCTGTGAGAGGTTAAAAGTCATAGGGGAATAGGGATGAAAGCTGATAATTGAGCCCATAGCTGGTGGTGTGTGCCTTGGCATGCTCTAATAATTCATACTATAGTCTATTTAGTTTTGTTTAGAACAGTTTTTGACTATCTGTACAATACCATGCCATTGAATGTAGCCCGTAACATTTGCTTCTTACTCTCTGATGCTCGTAATACCTCTTTAGATCCTGTCCAAGAGGAGGTTGCCTCCTTAACTGGAAGCAGCGTAGATACAACTGTGTGGTGTTTTGGGTGGGCTAATTAGGAATTCTTAACAAAAAACCCAGTAACTTTACCATGCAGACACAGCCTTAGAGGATCATAAACAAAAATGTACTTCCTTACTCTTTTTTGTTTCCACACATTGATGCTGTCCTGTATCTTCTGAGGTACCAGCAAATACAACTATCTGTCTTCTCTTCCTTTTGACTGAGCAAATCTTCTCTAACGAAACCTGCATATGCATAATGCTTGAAATGGGTCTTAGGGCTCATCTACATGTTCATTAATGCACTGTAATTATAGCACATTAAGTTTAGTACCTGTAATGACAGGTACTAATTTTATGTGCCATAATCAGCCCTAGTGCACATTAGCACAGATTAACTTTTTTTTGGTGATGCTACTACACATTAGACTAAATCTACTGAGCATTAGCATGGACTTTGCTTGCCAAAAGAGTATCCAGAAATTGAGAGTTTCTACAGAAGTAATTATGAAGACAAATTTTGGTTATGTCTTTGTGCAGGAATTTGAGGAGAATCCCACTGTTTTGTATTCCAGTCCTGTGCCTTGTGGTATTATTCAGCCTCACAGCTCTGTAGAAATCCCTTTAGCACTAGAATCCCAGGTGACTGGAGAGCAGGACACTACTGCATACATAGCTGTGTTTGGGAGCAAAGAATCCCCACTGGTAAGACCATAATGAAATATGTCTTTTGTTGGTTTGAATTAATGTTCCCTCGGGAGTGTGAAGGTCTCTACTGGCAGCAGCCATTGTTGTTCTTATGGTTCATGAAATATATTTGTATTGAAACATTTAAGTTCTTTGCAATTCCAGGCATTTTCCAGCAACATCAAAAGCTAGGGTAACAGCAACTTGCATAATTAGTATGTAAATACCACTGCAATATCACTTTAGGTAATTTTAGGTTACTTGCACTGTCCCCATCAATAATGAGGATAGACTGAAAAAACCAAGACTACTTGGATTGCAGAAAAGATGAATAAGGGACAAATCCTGGAAGTGCCAAGGACTCTTCACTTCTGTTGAAGTCAAAAGGAGTGGAGGAAGCTCGAGTCCTTGCAAGATCATTTCCTATAAAGGAGTGCATGGTGCAGAGATGATAAATTGGGTCTTTTGGTATTCCCTTTTCTATAGTCCAAAAGGGGATTCAGTGGAATTCATCAACAGGAAGGGAGTTCATCCTTACTTCTACAGGTTCTAGTCTGGGTGGGTGCTCCAAGGGGGGGCAGAAACTTCTCTCCTGCAATCCAGTATTCATTGAATAAATGAACAAAGGCAAGATGCAATGGCTCCATTTCAAGAAGAGATATGGATATTATAGGGCTGTGCGAAACAGCACTGTTCCATTTTGACTTGCATTTCAACGGAACCACGTTTCTTTTCAAATTTCATTTAGATTTGAAACTGCCGTTCTGTTTCGTTTTGTCAAAACAGTTTTGCTGTTTCAAGGCTGTTTTGATGTTTTGCCCATAGGCTATAATGGAGAAGCTTGAAACAGCCTATAACTTTGTCATTTCTGTCCTGATTTGGATGAAACCTGCAGGAGTGGTAGCCTCTTCTCACAGCATGAAGCCTGCCAAGTTTCAAGAAGATAGGTGCAGGGGTTTGGGGAAAACTGCACCACAAGCTGCGGACAAGCAAAACTCATGACATGGATGACACTGTGTGGGTTAAGGCACAGCAGGGTGAAAGCTGCAGGCCTGCTAGCCCCTGCTGAGGCCACAAAGCCTGCCAGCTGTCGAGGAAATCGGTGTAGGGGTTCTGGGTTCCGGGGCCCTGCACCTCTAGCTGCTGACAGGCAAAACTCGTGACATGGGTGCTTGTGGGACTGTGTCCGTCTTGGGGCACAGGGGGGTGAAAATTGCTGGCCTGCTAGGCCCTGCTGAGGCCACGAAGCCTGCCATCTGTTAAGGAGATAGGTGCAGGGGGAGTCTGGGTTCTGGGGCCCTGCACCTCTAGCTGCTAACAGGCAAAACTCGTGTGTGTGTTAAGGTGCGCCCTCACTCAACTGACACCAAGACAGAAAGCAGGGCAGTTCAAACAATGCTGCCTTTTATGCAGTTTTTCCATCCCTTCGCCAGAGCACTGGGATTGGAAGGGACCTCAGGGAAGGATCACAGTCACTGGCCAGCTACACAGTCAATAATGAGAGCAGTCCTTCCCCCTCCCCCCCCCTTCCCCCTCCCTTACATTAGTTTCTGTTTCCTTGCAGGCAAGCCCAGCTTGAGCGTCGAAACTCAAAACGTTTTGAAATTTTCTAAATGTTTCAACTTGCTTTGTTTTGTTTCGAGGCTGTTTCGAAGCTCTCTGTTTCATTTCAATTTTGCTGTTTCGAACTCAAAACGAGTCGAAACAGCGTTGAAATGAAACTGCTGGTGAAATTTCACACAGCCCTAGTGGATAATGCCTTACCTATGGCAGAGTGATTAGAACACTGTGCTGGGAAGTAGGAAACATGCAAGTTCTGGCTGCACTTAAACTAGGCCTCCCAGTTCCTGGATGAGTTCCCTAACTGCTCGGCTGTTGGGATGAAACATGGATGGTGCGCTCTCCTTCTCTGGCATCTAACACTTAGCCATGCATTTGTACCTGCAAACAATTTCAGGGCTTGTACTCACTGAGGTATGTGTATGTATAGAGCCATGTACTTGTCATGCCAGAGTGCAGTCTACTGCTTGTGCTCAATAGCTACTTGAGCACTGACACTGCACATTGAATAGCATTGCAATCTGGGCAGGGGTGCCAAAGTTAATGCTATTTGGGTGCATAAAGTAAAACTGGATCCTGCCCCTTGTCTCTTAGCATTTAAGCAATATTGTTTGCTTTCTGATTTCCACGGCATCTTGTCAGCAGTTGGGCTTTTTAAATTTTTATTCTAATTTAGGAAGAGGATATTTTGAGCCCATGAACTCTGTAGCCTAGTGCAACAAGACTATTGATATAATTAGTTGCCTTTCATTCACTGGGAAGATGACTTGGAATATGTATCACCATTTTACTCAACCTCTCTGTTCTACTGGTCTGACCCAAGTGTAACAAAGAGCAGAAGGCTCCTGTTACACTTGGGTGAAAGAGCAGCATGAAGAGCCTCAGGCAGGGAAAGCTGCTCATTATGAGCTGTCAGGGATCAGGGATTTACCTGCTACAAATACTGCCTAACCAGCTGTGCTACAGTAGCATGCTGGGCTAGAGCCCTGCAGGGGAGACAAGGTATCATTACAGTAGAGGCCAGCAGCAGTACGTCACCCTAGGGTTGAGCGCGCAAGTTAAATCAGGAAACACTTGCAACAGCTCAGGAAGTCCCCTGACCAAAAGGAGGCCAGGCCAGGGAGATGTATAAACACAGGCCCTGAGTCAGGAGAGGCAGTCTGGCCCTCCAGGCAAGAGCTCCAGAGCAGGAGCAATGCAGGAGGGCTCTTAGCTGTCACTGGGGCTATCTTGAAGGCAAGCAGAATGCTGTTGCCCTACAAAGGGATACTACCTAGGGTAAGGGGAGGCCTTGTTTTGCAGGCAGGTGGCCATTGTTTATGTTCAAACCAAGAAGGGATTTAGTTTGTGTTGTAGCCAGTTTCAACCAGTGGTTTGGGCATGGCTGAAAGAGGAGTGTGTGGGGGCCATAGCCAGGCATCTGAGGGGCACAGATGTTTGTTTTATCTACAGCAAAGTGCCAGGGTCATGTCAATGTTTAGGACCTTGCTAGGGGCCTTCATTCAGGGCATACCTTAGGTCTGAGGGGGCAGTTGGAGCCTAGAGACAGAAAGCGAGAAAGGCTGAAGCCGAACTTGGGCAGGAGCCAGACAATGGCCAGGGGGCCTAGTGCCCAGGAAGAGCAGAGCCAGTGCCAGGGGATCCTGTGCACAAAAGGACAGAGACAAGGGTCAGGGGACCAGGAACACAAGCAGGCTCAGCAAGTGCATTTCCCAGGACAGGGCAAAGACAAAGCCAAATTAGGCAATCAAGGGTTGGAATCCAGAAGCCAGGCTAAGCACAGTAGGCGTAAGTTAAGGAAACCAGCGAGAGAAAAGGGGCTAAGGCTGGGAAGGGTGAAGCTCCGACCAAGGTGTAAAGGTCTGAGGTGTCCAGGTATCAGACTGGGGTTCAGTACCCACCAAAATTATTAAGTGACATCACCTGTGAGGCATGGTCATGGTTGTTGGTGAGGTTGGAGGCCATGATTTGCTCTTCAGGCTAACAGGTGCCCTGGGGAAGGGCACTGACAGGCCATCAGGGCCCACCTAATGAGGGCAGGGTGGAGACCAACAGGAGCCAGGAAGAACCAGCTGGCATCTGGGGCCTGCTTTAGGACCCATTAGGCAGCCTCCCTTCCAATCAAACAATTACATCAAGGTATGGCAGAAAAGTAAGAAGGGGAAGGCACTATAGAGCTGGAGCAGCTTAAGGTTCTCATGGCCACAAGGGGGCGTTGCAGCCACCCCTGGAGCACAAACCTGGTTACATCAAGGTTGAGATTTTCAGGACAGCAGATTTACAGAAGAGCAATCTACAAGTTAGGTGGTACCATTTAAATTTCTCATGCTTTTGCACACTTCAGAGACAAATAGGAGGCATGATTCTTACAGCAGAGAACTTAAAGTCCTTGCTTACACTAGTGTAACCATCAACTTTAACTGAGTTACTCCCAAGTTACACAAATGCTGTACAAGTGAAAAGCTAAGTTATAGGGAAGTATTGGGAGAATGTGAAGGAGCAATAAGAATGGGTGGAGATGGGCTGGAGAAAGAGGCGAATAGGTGGAGAGGAGAAGCTGGAGAACAAATGTGGATGGCATGGTGGAGTAAGGCAAACACAGGGCAATAGATTTCCTTGTCTTCAGCTGTTACTAATCTAACCTTCACATTAAGATCACTTAAAATTCTTGATCTGTTTCTCTTCCCCTGCCAATCTGTTGTGTTGAGGGACTGCAAACACAGCTACAGTCAAGAAATATAATGTGAATGAAATGTTCCTTTTCAACCTTTCATATTTTTGTTTTTCCCTGTTTCCTGGAGCAGAAGATCCATTTAGTGAGTACTGGAGAAGGCCCAGTTATCTATGTGTATCCCGCTCAGATAGATTTCGGCAACATCCAGGTTTTAAAGGATATTTCCAGGACACTCCACCTCTCTAATCAGACTGTTATTCCTGCATGGTTTCGGGCACAGATGGTAAGTGTGCTGTGGGGCTATTTTGAAATGAAAATGTGACTTGGAATGTTTTGATTGTGACAGCCTGTGACCTGATTTTATATGCATACTTCTCAAAATTATCTCAAAGAGAAAGCAAAATGTGCATGACTGTACACCAAGAAAACAGCTCTTGTTCTGCTCTTGCTTGTACCTGGGCAACCCCCATTAATGTCACAGAGTATGTAAGAGCAGAATTGGGCCATTGCCCATCTTTATAATCATGCTCTTGCCTTTGAGGTAGCTCATGGAGTTTAGCTGTGCTACTTGTGTGTATGTACCTATATGATGAAGTCAGAGGACATCTTATCTCTTTGTTCCTAAAAAGGTTGTCCACATAGATTCTCTTGTTGGGGCCATACACATGACTTCTGGCTTGTGCTCCAACTTTGTGCACAGAGCTTTAGCTACATGGGACATGAAAGACCTGCCGCATATTAATGATGGGGAGATGAGCTGGATGTATACTGATTCTACATGTACTGAGGGTCTTGGCATTTGGGTCACTGAATAGAAGCTACTTTGTGTTTAAACATTAAACTATACAAACAGTGAACAACCAAGAAGTTGATACAGGGTCTATGTATTTTGTAGTGGCCCAAAGGAGGGCCACACAAATGATTAGAGTTTATACAAGGAGAGGCTGAAGGACATGGGACTGTTCAGCCTGGAAAAGAGAAGACTCTGGGGGGACTTAGTGGCAGCTAAGTATATAAGGAGCAAACATTAGGGGCTAGGAGAACATCTGTTCACCAAAGCACCCCACGGGAAGACTAGGAATCTAGTATCCCAGAGTATCTCCATGTCTTTGGGGAATATCATCAGAAAAAGATAGTCACATTGATTAGCACCCCTCTGGCATCAGGGCAAGTCAGCTGGGATCAAGTGAACCCAGCAAGAAATAAATCCAGCTGTTTTTTTAAGGAATCCAAAGTAGGTGCTTGCACCACCTCTGGGGGGAGTTTGTTCCAGACCCTGGACACACACACACCATAAAGAACTTTTATCTAATATCCAGTCTAAATTGGCCTTCCTGGAGTTTATGGCCGTTAGACCTTGTTATCCCTTGGGGAGCTCTGGTGAACAGATGCTCTCCCAGGTCCCGATGTACCCCTCCTATGAAGTTGCAGGCTAACACCAAGTCCCCCCTGAGCCCTCTCTTCTCCATACTAAAGAGTCCCAAATCCAGACTAGATATGGCCTGAGGAGTTTGATAGAGCCTAACTAGACCCACTATCTGTGAAGTTGTGTCCAACTGGGTTTGGGCAGACATTCATATACTCTAAAATAATTACACTCTTATTTCAATCTAATGTAAAAATATACCAGGATCAGGAATAGATTGTGCAGTTGCCCTGAAGTGCTATGTGCTACTACACTGTTTCAGTTGTATGCGGTGAGCTAGGTTACCCTAGGATGGGATCAGACAGCTGAAACCTGACCTTGTATCAGTAAAGAATAACACCTGATTCTTTCAGGGCTAATTCTTCTCTGGACTGGGTAAAGTTACCTCAGTTTAGAGATGTATTCTGTCTGTCTGCTACTTCGTTAAATGGGTGGTATGCTGATTACATTGATGTACAGGCACTCCTCACTTAACGACCGAGTTCCATTCCTGCGACTAGGTCGTTAAGCGAATTGGTCGATAAGCGAGGAGCCGCCCCTTGATACTGCGTGCCTTGGCTTGAGACGCCGCGCTGCCGTTTCCACGACCAAAGTTCTCGTACTTACGACCAGTTCTCGCTGGTCATAAGTCCGTGCGGTCGTTAAACAGGTATGTCGTTAAGTGAGGAGTACCTGTATTTTGTCTGTCCACACCATGTGCAAAACTAAAGCCTCATCAAGCATGTTTAAAAGTGTTGGCTACAAATGTCCAACTCGGGATCCTTAAAATTCTGGTTTATTAGGCAGATTGAAACACTGTAATGAAGTTAAATCATAAACCTTGGGGCTGCC
>NW_005841949.1:1870288-1874079 GCF_000455745.1 Alligator sinensis | reverse complement strand
ACAGAACCAAGGAGGTGATACTTCCCCTCTATCCGGCGCTGGTCAGACTGCAGTTGGAATACTGCGTGCAATTTTGGGCGCCGCATTTCAAGAGGGATGTGGATAACCTGGAGAGGGTCCAGAGAAGGGCCACTCATATGGTTAAGGGCTTGCAGGCCGAGCCCTATGAGGAGAGACTAGGGCACCTGGACCTTTTCAGCCTCCGCAAGAGAAGGTTGAGAGGCGACCTTGTGGCTGCCTATAAGCTCATCATGGGGGCACAGAAGGGAATTGTTGAGGCTTTACTAACCAAGGCGCCCCTGGGGGTTACAAGAAATAATGGCCACAAGCTAGCAGAGAGCAGATTTAGACTCGACATTAAGAAGAACTTCTTCACAGTTAGAGTGGCCAAGGTCTGGAACGGGCTCCCAAGGGAGGTGGTGCTCTCCCCTACCCTGGGGGTCTTCAAGAGGAGGTTAGATAGGTATCTAGCTGGGGTCATCTAAACCCAGCACTTTCCTGCCTATTCAGGGGGTCGGACTCGATGATCTATTGAGGTCCCTTCCGACCCTAACATCTATGAAAGAGGAAGGAAGAAAAGGTAGAAGAGGAAAAACATATCCAAGAAGGGGAGAGCAACTGCAGGCAAGAGGAAAAGGGGGCTTTCTGCTACATTATTCCCCCCCCTTGACATCAGCCTTACACAAGTGCGATGTCACTATACTGTTTGAACACCATTGTTCAGCTATATAGACAGGAGGTGTGTCATCTTCAGCTGGTTTGAAGTTAAAACAAAACTTAGGCAGTTAAAAGATATTGAAAGAGAAAAGCCTTGGGGGGTGGGGGAGAGAAAATAACATAACGAGGTTGATTTGAACAGTTACAGTGGTATAGTTGTCTCTTTGCTTATTAAAATATGACTTTGAATGAAGTTTTTCACACACATCTCGTTATATTGATATTCTAAATAGCATTTAAATCCTTAAGAGAAGTACAGAGAAAAAACAAAAACAAAACAAAACCCAAAAAAGAAAGTACACATGACCTTTAATAAATATCCTTTTGCTAACCAAGTGGAATATAAAACCTTTTGAGAATTGCTGCCCTTGTTTCAAATAGCAGAACAACTTTCCAGTCCAACTGGACGGAAGTGTTCTGGTCTGGGATCCACAGACAGGTTTAATTTTTAGAGGGGGTATTACCAATTATTCTTATTATATTTTTATGATATCTTATGTATTTAAACTGTGACAACTTAAAACAAACCAAACAAACAAACACAAAACATATAACAAGACAACACAAACAGACAAGACAATTTTTGCCATGGCTGTGATGAGGAAGATGCTGCTGATGGTAATGAGGCCTCATGGTTTGTCGGTCACCTTTGACTACACCCTGGTTTCTGCAAAAGAAAACAAACACACACAAACCTGCCAAGGAAAACTCCTTGCAGTGGCTGATTATTCATATTTACAAAGTGCAATGCTGACATGTGCAGTGACAGTGCACACAGCATTTTCCATTCTTTGGGTGCTTTTCTTTTATACTGAAAAAGTGGAGCAGTTACCTACAGGAGGGTGGTCATCCTAAGTTGAGGAATTTTTTGGCCTTTTCCTGCTTCAACATCGGGGTGGGCACTGATCAGCCCGTCCGATGCGTATTTTCCAACAACTCAGAGCCGTTCCTTCCTGCTAGCCAAGAAGGGTGGCCGGCAGGATTAAGAGATTGGTTACCCTGTTTCTCGAGGGTCAAGTGGTTGGTGGCTCACTCTTTTTTTTGTTTTGTTTTTTCCAAGCTGAGTCACTGGGATGCTCTCCTCATGACACAAGGAATCCTATTAACAAGGCTAGATTCAGGGTTAGATCTGTTCTGCCCCCTTAAGCAGTTTCAGTTGGGACACATGATTTAGGTCCCGTTTCCTCCCAAATACATTTAGCGCAGCCCCGGTGTCCAGGAGTGCACTGGTATGCCCTTGAGTTCCCACCATAACAGGTATTCAGGGTCTCCCTCCTGGATCCAAATTGAGAGTCCCCAATTTCTCCCATGAGCCAGGGCTTTGCTCAGGGGTCCCATTACGGGGGCTCCATCAGTGCTCCTCGGAGACCGGGGCTGAGGCTGCTACCCTGTTAGAAAGGGGAGGTGCTGCTCCCTCCCCAGTCAGCTCTGCCATTCTGATAAGCAGCTCGGCTAGAGGCTTTCCATGCCATCTCCCTTTTGGTTCCCCACGCTGCATTAAAAACTTCCACACTGCTGACCGAATCCCGTTTTCCCCTTCTCTTTCCTTTGATACCCTCGGGTTAACCCAGTGTGGGCTGGGGCGATAATTTGGGCCCCCAACCCCCCTATCAGTTTTGGGGTAGGCACTTTCATTAGAATAGGTAACCATATAATTCGGTGTGTCATTAAGCTTTTCTCTGAACTGGGTGGCTGCAATCGCCCCACCTTGATGTCCAACTAACCTCTCTGCATCCTGAGCCCAGGCTAGGACTTCTCCCAGCACATATCTCCCGGTCTCTCGGAGTGGCCCCATCAGTCCAATTATGGACTGATGCATGCCTTCCTGTACCTCCTTCCAAAACCCAGGAGGGTAATCTATACTTCTTATGTCCAATGTCCGTTTGTTCTCCTTGTCTAGGGGCAGAACCGTCCCTGACAGCAATCCCAACATAACACACCGGATCACATAGTCCCTAACAGGTTCCCCAGGTGTCTGGTGGCTAGCCCCAAACTGTCCCTTAAATGTCTTTCTCCCCAAACTGATCCCCAAACCCACTATGCTCCAGAGAATATTGTCTCCCCCAAAGCTGTCCTCCTGATCTATAGCTGCCTGAATCTCTGGGGTGGCGCAAGCCCTTAGTAGGCGGTGCCATTCCCGGACACTCAGGGTTTCACAGTCCACTACATTCAGGGATTTCTGCAACCACTGTCCCAAATTCCTAATGTTAGCAGATCCCAATGTCTTGCCAAGGGCTGCTAGATCAGCTCCACTGAGGGGGACCGTTACCTGTGTGGTTTCTGTGGGTTTTCTCTGAGCATCCCGAGTGAGTGAGGTCCACGTGATTGCGCTCACCTCAGGCACCAGGGTCCTCTCCTGATCTGACTTAGGGTCTTCAGGAGAGGGCTCCCCTGCATCCTCTGGATCTTCCCACATCTCCCCACCCCAAATCTCTCCTGGATTGAAGGGGATGTCTGGATCCCTGGCTTGGTCTTCCCGGATGACAGCTGCTACTTGCAAGCTGTGCTCCTGGAGTTCCTTTTTCAAACGGTTAGTGGTATTTAGACAAGGGCCATGGTTGACCTTGGCTCCCTTCTCGTCTTGATATTTAGCCATTGTCTTTACCAATTTTTACAAGGCTTCTTGGCTAGCCTTTTCTTGGTCCAATAATTCCAATTGTTGGGCATTGTCTTGATTTATTTTTCTCAATTGCTCATTTTCATTTTCCAAGTTCCGAGACAACCCCTTTAGAGTCTGATTACTGGTTTCCAATTGGACACATCTATCTTTTAGAATTTGGATTAGCTTCTCCTTTTCCTCAATTTCAGAGGCTCGCTGAGCATTTTCCTCAACTGGTGTTTTTACAGTATGCCGTAGCAGCCAGACCAAGGCACTGTGTTGCCTTTGAACCGAGGGTTTTTCACAAAGGCAAAATCTTTCAAATTGGGATTCACTGTCCCCTATGGAAAAGCCTGGGGTGCACACATCCTCCCTACATGGGCTGGGTCCAGCCTTCAGAATCTCCCTATGGAGAGGGGAAATTTCCTCCCTCTGTACCCACTTATCTTCTTGGCCTCCTGCTCCAACCTTAGGG
>NW_005841949.1:1853988-1869944 GCF_000455745.1 Alligator sinensis | reverse complement strand
GTCTGCCGTCGAGGCTTCTTTCAGCGTGGTGTTATCTTCCAGAAGGGGGTCGCTGGCTGGTCCTTCTGGCTGGACAGGTCAGGTGCTGGTCAAATTGGAGATCAAGAGGGCACCGCTGAGGGTCATTTTTCACTGCTTTTTATCTGTCCTTGGCAGACTTTGGTGACTCCCCAGTTTTCAGGTTTGCCCAATCCAGGGGTTGTTGACCCTCGTGGGACTTCCCCCCTGGGTGGCTACTGGATGGCATCTGTCAGCCCCAGGGGTCATCTGCATGTAGGTGCAGGTTTGGGAGTCCGTTGATGAATTTTGAATAGGGCTCTGGGAGCAGTCAATCTGGAGATATTCAGCCCAAAAGTTGGTCCCCGGCGTTGATTAACTCAGGCCAGGGCTTCTAGCCCTTGATCAGTGAGGAGATGTCCTGGTTGCTACATTGTGTTCTATTGAGTTCTTCTGTTGGTTGATCTGCAGTTTCCTTAGGTGTTAATTGCTACCTGCTGCTACAGTGTTACACATTCAATCACTGATTCACTGGCTCTTTCAGGGGCCTTCCTGATACAGGGAAGTGGCAGTTTGACTCCTGCCCTTGTTAACATTGTTACTAAACACATTTATAGTTGAAAGTTGAAAGGTGAGGGGTATAAAATATAAGCTACAAATGCCATGGCACACAAAGAGATAAAAATACCAAAATACACTGGGAGATACAAAATGCACACACACAAATTTTAAAACACAATTCCTTATCTTAAAGTGAAAGAAAGAGGAAGGAAGAAAAGGTAGAAGAGGAAAAACATATCCAAGGAGGGGAGAGCAACTGCAGGCAAGAGGAAAGGGGGCTTTCTGCTACAAAAGGGTTAAAGGAGGGGAAATTCACTTCCAGAGTCTCCATCCTCTGCACTTTCTGGCTTTTACCTGTCTCTTCCAGGTTCCTATAACTAGTTAGGGATTGACAGCCCTCTAAGCAGTTCATTTGCTATGTTATTACCTATGTCGCCTTTTTGCTATCTGTAGAAATATGGGTGCCAGATTCTAAAGCTAGTGCCAACAGTGCCAGATTCTAAAGCTAGGGCTAACAGTGCTCCTGCTTCAACCTCTCCAGTGACTTGCTGCCCTGATTTATAAGGTCCAATTCATAGCAATCCCTACAAATATTTTGAAGAATCAATAAGAGCAATAAAATTGGGTGATTAGCAATGGTCTTTTTGCCCTGCATGGATGGCATGCTTTGCTAATGCGCAGCCCACATGTTTGAGCTCTGTGATTCCTTGTATCAAAACTGTCCTAGAACCTCTAAGAATAATGCTACCTGTGATCAGAGGTCCAATGGACAGCAAAGGCAGCAGCTCAGTGTCTCAAAAAGCTTTAAGTGTCATTGAGGGAATTGTGGAAACATTTTCAAAAGGTTTGTCCTCTACACTGGGAGCTCTGTGTAAGGATTCTCTAATTTTGTGGTATTTCACTTATACCAGTGGGCAAGGGTAGATCCAGGTGGGATGAAGTGGTGCAGTTTCACCCTCCTTTGATTCCTGGTAACATCTCTTCTATTTCACAGCCCTGCAGATTGTTTAATGCTCAAACTAAAAAACTTAAGTCAGGTGCAGTAACATTAACTCAGGTGTAGAAATGATTGATGGCGAAGTATTGGAAGCACTGTCGAGACTCTCAAGAAGAGTAGACTTTGCTTTACAAATTTGAATAAGAGATGTACATTTAACTATAATGACTACAGAACTAATGACTATTTTGACCATGTTTGCCTCTAGTTTCTTGTGTTTTTAAAGATAATATCGAATCTAGCAAATCGGTGAACATTCTCATAAAGTTATATTTGTTTTTGCTTAAACTGAATAATATAGCACTGAACCCTAGCATGTTAGTAAAGCTTCTAGTTTCTCTTTAACTGGAGGAAAATGTCATATGTGGTGATGCACACTATCTGCACCCCCATTTTCAAAGTCCTAGATCTGCCCATGTCAGCAGGGGTCAACCTTTCTGGCAGACCTGAAGCAAGCCCCGCATCCTTCCTGAATGCCACTCTGATTCCTCTCCCCTGCCTGATCTGCTGCTCCCTACCCAATCTGCTATGTGCCATACGCAGAGGCTGCCCATGCTACCCCTGACGGATATAATTGCAGTGATAATTCTGTGACAAGACATGCTTGACGTGCAGTGCTCTAGCACTGTGTAGCAGCCATCTTCAGCATTGTTTTGGAGACTTATGGGTGTGTTTCAGCTTTCCTTGACAAGCATGTAGGCTTTGGCACACCCTGCTTTACAATTTTAAAGTTAATGACTGCTGCTGTTTGAATAACTGCATTTAACCAGTGTTGCTTGTTCCCTATTAATGAACTGAGCCATAGGAACTCTTCTCTCTGCCCATGTCAACATGGTAAATTTACAGTACACAGCACTATGTCCTCAAGCACAGTGATTCCAGTTTAGAAGGCAGCCTTTGCAAAGCAGCATGGAATGGCTGAGGATGCCATTATGAGTGCAGTAAGTGTGTCACATGGACATAATCTGGGCTGTATGCATTTTGTTGATCAGAAAACATTGTAGTTGTTTGTTTTGATAGTAGCATTAGGAGGAAGATTCATGATGAGTGACTAAAAGTTGGACCTCATGGTGAGTTGACAGGTTGTTGTGCAGATCATGCAAAATATCTGTAATAGAATAGAAGGAGTTAAATAACTGAATGACTCTGTTAGCCAAAGAGATAAAATCTGCTCTCTGATATATTTTGATGTCAGATGGAACTGTACACTTGTGTCTGAGAGCAGAACGTGCACAGACTGTTAGTTAACTTAGCTGTTAGATGACCTTAGCATTGTTTGTTCACCTATCCTGCTGGACAAAGATCTTATGTGGTGGGATTCATAGTTACCTACATAGTGATTGAGACCAGTCTTTGGAGAAAAATAGGCAAAGAGCAGTTGGCAATGCCTTCCCCACTCCAATAACATTCAAAATTTGTGAAGTAACCCAGTGCTTCCTTTGGTGGCTGGAGGATGCTTAGTGATACCATTTGGTTTGGATTTTTCTGCAAAAAAGAGTTGTGACTTCCTCTCACCTATTTGGTAACTAATCATGAATCCCAGCATTTTTGCAGTAATACCTAAGGATTATAACATACACTTTAGGAGAAAAAGCTATTGATTGAAGTTTTTGGAACAGTGATGGGTCAGTGACCTTGCTGGGCTCAGACAGGCAGCTCCACTGATTGAATAAGATTAGATTTAGTGGCAACAAGAGGACTAGTAAAAGACAGGTGATCACGTTCAAGATGTAAAAGGAAAATGTCTTATTGTGTTCATCCAGCTTCACCCTGCTAGTTTTGTTCTTATCTGGAATATGCGCATTGTGATTCCTGTTAAACCTGACTACTGAGGTTCCTGAAAGCATGCTTGCTTGCTTCATTGGGAGGGAAATCATTATGGGCACTTGTACATGTGATGAAAATTGGCCCTTTTTGCAATGTAATTGTCACGCTGTAATGTGTGGGGGTATTTTTTACAATTTAAATGATTTTGCTATATTGCAAACTAAACCATGTCTGCATGTAGTTTGGTTTGCAACTCAGGTATTTATTTGTGAGATTGCAGTCTTTGACAGCTCACCCCCCTGCTGCAAGAGAGACAGGCTGAAGGCAGAAGCAGTGAGGGGCCTGATCCTTTTTTTTTTTTTTTTCTTGGAGCCTGCCCACCTCTCCCACAGCTGGGGGACAAGCTGCTGGTGCACAGAGAAGCCCTAGTGCTGCAGAGAGCCCCAGTTCTTCCTTCCTCAGTGGCGACACCCCCTGGGGCTGCCCAGGCGGGCTGCTAGGGGGTGGGTGCTGCCCCACCTCGGGCTCGGGGAACAGTTGGGTCTGACTAGGTGCTACCCACAAGCTCAGGCAGCACCTGCCTGCTAGCCACCCACCAGGTGGCCCCAGGAGTGCCGCCGCTGTGGAAGGAAGGTCCGGGGCTCCCTGCAGCTCAGGTCCTACCAGTGGCTTTCCTGCTGGCCATGAGAAAAGTAGGCAGGCTCCTCAGGAAGCAAAACAAAAAAAAAAGGATCAGGCCCCTTGCCACTTTTTTTTTTTCTCAGCAGAGCCTGCCTTTGTGAGCTGCCGCTGGGCTATGTAGCCCCTGAGCTGCAGGGGGGGGGGGGGGGGTGGCAGTCCTTCCCTCTGCCGTGGCCACCGGGGCCACCCGGGCTGAGTGCTAGCTGCATGGGTGCTGTCCCAGCTTGCAGACAGTACCCACAAGATCCAACTCTTCTCCGAGCCCCCGCACTGGAAGCTGACCAGGTGCTGCCCCCCACATGGGCTTGGGGAAGAGTTGGATCTGGTTCAAATTCTATAACTCGCCTCAAGGTTGTATATTCAGAGCAGGTGACTGGATATACACAGTCTGTGATACAGTTATGGTGTACATGTGCAAATTTAGGCTTGGGAGAATACATTTAGATTCCAAGTTTAGTTCCTTTTTAACACTGGAACCCTACATTTTGGGTAGAAATGTTAGTGTTATACAAATATAATTTTGTGTGTAAGTTAAACAGTTGCCCAAACAATTCACATTTAGGTTTGAAGCAAGGCATAGGATGCGAAGTCTTTTTTTTTCTTAGCTGTGATCAGTAAAGAGATAAAGCCCCTGTGTGCCAAAAATGTCAGTTTAAAAGCACAAAACGCATAATGTGTTTAATTTAGTTTTTGAACATGTGTATTCTGCAACAGTATGTGAAATCACAAACAAGAAAACTTGTTTTAAAGCCCAAGATTTATTGCTCAGTTTTAACTATGGAGTTATTATCAGCACCTTCTTAAGGGACTACAGTTAATGGGTTACACTAAATATTAAATAAATGATGCTATGTCAGTGAAGCCTTATTCTGTCAGTGTGAACAACAGAATGCCATCCTAAAAAGTAACTGGAATCAAGTGGCTGGGATGTTTGGATTACTACAAAAAATTCCTTGCGTGTTAGCATACTTGACTTGCAACTCTTTTTCATACCATGAGAAAATATAAAACCTCAGCCTTATAACTGCATGTCCTCAGTTTCCACATGTCCTCTGGGTAGGATTTTTAGAGATCCTTCCATCTTATGCAAGGGGTGGAACGTCAGGATTTCTGCAGGGGGGAGAGGCGGTATGTGAGTAACATCCTCCATTGTGTACGCTATTTAAATGGTCACCATTTCAGTCCATGCTCTCAGGGGAGCCATCAACATAAGGAATCACGCCAAACAGGCAAGCAGAAGAACAGGCACCTCAGTGGAAGCAAACTCTGCAATGGAAGCTCAGGATTCTCTGCAGCGAGACAGCCCCTGACCTTCACTGACTGGTGCTCTACCTTGTGTCTGTATAGCAGTTCCAGCAATAAACATTAGGTACCTGGACACACAGGAAGTAGAGGGTGTCTTCCTTTGCACTGCTGTATTTACAAGCATGTTCCCTTCCTTGGTGATTGTAATGGGGGCCTTCTTGGGGCTGATCTGCCATTGGCCCACCCACCTGTTTCGGGGCCAACCGCCCACCTTCTTTCCTGCCATGCCTTGATGATATCTAATTAGGATGTTAATTAGGCGGGAGGTTGCCCATTTCTTGCACCGATGCCAGAGAGGTGCTATCTGTGGCTCCGTTCCTCCCCTACACCGCAGCCCAAGCCTTGTAGATGGCATCCACAGATGTTAACCTCATGGCCCCACACTGGGCCCCAGAATCCTCCAATCCAGACCCCAACTGGATCCCTCCAATCAGGCGGCTTCCTCCACCCTCATTCTGGGCTGCCTAGCTCCCTGAACTCCTTCCCTTCTCGGGTGTGGTCCCCCCGGGACCTCTGGCCACACAGGCCCTGGCCTTACCTCCCAGGCCAGTCAGAAACCCCATGCCCTCAGCTCTGGGCACCCCTCGCGGTGGGCCCCTGGTCCTTTTGACCGTTCTGGTCCTAACCCCAGCATTGACCAGTTGAGGGTATTCTAAGTCAGGCTTCTGAGTCTATAGCCCACTCTCTAACCTGGGTTCGCCTTCTTGTCCCTGTTATGGGGTGACCCACCTGGTTGTGGGAGCTGGGGTTATTAAGGTGCCCTGACCCGCCTTTCACCAGGGTGGTAACTGGCCTGGAATTTCCTGGAGGCTCCCGCGTCACTGGAAGTCCCAGCAGGCCACCCGCTCCCAGCAGGGTGCAGTTTTAGGTCATGCCCAGGACCAGGAGCCTCCGAACCATCCCCTACAGCTCCTGCCCTTACCTTCAGGATGTTGCATGCAGCCTTGCAGCCAGGCAATGTTACTGCCTGCCTCCCAGAAGTGAACTGTTCTGTTTATGTAGGCACCCAGAGATTTAAAATGGCCCCCGCAATCAAGCACCTGCCGGCTGCTTGGCTCAGCCCTTGAAGTGGCAGGCACCAATAGTGCCCTGCCACAGTGATAGTCCACTGATTCTTCAGATTCTTCTTCCTCCTTCATCACAGACCTGCATAGAAGGCATGGAACAGAGGCACCAGGTCTTGAGTCCCTCTGTGGGATCCTGTTCTCACTCTGTAGCTCAGGGTCCCTGATGGCAGATGTCCAAGCATCCAGTATGAGGCTCAATACATTTCTCTGGTAGTCTTTTAACTTGATCAGTAGCAATGACAGAGCAAGAGGAGACTTAATGCACTGTGTTACTTCTCCAACTGGTTTCTATTTAACATAGTCAGTAGCAGTGACTCAGAAGAAGGAGGGTCTGTATAAAGTGTTACTACTTCAGTAGGCCTTCATTTAACTTGATAAGTAGCAATGAGGGACTGAATGTCTGGACTCTGTCTGGTCTTTGGACTCTGTCTCGATCTAAAGTGGGGAAGGTAGGTCTAGGGCACCCTCCACTCCTCCATACTCTTGCCTAGGCATATGCATTGAAGGTCTTGGTGTGATGGTCACAGACCTCTTGCATGTACACCATGATCCAATGGATCAACAGTTGCCAAGTATAGCAGTGACTCAAGAATACAGAAAGCCAGCCAGCAGACTCTTTTACTACACACAAGCAAATAGGTCAGTACAAGAAGAAAAAGAACTGAAAACTCTCCAGCCACAGATGTAATACGGACCCATCTTGGCCATTCCTTCCTCTCCTCTCTCTCTTTACCCTAGCAGCCATATTAATGGTTCTTCCCAGAAGCACCTCTGTGAAGGAATGGTGCAGCTGAGTTGAGCTCTACCCTTTATCTGTAGCCTGCCACACCTAGGTTTGAACTCCTGAGCCAACCATGGAACAAAAGCCCTTTCAGATTGTGTGCTAGAGGAGGCAGATGCTGACACGCTTGTTGTGTTTCAAACAAATTGCTTCTATATAAGCCAGGGCTATCCCTGCTGTGTGCTGAGAGAGAATTTTGTGATCCCTCAGGCACTTCTCCTGTCTCCATCCACCTCCTAAAAACATTGACACAGCTAATGAATAAAACAAAGGAACCTGATAACAAAGGCATAAGATCAGTGAGAGTAGTATGAGTCAAGAAGAGGGAACCAACACCTTCTGTGTGAGCCAACAGTAAGCTTTGGTTTTGTTTTTTTTAATTCTAGTAGAGTTTCCAAAAGACATGTCACATTCACTGATCTGAATACAGGAGACACTGGGAAGCACAGACAGGCCATGGAAGAAGGCAAAAAACCATTAACCCAGCATATCTTTCCCATAACAAAAAATCCAGAACAGCTGCCTAGTGTGAGACCAATATTGCCACCTCCAAATGACACTGAGATCTATGAGCTGCCACTTCCCAATCTACCACTACTCCAGCTTCGTTAGCTCCATAGGCAGTCAGCAAAAATAATTATTCTGATAAAAAATCCCGAGTTTTTAACTCAGGAAAATTTCCCATTGATTTCAAAACCATATTAATTTCAAGAAGTATTTTATCTGAGTCAGGACTCCATGATTTGTCCCAATAATAAAAAATAGCACCATAGGGAAGTGGTTGAAACCCCAGAGCTAAGATATTTAAGGCAATGACAAAACAAAGATCCTGGAAAATCTGAGGACAGTTCAGTATTAATAGAGGAAAGAGGATGGACTACATGAAAGAATAGATTTCCCCTCATCTCTAATTTCTTGATTCTTTTGATGGCAACATCCAGCTGATTTAGTTAGGAAAATGGAAAATGAAAACACAAAAGAAAACCAGGGCAATGAATATTGGGGCACAGAATGGTTGGCTTTGGGTTGATACAAGGACAGTTGGTAAATGCAGGTGCTTCCTTCCACTGGATAAAATAGATGTGATCTTGGGGCTTTCTATGACTAGGGCAATATGTGTATGAATTCAAATATAAGGACAGAATGTCCAGAAAATGTGGCACTCTATCTGTCAGTCTACCCATTGCATACTTCCCTGCCTTCATCAGTAAATTATCTGACCACTGTGTAACTGAGCTTGTAGGCCACTGCATAATCTAAGTCACCCAAGTTTGGTGGTGTATGATGTATAGTTCTGTGCATCCTCACTGCTCTCATAAGCCAAAACCTATATTGTACATTTTTTTTAGTCACAGCATCTTTTTTCCACAGCTGCTGACAGTATGGCAATTTTAAAGATAAAGGCTGCAAAAGTCTTTGAATCCAGCATGGAGTTCCACTTTTTGGATAAAAAGGATAGAGAAATAGGTCAGAATCAAAGAGTCAATATGACTTTGCCTGGAGGGAGATAAGGCCCACTGTGCAGGGTGACCATTTCTCTTCCTTTTTGTATCATCAACGCTTTTTTTTGCTTAAATGTTTGATGATGTTGCCATATTTACAATTGCAAAACATTGTATTGATTAATTAATGTGTATTCTCCTGCACTATAGAAAGGGGTAGTTTTATTAGCAAAGGAGTCTTTCTTTGATCATTTAATACTTGTTCTGTGTCTGTTGCTCTTCCTACCTTGGGGCTCTTGTATTTACTTACTAATGTTGGCATCTTCGTAGATTTTCATAGATTTCATAGACATTAGGGCTGGAAGGGGCCTCGGAAGATCATTGAGTCCAGCCCCCTGTCTCAGGGGCAGGAAGTCAGCAGGGATCATAGAATCCCAGCAAGATAAACATCCAAATGTCTCTTGAAGGGGTTCAAAGTAGGTGCTTGAACCACCTTCGGCGGTGGTCTATTCCAAACCTTGGGGGCTTGGACAGTAAAGAAGTTTTTCCTTATGTCCAGCCTGAAACGGTCATGGAGGAGTTTGAGACTGTTTGACCTTGTCATCCCTTGGGGCGCTCTGGTGAACAGACGTTCCCCCAGATCCTGGTAAGCACCCCTGATAAATTTATAGGTGGCCACCAGATCACCCCTGAGCCTGCGTTTTTCCAGGCTGAAGAGTCCCATGGCTGTCAGCCTCTCATCATAAGGTCTGTTTTCCTGACCCGTGATCATGAGCGTGGCTCTCCTGTGCACTCTCTCAAGCTTCTCCACATCCTTTTTGAATTGTTGAGCCCAAAACTGGACGCAATACTCCAGCTACGGTCTCACCAAGGCCGAGTACAACAGGAGAATGACGTCCTGGGATTTGCTTGAGAAGCATCTATGGATGCAAGCCAACATTTTGCTCACTTTACTAGCTGCAGCATCACATTGAAGGCTCATGTTCATCTTGTGGTCAATTATGGCACCCAAGTCCCTTTCACCTGTAGTGCTAGCCAGTGTAGCACTGCCGAGCCTATAAGGATGCTGCAGGTTTTTCTTCCCAAGGTGGAGAACCTTACATTTTTCAGTGTTAAACACCATCAGGTTCTCATCCGCCCATTTCCTGAGCCTGTCAAGATCAGTCTGGATCACCCTCATGTCCTCAGGTGTGGACGCTTTACCCCAGAGTTTGGTGTCATCAGCGAACTTGGCCAGTCCGCTTCTAATACCAATGTCCACATCATTAATGAAGATGTTGAATAGTGTAGGCCCAAGGACAGAGCCTTGAGGGATCCCAGTGGTCACAGGGCACCATGACGGTTTACTTCCATCAACCACCACCCTCTGGGTCCTACCAGAGAGCCAATTCCCCAGCCAGCAGATCGTGGTGAAGCCAAGGCTGCAGTTAGCCAATTTTGCTAAGAGATGATTATGGGATACCAGATCGAAGGCTTTTTTAAAGTCAAGATATATGACATCAATCTCTTCCCCCTTGTCCAGGTGATAGGTCACCTGGTCGTAAAAGGAAATAAGATTGGTCAAGCAAGACCTACCCACAACCAACCCATGCTGGCTATCCCTCAGGATGTTGCCATTGGCCACTCTGTTAAGAATGGCCTCTATGATAATCTTTTCTAAGACCTTTCCCGGGATAGAGGTCAGGATGATGGGCCTGTAGTTTGCTGGATCCACTTTCCTCCATTTCTTGAAGATAGGCACCACATTGGCCTTCTTCCAATCTTTGGGCACTTCACCAGAGTGCCAGGAGTTCTTGAAGATCTGTGTCAGGGGCTGAGCTATGATGCTAGCCAGCTCCTTGCGTACCCTGGGGTGTAAACTGTCAGGGCCGGCTGACTTGAAGGTATCCAGCCTCTCAAGGTGTTCCTTCACAAGGTCAGCATTGATGGAGGGTAAGGAATCGCCCTCAGCCAGGCATTCCCATCCTGTAATGGGCAGGGGCATCCCTTGGGACTGGTGAAAAACCGATGCAATGTACCCATTTAGCAAGTTGGCTTTTTCCTGGGCCTCAGTTGTCAGTTGTCCCATCTGGTTTAGCAGGGATCCAAAGTTACCCTTGCTTTCCCTTTAGCTCCCCACATATCTAAAAAAGGACTTTTTATTGTCCTTGATACTTGTAGCTAATTGGAGTTCTGTCACAGCTTTGACTTTCCTGGTTTGCTCCCTGCAGGTCCAGACCAGTGCAGAATATGCCTCCTTGGAGGTGGATCTAGTCCTTCATCCTTTGTAGGCCTGTCTTTTTAGATGCAGGAGGTCCGCTAGTTCCCCGGAGAGCCCAGGGGGCTGCTGTGCCCTTTTGCTGCCTTTCCTCCGAAATGGAATAGACTTTGCTTCTGCATCCAGGATCTCTCCTTGGAGGAGCAACCGCTCGTCCTGAACTCCCCTCCCCTTTGGGCTATGGCCCTTTAGGGCCTCACTGACAAGCCTCCCGAGCTTGTCAAAGTCAGCTTTCATGAAGTCAAGTATTTCTGTATTGCTGACCGACTTGCCAGCTTTACAGCGGATGGTGAAGGTAATCAGTTCGTGGTCACTGTCACCCAGCTTCCCTTCGATCGTTAGGTCACTCATTAGGTCGTCTCCCATTGCCAGTACCAGGTCAAGCAGTGCTTTGCCTCTCGTCGGCCTGTAGACTTCTTGCATCAGATAGAGCTCATCCATGCATGAGAGAAAGCTTTGCGATCGCTCGAATTTGGCTGAGTGCTCTTCCCACGAGATGTCGGGGTAGTTGAAGTCTTCCATGACAACCACGCACCAGGAGCGTGCGGCCTCAGCCAATTCCCTGGCGAACTCCTGGTCAAGCTCTTGATCCTGGGTAGGAGGTCTGTAGTAGACCCCCACCATTGTGTCTCCTGTGCTGTGTTCCCCACGGATTTTAACCTAGAGGGTCTCCAGTCGTCCACCCTGGGTGCCACTGTCGGCTTGCAGGGATGTGTAGCTTTCCTTGACATAGAGAGCTACACCCCTGCCCCTTTTGTCAACTCAATCCCTCCTGTACAGGGTATAACTGTTTATACCTGTGGCCCAGTCATGGGTAGAGTCCCACCAGGTCTCTGTTATCCCTATGACATTATAATTATTTCTGTGAAGCAAGAGGACAAGCTCCTCCTGTTTATTCTCCAAGCTCCTGACATTTGTGTACAAGCATGGAACTGTCCCTTTGGGGGCCCTTGCCTTGCCTACAACTCACTCCAGGGCTGGGGCAGGGGTGGGCTCCCTTAAGTGCCTTGGTCTGCTCGGTTTGCAAGCGTTGCTCAGCAGGCCAGCAGTGACAGTAGTCCCCCCATCCTCTGGCGGTCTTAGTTTAAAGCCCGGTGAAACAGGTCAGCCAGTCTGGCTGAGAAGAGCCTCCTCCCCAGCACAGAGAGGTGGAGGACATTCCCTCCCAGCAGCTCACTGCCTCTCTCACCAAAGAGCAGACTGTGGTCATGCAAGCCAAAACCTTTCTGATGACACCAGCACTGCAGTCTTTGATTCACTACCTCGATCCTCCTCTTCCTCCTCAGCCCATAGCCCGAAACTGGGAGGATTGATGAAAACACCACCTGCGCCCCCAGCCCCTTAAGCCCCACTCCCAAATCCCTGTAGCGCTTCATGACCTGGCTGGGAGCGCTCCAAGCCATGTTATTTGTGCCCACATGGATAAGGAGCATAGGGTAGTGATCAGTGGGCTGGAGGAGCTCAGGGATCTTCTCAATGTCTCAGATTCAGGCTCCCGGGAAGCAGCAGACTTCTCAGACTAAGGGGTTGGGGCAGCAGATTGCCCCCTCAGTCCCCTCAGGATGGAGTCTCCCATGACAAACACTTTGCGTTTGTGAGTAGCTTCAGTTGAGCCTGTGTTGCCTGCAGGAGCTGGCAGCTTGGCAGGCTCTGCTGGGGCTGCAAGAGGTTTCGTATCTGTTGCAAAGCCCCAGCAAGGTGGGGACCTTGGTGCGGCGGGCCTTGGGGCCCTTGACCACCTTGGTCCAAACCCTTTGCTGGACAGAATGGGAGGTCCCCAAATCCTCCCTTGCCCTGGAAGGAGACCTTGGTCTACCTTCCGCCTGCAGGGGGAGAAGGGCCTGGTAGTAGGAATCTATCTCCTGCTCACCATCCCTGATGGCAGTCTCTGGACTGTGGCCTGGAGCTCCTCCAGCTAGTGCACCAGAGACCCCAAAGGGAGCAGACCTCACAAGGGGAGGTGGCCATGCTCCTGGACCCCAGAGCCTGAAAAAGGGACAGGCAGCCCCCGCAGCCGAGAGCCAGGGGCTCTGTGTGCGTGGAGCCCGGAACCATGGGCTCCGTCTGGGTGGAGGCCTCTGAGGAGCCAGAGTGGGGGGGCCGCAGACCTCGAGGGGACCCGAGGGTTGCAGTGCATGCCCATCTACATGATACTGATGGTAGGCCGGCTGTGGCTGGGACTGCCTACTCTAGAGGGCCTCGGGCCCTCCCGCTCACCCTCCTGCGCAAGTTGCCATGCTAACTCGTGCACCAGGCCCAGAAAGGCGCCTATTTGTGCGTTCTGTTCACAAGGCTCCAGTTGCATGGCTGCTTGGGGGGCTGGGCGAAGTAGGAGCCGGGGCAGGGCGAAGCCCTCCTTGGCTCCACTCAACTGCCCCGCAGCTGGGCTGTCCCTCCTAGCACAGGCCCCGCTTACCTCTGGCAGTGCTGGGGGTCAGCGGGGTGCTCCGCGGTCACTGGGGGTTGCTGGGGGGACCTCAGGGTGCAGGGGCATGGCAGGCTTACACCCGTGCGTCTCACGCCACTCCTGGGGCCAAACTGAGGTTTTTTTCTGGTTGGCGGGCATGTGCAGTGGGCCTGCCACCGGCAACATGCTGCTCCCTGTCAATGGGGACCCTACCCGGGACTTTGGGGGACCCTGATCATCCAGAGAGGGACTGGTAAGTACCCTCTCCCCACTCTGCTCTCTCCCCTCTCTCTCCCTGGGGGGTGGGCCCTCCTTGGCTCCACTTAGCCGCCCCGCAGCTGGGCTATGTCCCTCCCACCACGGGCCCCGCTTACCTCCGGCAGTGCTGGGGGTCGGTGGGGTGCTCCACAGTTGCTGGGGGTTGCTGGGGGGACCTTGGGGTGCAGGGGTGTGACGGGCTTACATCCGTGCATCTCTCACCACTCCCGGGGCCAGACTGAGCTACCTGACATGATGCTGAGAGATGTCAGCATTAATAAGTAAATGGGAGGAGGGAATAGAAATGGGCCTTTCTTTATGTCTTCATCAGTGTCCTTTTCTTCAGGTGGTCGTCCTTTGCTCCCTGGACATGTTTCCTTTTTGGGGCATTGTCCAGTGACCCACTCCTACAACCCTACTTAAGGGAGCTAGTCTCATGATACCTGATTCCCTGTGATCTAAGTTCCTGTCTTCAGGCTTCAAGAGGTGGTAAACATCCTTTGTTCTCCATACAGTTGCAGGCTTCTCCTGTGTTGCTCACTGTTTCCCACTCTTGCAGCAAGAGCTGCTTTTACTGGGTCTGTTGACCTGCCTGTTTTAAGCAGTAAGGACAGTTGGGGGTGTACTCCTAACTTATATATTGACACATTTTAAAAGCAACTGATAGCAGTGAAGAGCACTTAGTTCTGCTGGTTCAGAAGGAAAAAGATTAAAGGAAGAAAGGGGATAGGGCTCTGTTTGCTCCCTCTGTTTGCCATGGGAGACAGATTATGAGCCAAGTCCCAAGTAGATGCTTGTTACCAGCATGCAAGAGTGAGCCACATAGTGGGTTACCTTCCTCGTCCTCAAAGAGGAACTACCCCTGAAGATGAGTTCTAGTCATGTATGAGGTTTTAGTTTGTAAAAAGAAGCATAGCTAAGCATTTGTTAGCTGATGGGTTTCATCGGGATAGATGTATGTTTACTAAATTTCAGAGCAACTTATAAAGATTGTAGACAATATCTCAAAGCACATAGTTGCAGCTCCTTTTCTCCTCCTTACATCTCTCCTCATCAACGCAGAACATATTTCATTTACCAACTCACAGCCTATTATTTCCAGCTTTTCCCACGATCCCCTTTAATAAAGTGACGGGCATATGGATAGAAGAGTAAACATTTAGCTAAAGTTAAAACACTGCAGATAAATGGATGCTGCCTCAGTGATTCTGATACTTTTTCTGGTTGATCGAAGATTTTGTTTTGACCTTGGAGAATAGTACAGCCTATGGGGAGGGAAGACCCTCTGACTTTGAAGAGTATGTTTGCATTGTTCTTAGTTTTGTCCAGCTGTTCTGAATGAAGGCTGAGCAGACTTCAACCGGCAAGCAAGCTGTTTTTTAATATATTGTGAATTATGATCTTTTTCAGGCAGCTGAATAATTAGGCAGTCTATCAGTTTTTGTTTGCATGCTCCTTTCTATTAGTAAGATGCAAACAAACAATGGCAAGTTGTACCTCACATATGCTATTACATATATTTACAGTGTGACTTAGATATGTGTTTTAAGTTGCCTTTCTAGGGAGCTATCACTGTGTGCCTGGGAAGTGGGATGGTTGGCCTTCTATACGGGGATCAAAAGGTTTGTAGGATGAGGCTTGTAGATTTACCTGTCATCACTGCATGTTTCCAATACTGTTGTATCTAGATCAAGCTGAGAGCCCCATTGTACCAGATGCTATGCTAACATGTATGAAGACAAAGGCCTTGGCCCCACAAGAGTTTTAAAGGCCAGATCTTCAGCTTGTACATATTGGCATACCTCCACTGAAGTCTTTGGAAGGATGGCAAGTTACACACAGCAAATGGTGTGCCTCTGAATGTGCAGCTGGGTACAATTCTGTATAGCTGGAACTGATTTACACTCTTGCATGGTGCAGCTATGCATAGATGCAAGGTAACTAGTAGGGTGAAAGTGCTAGACTTTAGGAAAGCTGATTTCAATGAACTCAGGCGTTTAGTCAAGGATGCACTACAGAGTAAGAGTTTTGAGGAGATGGGAGCCCAGGAAGGGTGGCTGTGCCTTAAGGAAATGATCCTTCGGGCACAGAGGGAGACGATCCCGAAGCGGGGAAAAAGGGGGAAAGGGGCCAAGAGGCTTCCTTGGGTGACCAGAGAAATCCAGAGCAGTCTACGGGCTAAAAGGGGGGCATACAAAAAGTGGAAACGGGGAGAGATTACTAAATAGGAGTATACCTCCTCTGCTCGCGCTTGTAGGGAGGCAGTTAGACTGGCCAAAGCTACCATGGAGCTGAGGATGGCATCCCAAGTTAAGGAAAACAAAAATTGTTCTTTAGATATAGGGAGTAAAACGAAGGCCCAGGGTGGAATAGGACCTCTACTAAATGATGGGCATAAGCAATTGGTGACGGACAGGGGGGACAAGGCTGAACTCC
>NW_005841949.1:1852006-1852925 GCF_000455745.1 Alligator sinensis | reverse complement strand
TATGAGGAGAGACTGGGGCACCTGGACCTCTTCAGCCTCCGCAAGAGAAGGTTGAGAGGCAACTTTGTGGCTGCCTATAAGTTCATCATGGGGGCACAGAAGGGAATTGGTGAGGCTTTACTCACCAAGGTGCCCCTGGGGGTTACAAGAAATAATGGCCATTATCTAGCAGAGAGCAGATTTAGACTGGACATTAGGAAGAACTTCTTCATAGTTAGAGTGGCCAAGGTCTGGAATAGGCTGCCAAGGGAGGTGGTGCTCTCCCCTACCTTGGGGGTCTTCAAGAGGAGGTTAGATAGACATCTAGCTGGGGTCATCTAAACCCAGCACTCTTTCTATGCAGGGAGTCGGACTCGATGATCTATTGAGGTCCCTTCTGACCCTAACATCTATTAATCTATGAGGATCTAGGATTTTGTAAAGAGTGTTGCAGATGGTGCAGTACATCATCACATAGAATGCAATACATATTTTTCTCCAGTTAAGGAGAAATTAGATGCTTTGCTCATTTGCTAAGGGGTAGCACCATATTATTTAATTTACAATCAAACCAAAAATAAATATAACTATTGGAATGTGCACTCATTTGCTAGATTATATATAAAGTTAAAAAAAACACAAAAAGGCAAAAAGTAGTCAAAAGATAGTGTCATTAGTCCTATAGTCATCATAGTTAAATGTATGTGTCTTATTCAGACTCATAACACAAAATCTAGCCTTCTTGAGCATTTTAACAATGACTTCAATACTTCTTTATCTGGCATTACCACACCCGAGTTAAGGATTTTAGCTAGAGCTAAAAACAGTCTGAAGGGCTGTGAAATTGATGAGAGACATTACCAGGAATAGCTAACAGTCAGGAAAATGGCAGAAAAAGAATAGTTTAAAGAGTGGAACATCAAGACTGTTAAAAAGGAAA
>NW_005841949.1:1837335-1851996 GCF_000455745.1 Alligator sinensis | reverse complement strand
AAAGAGTGCTATTACCACCTGTGGGGTGGAGAGAGATTAGCAGGAATTGGGTGGATTATAATGAGTTATGAAGTCAATTGACTCCCTCACAGCTGCCTGAATGAAAATGCCATTGCCCCTCCCTGCATAGAGCAGGAATCACAGCTGCACCACTGCACCCTCCCTCCATTCCACGCCCCCGCACCCTGATCTTTCCCTGAATAGATGAGTGCATTCGCATGCATTGCTCACTTTTTTTTAATCAGCAATTTATAGTACCTGCAAAATTAGAGAGTGCCTCTGAAAATGTGAGCCTGAAGGCCACATTTGCCAAAGTCTGGATTTTCTGATAGCAATTGTGTGTGCAGTTTTAATTATACATAATAGGAGAGAGGAATGGTCTATGCAGTGGATTAGAAACCAGGGATTTAGAAGACTTTATATCAGGGGTTGGCAATATTTTTGGTCGGAATGCCAAAATCACCCCAACTTCCATCTGCAACTCAACTTAAAATGCCAGAGATGGGGGAGGCTCAGGGGCCTGATTCTCATTGCTGGCAGTGGCTGCATGCATGTCTCCAGGCAGATAGTGGGGAAGGGGTTGGTGTTGTGCTGCCCCAGCCCCTTCACCATGTGCTGCAAGCTGCGTGCACCCACCACTGCCGAGGAGCTGGTGTCAGGTCTCAAGAGCCCAGCACAGGTGTTTGCAGCCTCCTAGGTGCTTGCCACAGCCAGCCTGGGCTCTGGGCTACTGTAGCTAGGTGGCTGGGAGGCTGCAAACATCTGTGCCAGGTTCTACAGCCCTGGCACTGGCTCTGTGGCAGCTGTGCCTCTGGGTGGATGGTGGGGAAGGAGCCAGGGTTGCACTGGCCCAGCCCCTTTCCCACCATGTGCTGTGAACCACATGTGCACCTCCTGCCACAGAGACAGTGCCAGGGCTCCAGAGCCCAGCACAGCTGTTTGCAGCCTCCTAAATGTCTTCCACAGCCAGCCCAGGCTCTGGGCAGCTGTAGCAGGTGGCTGGAAAGCTGCAAACAACTGTGCCAGGCTCCACAGCCCTGGCACCATCTCCATGGTAGTGGCAGCTGCACACGTGCCTCTGGGCAGATTATGGGAGGGAAGTGCTGCCCCAGACACTTTCCCAGCCATGCACCCAGAAGTGTACACACAGCTGCCACAGCCATGGAACTGGTGCCATGCAGCTGTTTTGCAGCCTCCCAGCTGCAGCCATCCTGGGGTCTGGGCAGCTCTATGGCATGCTGAGGAAAATGGCCTTGCATGCCATGCTGTGGCGCACATGCTGGGGGTTGCTGATCACTGCCTTATATTGTCACTGACATTGTCTGAGGGCCAGGCACCACTCTTCCTCACTTCTCCAGCTATAAAATGACCATAATACTTAACTGCTTCATAGGGCTATTATGTGATTAATTGGGGAATATTTGCAAAGTACTTTGACAGTGGAAGACACTCTCAGTTGTAACTATATGAAGATCTAATGGTCCCTACTGGCCTTAAACACTATGAAGTGCTAATTATTATTGTATCTGTAAAGATGAAATGTAGATGAATATAAGGAAGCTTCAGGGCACAGGGACTCCTGATTGAATAGAGAACACTTGCTCTGCTCAGTTAATCTAATGGCAGGGTGACCCAGCTGGACCTTCACTTTGTGAACTGACTTCTCTCCCAGCAGTTAGGACAGTCTGTCAATAAAAAGGATCCGCAAAGCCTCATCTCATTAGAGAATTCTTTTTTTCTGTGCAAATTGCCTGGTAAGGAACCAGGATCATGAGGTTCCAGCCACCACTGATTGTGTTCCAATTTGCTGTACTAGGATCATCTCCTGTCCTTAGAATGCCCCAGGGCAAAATCTATGAATGAGGGAGGAACTTGGGCCAGGGAATCTCAGACCTGTTTCTTAGTTAGCTACATTTCCACTGGAGTGCTGCAGGCAGTCTTCTTTATTTGGGGATAAAGCTTCTATCTTTGTGACATGTAAGAAAGTGATGTACTCCCAAGTTTTTCAGAGCATAAGACACTTCTAGTTGAGGATCTCGAACCTGGCTGACTTCATTGTTTGTGCCATGTGCTTGTCATAGCCAAGAACCTGACTTGATTCAACACCCTTTGAAACCAATAGGCCTGTGGCTGCCTACTGGAGTGCAAACTGAAATATTTCTTAGGATTTGTTGTCTTTGATAACTTGGATAAACATAAGACATAAACTAACTGCTCACCAAAGCTGCTACTTATTACTAAGAGCTCTATAGCAGCTGGACATCTTAACTGAGACTGAGGACCCATTGTGTTAGGTACTGTGCAGATGCACAGTAAGAGATAGTCCCAGTCATAAAGTGCTTGCAGTTTAAATTAGAAAAGAGAGAAAAAAGATTATTAACCAAATATTGTAGTTAGGGACCTGGGAGACAGCAATTGTTCACTCATGATCTTGGAGGGAGCTTGTAGTGGGAGTAGAACCCTAATCACCTTGGGTCTAGCCTAGGCTTTTAATCACAAGAGCTTCTTTCACCTTTGTTTATATCTATAAATCCCCTGCAGGACTGCCTCTGTCACAGATTCTGATGTCTTTTATTTCAGAGACACTCCAATTTTTTTCTTCCAGGGTCAATTGAATATGATCTGCCAGCATAAGGCAGCAGTGTTCTTCATCTTAATTCATCACTCTAGAGCAGTGGTTCTCAACCTTTTAGATTCAAGGCACCTTTCATACATTCATAGATGTTAGGGTTAGAAGGGACCTCAGTAGATCATTGAGTCTGACCCCCTGCCCTGGGCAGGAAAGAGCACCGGGTTCAGATGACCCCAGCTAGGTGCTTGTCTGGTCCAAGGTAGGGGAGAGCACCACCTCCCTTGGAAGCCCATTCCAGATTCTGGCACCCCTTACTGTGAAGTTCTTTCTAATGTCCAACCTAAATCTGCTCTCCATCAATTTGTGGCCATTGTTCCTAGTTACTCCAAGGGGTGCCCTAGTAAATAGAGCATCTCCTATTCCCTGCTGCCCTCCCCTGATGAATTTATAGGCAGCCACAAGATCACCTCTCAGCCTTCTCTTGTGAAGGCTGAAGAGATCTAGGTCCCTCAGTCTCTCCTTGTAGGGCCTTGCCTGCAGGCCCCTAACCATACAAGTGCCCTCCTCTAAACCCTCTCAAGATTCACCGCATCCCTCTTGAAGTGCAGTGCCTAAAACTGGACGCAGTACTACAACTGCAGCTTGACCAGTGCCGCATAGAGGGGAAGCATCACCTCCCTGGACCTGTTCATCATGCATCTACTAATGCATGATAAAATGTGGTTAGCCTTGTTGATCACTTCGTCACACTGATGACTCATGTTCATCTTGGAGTCAACTATGGCTCCAAGATCCTTTCCACTGCTGTGCTGCTGAGAAGGTCATCCTCCAGCCTGTAAGCATGTTGGTGGTTCTTTTTGCCCAGGTGCAGCACTCTGCACTTGTCTTTGTTGAACTGTATCCTATTTCATTCTGCCCATTTTTCCAATATGTCCAGATCTGCCTGGATCTGTTACCTACTGTCTGGTATCTTAATTTTGCCCTATAGTTTGGTGTCATCTGCAAACTTGGACAAGGTGCTCTCCACGACCTCGTCCAAGTCACTGATGAAGACATTGAATAGCACCAGTCCAAGGACCGAGCCTTGCAGGACTCCACTGCCCACATCTTTCCAGGTTGATATCAACCCATCCACCACCACTCTCTGGGTGCGACCCCTAAGCCAATTTGCCACCCACCTGACTAAGTCACAGCCTGACCATCTACATCACAGCCTGTCAATTTATTTACAAGAACAGAATGAGATACTGTATTGAAGGCCTTCTTAAAGTCTAGGTCAGGGGTAGGCAACATTTTTTGGCCAGAGTGTCAAAAAAACCACAATGTCTACCTTGGAAGGTGCCAGAGTGCTGGCATACCAGAAAAACAATATGAGGGCAGGTACATGGCAGGACGCATTGCATATTAGTATATTTAATCCTCAGAAATGTTGCCTTTGTTGTTATGTATTCCTTTTTTGTTGAGTATGTTGCAATGAGAGGGAGAGAAAAAAAAGAGACAAATAAGAGAAAGAGGAGAGAGAGAGAGAAAGAAAAAGGAGAGTAGAGAGAGAACCAGACACATACACATGCATACAGAGAACCACGTGCACAGACACAGAGAACCAGAACACACCCAGAACAGACACATGCACACACATGTCCAGAACCAGACACACGTGTGCACACACAGATGCACAGAAACAGACAGGCAAACAAACACACAGAACAAGGTGCGCGGGAGCCAGGCTCCTGGGCCACTGGACAAAGTCCGACCCAACAATGCCCTGGTCCCACCAGAGCCCCTTTGCTTCCCCAGGAGCCTGCCCATCAGCTCAAACAGCCACCCACACTGCACAGCTAAGCCCGCAAAAGGTGTAGTGCTCCTGGCAGGGGGCAGCACCAGCCTCATCCTGGTGGGGGGCTGGGCTGGGGCTGGGCTTCGAGTGGGTGGGAGTGAGGCGGGCTCAGCTGCAAGCCCTGCTGGAAGCAGCCTGGGCAGCGACGCCCAGAGCCGGGCCCAGCTGCAGCTGGTAGGCTGCAAACAGCTGCTCCGGGCTCCAGCATCAGCTCCATACCAGCGGGTGCACACACACCTTGGAGTGGATGGTGGGGATAGAGGCAGCACAGCCCTCCTGCTGTCCGCTCTGAGGTGCATATACAGTCGCCACCAGCATGGAGCTGATGCCGGGGCTGTGGAGCCCAGTGCAGCTGTTTGCAGCTTGCCTGCTGCAGCTGCCCAGAGCCCAGGCTGGCTACAAACGCTTCTGACCGCCTGGCCTTGAACAGCCATTCGTGTGCTGCCTTGGTCCAGACAGTTGGTAACAGACGTACTGTGGTTTTTTGTAAACCCTGAGGTAGATACTTATCACCTACGTGGTCACCCCCAGACTTGCCTGCCATGACTTTGAATGTAATTTCAGTGGAGGGGCAAACCAGCAGAGGCTCCTCAGTGGTGGGTAGTCTGCTAGATGGCCGTCCGTGGGTCTCCACCTCCCCTACATCCCAGCCTCACGCCAACCTTCAGTGGGTCACTGGATTTTGAGTCAGCCATTCCTCCAATGCAGCTATGCTCTTGACACCAACATTCTCTTGAGTCTTGTGTCCCAAGCACTTTCTTTTATGGTGGTCCGACTGATCCACTATCTAGCCTAAGCTGGGCCTCTTCCTGCCCTAGGCTACCTCAAACTGGAAACAGAACGACCAACAGCAAAACAGAAAAAAAGGAAAGAAAGAAGAAAAAAAAAGAGGATGGTGTCGTGGAGCACTGAGGTGCCCTGCTCCTAAAGAGGGGAGACTGCTGGGGAAAGAGCCCTAGGAGTAAGTGACGAACCGTTGCCAGGGCAACTGGAGCTAACAAGCAATTGCACCTGCTGGCGGTCAGCTGATTGAAAGGGGCAGGGCCTGGCTCTCTCATAAACCCTAGGGGCTGAGGCCAGAGGCAGTTCCCTGCCAGCAGCTAAGGAGGAAGGAGTTCTCTGTCTTGGAAGCGAGGAGAGGCCTGATGAAGGAGCAGCGTCTGACACGGCTGTGAAATGAAGAATTCCCAGGTAGGCTTGAATGTTATTATGGCCAAGCGGCTTTTTTTTTAAGGGATATAGCCGAAGGGCTTGCGTTTTGTTTGCTGTTTGTCACCGGTGGTTTGGGTGAGGCTATTAGGGGTTGGAGGAGGCCTCATAGGGGACCTGCAGCAGTGTGGGAACCCCAGCGCCAGCAAGGGCGCAGCATTTGGAGTGCACAGACCCCAGCCCCAGAGAGGGGCAGTTGAGAAGCCCCAGAGAAGGGGGCATTGCTGAGAAGCCCCAGTGCGGGCATGGTGAGCCCCAGAGAGGGGGCAGTTGCTGAGAAACCCCAGAGAAGGGGGCATTGCGGAGAAGCCCCGGTATGGGCGCGGTGAGCCCTGGAGAAGGGAGCAGCATTGTGGTGAGCCCCAGAGAGAGGGCGACATTACTGAGAAGGCCCAGAGAAGAGCGCAACATTGTAGAAGAGCCCAGAGAGAGGGCAGCGATATGGAGAAGGCCCCCAAGGGAGGACAGCGTTATGGAGAAGGGCCCCGAGAGAGGGCGGCATTGTGGAAGGGCCCCGAGAGAGGGCGGCATTACTGAGAAGGCCCCGAGAGAGGGCGGCATTGTGGAAGAGCCCTGAGAGAGGGGCGGCTTTACTGAGAAGGCCCTGAGAGGAGAGGGCGGCATTATTGTGAGGAGGCCCTAGAGAAAAGGGGCAGTGAAGAGCCCCAGGAGAAGGGGGCCGTGCTTGAGAAGCCCCAGGAAAGGGGGCAGCATTGTGGAGAAGCACCAGAGAGAAGACGCAGAGAGAGAGAGGGCCGCGGAGAGCCTGAGCACCAGAGAGAGGGTGTAGACCCAGACCGAACAACGTCTGTTACAGCTGCAAGACTTGGGGCATGGTGAAGGGGTGGTTGGAGCCATGCATAGCCCATAAGGCTAGGGTGCTCTGAAACGCCCACGATAGAACGGGGCCCACAAAGGGGTCCAGGAGCCCATGGGGCTCGGAGTACAGCTAAACCGTGTCCAAGAAGACGTGAAGGCAGCCTCCCTAACATATTTGAACACCAAAGACATGGCTGGTGAGAATTTGAGGGTGCCCTTGGGCCAACTTGGCATGGGAAGGGGGCCTTGAGGAGATCACGGCCCTCCTGTAGGACTCCGCCGTTACAGATGGAAAGAAGCTGCCCTGCCAGCACCTCTATGCTGCACTCTCTTCCCCTTAACTGAGACTACTTCCTTGCTAGGGGACTTAATCCCTTGGCGTTGTCTATCCCGCCACACAACCCGTCCAAAAGTGGGGAACAAAACAAAATTACGAGTTGGGGAGTTTCAGCTCAGTACCCTCCCCGGCCCTACTGTTAGGACATGGTGGTGACTCCTCGTCACTCTCTTTAAGATCTCTTCGCCCACGCCTCCACCAGTCAGTACTCTGCACCCGGTACCTGGGAACGCTTTGGGCAATGACCTGTCGTCTGGCCAGGGGTGGCTAAGGCTCCTCTTCCTGGGCCATTATTCCCCTCATGCTGCCGAACGCGGCTTACAGAGTCGCTCTCCCCCGACATCGTCTGTGGCATTCTGCTTCCAGCGCCTTGCAGTCCTTTCTGCTCTGGTCAGCCGCTGCCTGTGCTGTGAGCTGCTGCCAAGCCTGCTATTGCCCAGCTGGGCTTTCTCTTTTGCTGCCCATACCAGTCTCTGCCGGTGCAGAGGGCCTCCTGGCTCTCCTGTCTCCTGGGCACACCAGCCTCCGCAGATGAAGAGCGCCTCCGTTGGCTCTCCCTCCTCCCAGGCACACCGGTTGTTGCTGGTGTAGAAAGCCTCTGCTGGCTCGCTCTCCTCCTGGATATGCCTGCTGTTGCTGGCGCAGAGAGCCTCCACTGACTCTCCTCCTGCCCTCCCCAACCTCCACAGGTGGTTCTTCTTATTGCCATCAGCTGGTAATTGCCGATGACGTCACCAGCTGGCCTCAGCTGTATAAAGGTGCAGCTTACAACCTGCACAGGTTCCCTTCTTCGCTCTGGCTGCGCTGTGGGCCCTGCTGCAGGTAAAGGTTCTTCTCGTTTTTTTTTTTTTCTTTCATACATGGTCCCTGCCCTAGGAGCCCCCAGGGTGTGTTTCGGGGCTCTTTCCTCTGATTGCCCCTGGGACACAGCTGCACCGGGCTCCAGAGCCCAGTCATCAGCTCTGTGCCAGGAGAAGGGAAGAGGCCGGGGTTGCACTGCCTCGGGCCCCTCCCCCACCGTCCACTCTGAGGCACATGTGCACCCGCCGGAGCCCAGAGCAGATGTTTGCAGCCTCCTTACTGCAGCCAGCCCGGGCTCTGGGTAGCTGCTGCCAACCACGGAGCCCAGTCTACTTACAGCACGCTTGCAGCTGCCTAGCTGCCTGCTGGGAGCAGCCCGGGCTTCATGGCTGGCACCAGCTGCCTAGAGCCCAGGCTGGCGGTGGCATGCCGAGCAAAATGGCCTTGTGTGCCATGCTCAGCACACGTGCTGGGGGTTGCTGACCTCTGGTCTAGGTAGATGACATCTACCTCGACTCCTGCGTATAAGCACTTTGTAACTTGGTCATAAAAAGAAACAAGGTTAGTCAGGCAGGTGCTACCTGCAATGAACCCGTGCTGATTTCCTTTCAGCATTATTGCCCCTGCTGGGCTCCCACAAATGTGATCCTAAATAATTTTTTCCAGAGTTTTCCCAAGGATAGAGGTGAGACCTAACTGGCCTGTAGTTTCCCAGTTCCTCCCTCCTCCCCTTCTTGAAAATAGAGACCACACTGGCCCTTTTCCAGTCCTCTGGGACCTGACGAGCACCGTGAGTGCTCGAACAGCCGCGCCAGCAGCTCTGCTATGACACTGGCCAATTCCTTCTGCACCCTTGCATGAAGTTCATCCAAACGCACTGATTTGAACACATCCAGTCCCTCCAAGTGCCCCTTCACTAAGTCTGCACTAACAGTTGGTGGGCTGGTGTCCCTCCTGTGTCTATCTATGATCCAACTGGGAGATTTGTCTTGGTCTGTATCTGGGAATACAGACGCAAAGAACTTGTTGAAGAGCTCAGCTTTGTCCCCTCTCTGTCACCAATTTCCCTAGTTTGTTCTGTAGGGGTCCTTTGCTACCCTGCACCTTCCTTTTGCTCCCTATATATCTGAAAAAGGACTTTTTGTTGTCCTTAATTTTTGTCACCAGCCTAAGTTCTAATCCTGCTTTGGCCTTCCTAACTGATTCCCTGCAAGTGTAGGCCAGGGAGGTATACTCCTTCTTGGTAGCTACCCCCTTTTTCCACATCCTGTATACCTCTTTCTTTGCCCTTAGGCTTTCCTGGACTTCCCTGTTCAGCCAAGAGGGCTTCTTGGCCCCTTTGCCCCCTTTTATGTGTGATGGCATTGTCTCTTTCTGTACCCTTAGGATCGTTCCCTTGAGGAAAAACCACCCTTCCTGGACTCCCATTTCGCCAATGCTCTTGAGCTTTAATGCCTCACTAACTAATTTCCTGAGCACACTGAAGTTAGCCTTTCTGAAGTCTAGCACTTCAGCCCTGCTGGTTAGTTTACCCACCCTTCGTCGGATAGTGAATTCAACCAACTGATGGTCACTATCCCCCAGGTTACCTTGTACCTGCAGATTCCCCACCAAGTCATCCCCTGTAGCTAACACCAACTCCAGCAAGGCATTTTCCCTAGTGGGATCGTATACCTCCTGTGTTAGGTTCTTAACCTGCATACAGGACCTCCACCTATGCGAGCAATTAGATTTGGCTGACTGCTCCTCCCAGCAGATGTCAGGGTAGTTTAGGTCACCCATGACAACCATACCTCTCACCCATATGGCTTCTGAGAGCTGTCTGGAGAATTCCAGGTCTAGCTCATCCTCCTGGTGTGGCGGTCTATAGTAGACCCCCACTACCCAAATCCCTTTCCCTCTGACCCCTTTGTATCCTGATCCACAGTACCTTGGTTTAGTCGTCCTCTGATCCCATCTTGATTATAGAGGATGTATATTGTTCCTTAACATAGAGAGCAATACTCCCGCCTTTTTCCCCCACTCTATCCTGTCTGTACAACCTGTAACCCTCAATGCCTACTGCCCAATCGTGAGTAGGGTCCCACCAGGTTTCAGTTAGTCCAACCAGGTCAAAGTTGTTGCTTGTAAGCAGGAGTGCAAGTTCCTCCTGTTTGTTCCTCATGCTCCTAGCATTAGTGTAGAGACATTTAAGCCCCCCGATGGGTGCCCTTGGTACCCCCCTGTCCTGATGTCTATTGGACCTTCCAGTGCATTGCTCATGGCTCGCTGATCCTAGGTTCTCCTTATCCTCTGCTTCCCCGTCCCTCGATGAACCTAGTTTAAAGCCCTTTGGAGGAGATCAGCCAACCTGTAAGAGAACAGACTCTTACCTTTAGAAGAGAAATAAAGACCATCTTGTCCCAGGATGCCTCTCTTATGGAAGTGTGGATCGTGGTTGTAGAAGCCAAAACCCACATGATGGCACCAACTCCAGAGCCGCAGGTTGACTTCCCTGACCGCTGATTGGAGGGATGGAAAAGAAGACCACCTGTGCCCCCAACTTCCTAAGCCTGGCCCCCAGAGCCCTGTAGTCACTCATGACATGGTCTGGACTACTCCTGGCCACATCATTCGTGCCCACATGGACAAGGACCATGGGATAGTAATCAGAGGGCTGGATGAGGTCAGGAATCCTCACCATGACATCCCAGATCCTGGCTCTGCGTAGGCAGCATATCTCTCATCCCGTGAGATCCAGTTGACAGATAGGCCCCTCCATGCCTCTCAGGAGGGAGTTGCCCACCACAATGACCCAGCATCTTTTCCTTGGCTGCTCAGTTGTTGCTCAGCCTGCCTGGTGTTTGTTGCAGACACGTCTTCCCCTGCTGATTGCTCTGCTGCAGCATCCTCCACTGCTGACAAAGCCCTGGCAGTTGGGGAAGCGGTCACAGCCGCACGCTGTCTAGCTCTGGAGCTGACCGTCCTCCATTCAGCTGTCCTGGGACTCCCCTGTGATGTGTCTGTGCTAGGTGTCTAGTCCTGCAGAGAGTGAAAGTATTCATCAATATCATCCTCTGCAGCCCTGATCCCCCGCACCCTGCTCACCTCTGCCTGGAGTTTCCTTACCTGCCCCTCCAGGGCCTCATTCCGGGCACATGTGGGACAAACAAGGGAACCCCCGGCCCCCACGCTACCCCCAGACCTCAGAGGTCCCGCCAGGCAATCCCCGCAGACAGGGGACCAGGGCACTACCGGCCCATCCAAGGGGACTGTCTGGGTGGAGGCCTTACAGGAGCTCTGGGCCGGAGGCAGCAGCAGGGCAGGGTCCCTGGTTGCACTCTGTCACCACCCCCATAGTAGCCCCTGTGGTGGGCCAGTAGGGGGAGCTGCTGCATTGAGCCTCCCACCTTACCATGCCTGTCCACCTTCTGGACTCCACGTGTCTCTCCAGGGGCGCCTAAGCCCTGGCAGACCCCCTTTCGAGCCCCACTGCACAGTCCAGGGGTTACGTGCTGCCACCACCCTGAGAGGGGTCTGTCTGGGTCCTGTGTCCTTGGGGAAACACAGGCCTAATAGTCCTACGGGTACTCGACCCAATACAAGCACTTGGGGCTCCTCCCCAAGTTGGGGGCCAAAAAGGATAGTCTCCCTTAGTCTGCAGACCTCAGGGGCCTCCTAGGCATAATTAAAGCCACCCCTCAATAAGTCTTCTACACCAGCCACAAAGGAGAACTTTATTGGTTACAGAGGGGAGGGTTAGAACAGGGTAAGAGGTAGAGCACTATCAAGGGATTACTGTTCAGCAAAACAGTCTGGCTGAGGTAGCCGTTTGATACGAAAATGCATCACTGTGAGCTGACTAGCTCTCTAGAAACAATTACAAGTATCATCCAGAAGATGGTAGAGATCTGGCTTGGAGATTTCCAGGGAGAGTGCGTTTCAGTTGGATCAGACTCTCTCCCTGTGTCCTGATGCTTGTGCCATGCTGGTAAAATGGCTTCTCTCCCCCTTCTCCTTGGACCAGGCCCTTATATAGCCTTTCTGACCTCAGCAGCCCAGTCCAATAGAAGCCAGCAGTGTTGGTAACTAGCCAACCAATTTAAAAAGCATCACTGGTTACCTGGGCCGAGGAGCAGGGGCTTTTCCCTCCCTCACTCAGGTGCCCAGAGGGACCACACTCTCGGCACCGGGCTTTTGTCACCTAGGCAGGGAGGAAAATCCCCCCTCCCTTAGGGATTCCACCCCTGTCCCCCAAGCTGGCCGGGACAGGTTTCTGGAGGGAGACACAGACGGTGGCATTCCTACCACAGCCCCGATCATCATCCACTTACCTGAAGTCTCCGTCAGAAGCTCCCGTGTACTCTTGCCCATGAACTGCCTGGAAACTGCTCCCTTGTTGGCAGTCCCTGGTCACAGGCTCCCTGGTTGCCTGGGGAGTCTCCTTTTATACCCTTCTGGACCTGGGCTGAGTCAGGCCCAGGCAGCAATCACATGGCAGTCAACAGTCCCACAGCAATCATCAACACTCACTCAGCACTCTCTCCCAGCTTCTCAGAGCACAGCCCCCCCAAACAAACAAACAGTCAGCTAAACCAAAGGTACAGGCAGCTGGATCACTTACCTTTCCTGGGCAGGATCTAGTGCCTGACCTGGCTTCTCTCCTTCCTCCCTCCTTTTGCCTCCAGCAACTGCCTGCAAACTGCTCCCCTGTTGGCAGTCCCTGTTCACTGGCTCCCTGGTTGCCTGGGGAGTCTCCTTTTATACTCTTCATTAGACTCGAGGCATCCCTTCATAACATTGTGAATGGAGAAACCCCCATTTAAAAAAATGAACTCATTTATTACAGTGTTCACCTTCTTGAAGAAAGGTCAGGCAATGGGGGTGGGCAGAGTGCCAGGCAAAGAAGAGCCTGCACCTGCACTTAGCTTCTTATCTCCTCATACCTGGCTTATTTCTCTCATCTTTTGGCACCCTTCAAAGTATCTTGTGAAACCCCAGGTTGCCTCAGCACCCTGGTTGAGAATCAGTGCTTTAGAGCCTGATTTAGTGGTAGCTTCATCCTATTCCAGCCCAGGCTCCCAGAAGATACCACTCTATTACACTGGTGTTTCCTAGGACAACTATTCATGGAAACACATGATTTTTTATCTTTACAGTTAAAGGAGCTGCTTAATTTTTCTCTGCTAGTTCTCCGTCTTCAGAAATATAGACAAGATATGTTAGTCCTATTTGCTTCTTCCACTTTATCCAGTCTGAGATAGAAGTTGTTGAGTGGCCTCTTTGAGGGTTTAGACCACTGCACACTCATTGCAGAACTTATCCCTGCAAGAGAATGTCTCACCCTTTTCTCTGTTGTTCTGTTGATCATTATTCAGAATGGCTGATAGCAGAGATGATCTGTCAGACACTGGCCTGAAGTTATCAATCAGCTTGTTGGGTTTATAATTTTCCAGCTCTTAATTATATTCATGTTTATTCTCCTTTCTGTATTTTCCTGTACTCATTATCATATTTAGTAATTTGGTATGACTGAAAAGGTTGGATCAGGTAAGATTGCTGTATGGGAGTTGGACAGAACTATATGTCTATCTAGTTTAAGAGTCCCATAAGAAAAGATATCATTACTCTGTGTAATGTCAGTATTTTGTGTCACACTAAGCAGATGGATAGTAAGAAAGATTTAATGGCCAAATTCAGCTTCCTTTTTCACTGATGTGAGCTCCTGATTAACATAACCAAAATCAATCTAATTAGCTGGCTATATACAGTTCCAAGTGAACTAGCCCCCAGCTCATTTCTGAATGGGCTGTAGTCAATATCTGAAAATCACCCCAGTGTTCATTATAACTAGATATTGGAAGCTTCTGCTCACAAACAAAGTCTGCCCTGGGGAAAGTTAATGATCCCAGGGCTGATCCTCTTGGAAATGATGTGGCTATTCTCACCCCCTGGCTAATTCTCCTGCTCTTAAAATCAGTAGCGCCCAATGACATCCAAGATGGAAGTAGTCTATTACAGATATTAAAATAGCTTCCATCTTTATCAGTCCAGGCAGCACACTATGTGTATGTATTTTATTGCTTAGTAGACCCTTAAAATAAGCTGTAGTAAAAAGGCTACTATAAGAAATCAGATGCCACTCTATTCCGTAGGGAACATCTTTTGGTAATAATAGCGCATAACACTTTTCTGTCAAAGCACTTTACAAAGGTTGATATCAGTGTATATCATTATCCTATTTTACAGAAGGGGAAACAAAGGCACAGACTAGTTTTCTATTCCATAGTGAAAAGTAGCAGCTGTCTCGGACGGCCAGAACCGACTCGAGGTGATTTAGTAATTACTCGTTCGTTGGGTGGGCTGGTGAATAGAGAGGCGGACAAGGCTTAATGGTTGCAAAACTTTACTTACGCCGCTTGTAGCTGCGACGCTGACGGTCCGGTCGTCTGAACAACTATGTTAGTTGTTCCAGCTGGCAGGGCTCAGGCTAGCTCATCCGTCCACAAATCAAGCCGGCGGGGCAAGGGTACGTCGGGGATTGCGCTCGGCGACAGGGAGAAGAATCGATAGGTGATCAGTCTATCAATCGGCTCAGCCGCAAGTCAGATCTCTTTAGAGGCACTCTGCAGCGTGCTCAAAGTTCTCCGACTTGGGCAGAAGTCACACGACATTTTAAATGGCTAGTAAGCCAATTACTAGCCGCCACGTAGGAATAATTTAGATTTAGCCAATAGCGGGACACAAATTTGCATTCAAATGGCGGGAACTCTCTTGCACTGGGGTTTTCTGCTGCAACAGAAAACCTTTTACTTTGCAAGAGGCTCTCATGTGGCGGGAAAATTCCATCGTGCCGAGGCACCAAAATCACTGGGTTGTGACATGCCCCCTTGCCGACGGCACAACTGGAATTTTAGACACATGAGCACATCATACGGCATCTTTGTTTCAGGATTTACTAACCTGGCAAAGCTTTAACAACCTATATATAAATAAACAATCTGATAGACCGGTCTTCTTAACAAACTATAAAATATAATAACCTGAACACATAACAACAACCATTGATCATCGTCTGATCGGAGAACATCTGCTTGGGACTCCCCT
>NW_005841949.1:1823267-1832389 GCF_000455745.1 Alligator sinensis | reverse complement strand
GACGCTGACGGTCCGGTCGTATGAACAACTATGTTAGTTGTTCCAGCTGGCAAGGCTCAGGCTAACTCATCCGTCCACAAATCAAGCCGGCGGGGCAAGGGTACGTCGGGGATTGCGCTCGGCGACAGGGAGAAGAATCGATAGGTGATCAGTCTATCGATCGGCTCAGCCGCAAGTCAGATCTCTTTAGAGGCACTCTGCAGCGTGCTCAAAGTTCTCCGACTTGGGCAGAAGTCGCACGAAATTTTAAACGGCTAGTAAGCCAATTACTAGCCGCCACGTAGGAATAATTTAGAACTAGCCAATAGCGGGACACAAATTTGCATTCAAATGGCGGGAACTCTCTTGCACTGGGGTTTTCTGCTGCAACAGAAAACCTTTTACTTTGCAAGTGGCTCTCATGTGGCGGGAAAATTCCATCGTGCCGAGGCACCAAAATCACTGGGTTGTGACAGCAGCAAGAGACGGAAATCTCAGATCTCCTAACTCCTGTTCTAGTGACCCCTCTGCTTCACATTTCAGAACAGTCAAGGTCAGTTGGCATTGCTTTCTCCCCCATGGTAGGCCGTATTCCTCAGAGCCAGCCTAGCGAAGCATAAATAACTCTCCCTCTATAAGCTTGACCTCATTCCTTGTGCAAAAGTTACCCTAAGAGAGGGCAGGTGACATTGCCTTTGCCATCCTTGCTTGGGAGCACTTTAACTTCCATCTGGAATCCACAAGAGGCTGTGAATAAAATGCTCTGAATCAGTGTATCTCCAATTGCCTAGGCCATGTCCTTTTCTTACCCAGTGATCTTCTTTCCTTGGAGACTTTCCAACTTTACATGGAGGTTATGACCTCTTCCCTTCAGCATATTTTCTTCTCCAAGGCCAACAGCCTGGATCATCATCATCAGAAGATGACCTAGAGCCTGGAGTGAATTTGGCCCCACATCCTTTTCCTGTCCTTGCATTCTCCTGCTTATTGACCCTACGCACTTCCCTTCAACCTGCACCAAATGCTAGGGTCAGCTTCCCCTCTCAGAAGTGGCTACCTATCAGGTTACTAAAACAGTTTGGGTCTGCACTGTCTCTCTCTGTGAAATGTATCATCTACTTTCATCATACTGTTCAATCACTATGGCTCAATGTTTCTTTGGTACAATCTACTGCCGGGCTCTGTGCCAAGCACTGATAAATTAGTTGCGTCAGATAGCAGACTTGCAGATTCACCTATAGAACAAAACAATCAGGTCTCCTTTTCAGCTCAGCTACCCTTTGTCAGCATGAATCAGAAGAGAAATAGTATGTTAATGTCAATCTAAACCTAATGTCCTCTGGCATGAAAACAGACTTCATAGATTTCATAGGGGTGTAGACATTAGGGCTAGAAGGGACCTTGGAAGATCATCGAGTCCAGCCCCCTGCCCCAGGGGCAGGAAGTCAGCTGGGACTTGTGCTTTTCTGATAGCTTCTCTGTTGTTGCAGTTTCATAGCTTTCCATACTGCTATTGACCAGATAGTTAAGCAGTTCAAGGAAAATGGCAAAGGGATGGTGATACCATGAGTGTACTGAACAAACTAGGCTTCTCCTGTCTTCTGTGTGCATCATCTTCAAGTTGTTGGTTTTAGCTGATAAGAGCTTGAAAGATGCAAATGCATTGGACATGTGATGCTTAAAAGGAGTTTCAGGAGGCTGAATGCAATATCTGCAGTCAGGCTAGGAGAGGGCCAGTGGTTACTGCAGTCTTTCCTAGATCCAATACAGCTGGCCTCTTTCTGCATGTAGACTGGTAGGTGGCAATTGGAGTGTTCTCATTCAAGTACAAGATCCAAGTGGCTTTAGCTGGAGGTTGATAATATTATGGTAGCTGCTGGCCAAACCATAAGGTTGATGGGGCCCAAGGTCCAGAAGCTGAAGAATTAAAAGACCAAAGAATAGACTGGGAAAGAATACAGAAGGCACAGGAGCAGAGGATGCCAGGCAATTAAATCAGTACCTACACCTATCCATATAAAAAAGGCAGTCACTAGGGTTAAACCTAGACAGACAGCCCTCTGTAATGCTTTCCTTTGCCTTGCCGTTCTATTTTAAGCCATTCTTGTCTGAGGCTCTGGAGAATTACAAATTAAATGGAGCTGACTGAGTGTGTTCATTTTGCCAGCATAGTGTAACTAATATAATGTTAAAGCCCTGGGGTATGTTTTAGCCCAGGTTTGCACTAGGGTCCTCTGACACACCTGACACAAAATCTCCGGGGGAAAAAAGTGCACCCTAGATACAGTTTTAGGAATGTGAGGGTCCCATATCCCCTGCAGAGCCCCCCAGAATAGCCTTCAAGGGCTTGTTCCATGGGACTGGCTTCATGCAGTGGTTTATAATCTACTGCTGGCCAGTTACTTACTTCCCAATCATCCCCTTCCCAGTCAGCTAGGAATCACTTCTGGTGATTGGGGGAGGTCCCAGACCATTGGAAAAGGGCAAATATAGTGCCCATTTTTAAGAAAGGGAAGCAGAAGGATCCTGGGGACTACAGACCAATCAGCTTCACCTCAGTCCCCAGAAAAATCATGGAGCAGGTCCTCAAAGAATCCATTTCTAAGCACTTGGAGGAGAGGGAGGTGACTAGAAACAATCAGCATGGATTCACTGAGGGCAAATCATGCCTGACCAACCAGACTGCCTTCTATGATGGGGAAAACTGGCTCTGTGGATGCAGGGAAAGCAGTGGACAAATAGTTGACTTTAGCAAGGCTTTTGATACCGTCTCCCACAGCATTCTTGAAAGCAAGCTGAGGAAGTATGGGTTGGATGAATGGACTGTAAGGTAAATAGAAAGCTGGCTGGATTGTTGGGCTCAACGGGTAGTAATCAATGACTCAATGTCTTGCTGGCAGCCAGTATCGAGTAGAGTGCCCCAGGAGTCAGTCCTGGGACCAGTTTTATTTTGTATTTTCATTAAAGATCTAGAAGATGGGATAGAGTGTACCCTCAGCAAGTTTGCCAATGGCATCATGCTAGGGGGGTGTAGTAGATATGCTGGAGGGTAGGGTTAGGATTCAGAGTGACCTAGACAAATTGGAGGGTTGGGCCAAAAGAAATCTCATGAGGTTCAACAAGGACAAGCGCAAAGGCTTGCACTTATGACGGAACAGTCCTATGCACCAGTATAGCCTGGGGATTGACTGGCTAAGCAGCAGCTCTGCAGGAAAGGACCTGGGGGTTATAGTGGACAATAAGCTGAATATGAGTCAGCAGTGTAGTGTATCCTTATTGCCAAGAAGGCTAATGGCATATTGGGCTGCATTAGTAGGAATTTTGCCATTAGATTGAGGGAAGTAATTATTCCATTCTGTTCTACACTGGTGAGGCCATGTCTGGAGTACTGTGTCTAGTTTTGGGCCTCCCACTTTTGGGCATTTGTACATGTGTGTGCCACAGCACCGAGCGCTTTTAAAAGTACCCGGCGCTACAGCACATATATTCATATAAATGGCAAATGTGCATAAGCGCCAAGAAAATGGCAGTGGCCTGCTTTTGAACTAAAACACATCAAAGGTGTTTTAGTTCAAAAGTGCACCTCCACCATTTTCTGCATGCTGATGTGCACTTCACCATTTATACAAATACATGCAATGCAGCACCAGATGCATCAGCTCGTGTGCTCTGCAGATTTGATTAATCGAGTCTGCTCTGATGCGCTAGATTTCGGGTGCATTGGAGCAGACTAAGGTACATGTATAAATGCTCATAGAAAGGATGTGGACTAGTTGAAGAGAGTCCAGTGGAGGGCAACAAAAATGGTTTGGGGACACATGATTTCTGAGGAGAGGCTGAGGGAACTGGGTTTATTTAGTTTGGAGAAGAGAACACTGAGAAGGGATTTGATAGCAGCCTTCAACTACCCAAAGCAGGGTCCCAAAGAGGATGGAGCTAGACTGTTCCCAGTGGTGACAAATGACAGAACAAGGAGCAATGGTCTCAAGTTGCAGCAAGGGAGTTTAGGAAAACCTTTCTCACTAGGAGGGGGGTAAAGCACTGGAACAAGTTACCTAGAGAGGTGGTGGAATCTCTGTCCTTGGAGATTTCTAAGACCCTGCTTGACAAAGCCCTGGCTGGAATGATCTAGTTGGGGAGGGTCCTGCTTTGGATAGAGGGTTGAACTAGATGACCTCCTGAGGTTTCTTCTAACCCTAATTTTCTATGATTCTATGACTCTTTATTATTAGGTTAAATGAATTTCAAAATTAAATATATGTATATGTGTAATAAGAATGAATTTCAACCTGAGATGTTGTTCTGCTTGCCATACATTTGTTTCCCTTTCTTTGAATTTTACTTTTCAGTGCTCCGTGAGTGCAGTAAGATCAATTGTTCTCTCCTGATGTTACCTTTTGATTGTGTTGCAGGCTTGCAATCACTCAACATGGAGGATTGAGCCCAGTGAAGGAGTAGTTCCTCCAGAGACAGAGATCCCAGTGACTCTGATAGCCAACTTGGATGACACCATGAAATTCCAGGACAAAGTGAACTTGATAATAGAAAACAGCAAGACCTATGTGATCCCAGTCCAGGCTACTGGCATTGGTACCACTATTGTCACCAACAAACCTTTTGCTCCAGAGTTCAACTTAGGACCCCACTTCAGGTAGGTAATTTGCCTGGTCCTCACCTTTTCCACATGCTATTTTTTCTGGGAAATCCAAATATGGAGCCTGAGCAAGGAAGATTTTCTTTAGAATCCACCAGGTCTTGTCTTTACTGTCACTTTCCCAAGCCCAGGAAAACTGCCTAGTATCTAGTCCAATCTACTAGCTCCCACTCAGTGCCAGCCACCCAGTTCTACCCTGCCAGCACCCAATCCTAGCAGTTAGGTAGAATAGACAGCCTAAGCACATGTCCCAGAATTTACCTTAGGTTCTCTGTGTGGGGACAGCCTGAGAACATTGTTGATGTATGTCCTCATGACCCCTGTAAGTGGCCTAGTCCGCCTAATAGCCATATATGGTCACATGATGAGTAGGAGCAAATGTGAGAAGCTAATTCTTGATAGTTGCCCCAAGCTCAGCTGGGTTGCAGTATAGATTTGCCCTTAGGTGCTCAGTATCCTCTTAACATGAGAACGTGGCTCCTATTACTTAAATAAGAGCTACAGGTGTACATCTGAACACACATAGTGGTTATTTAACATGTCATTCTAGAAAGCTTCCAAATAGAAGCCAGTGCTGAAATGTCCCTTACAGTACTGGAAATTTGGTTTCGATTGTAATGAGCTTTTTTTCTCGACTGTTCTGGAGATCTTGTGTAAAACAAAAGTTCCAGGAAACCTACAACTGAGAGATGGTACATTAAAAAGAATTCTGTTTTTCCTGTTTCCTCTTTTTTTCCTTTGGTGGGATGTCCTCTTGGCTAAACAGGAAAATCACAGTCCTCTTAAGAATGAAGAAAGAGGCTTATAATCAATGGAAGCTCAGGGTGGGCCCCAAGGAGGACTATTCCACGACAGCCTGCATTTGCAGGGAACAGATAGGAAAGGCTAAGTTGACTGAACTTAGATTAGCAACAAGAAGTCCTTCTTTAGGTACACAGGGAGCAGAAGGAAAACAAATGGGAGTGTGGGGCCATTGCTCAGCAACTCAGGAGAGCTGGTTACCGGCACCCAGGAGAAAGCTGAACTCCTGAATGACTGCTTTGCCTCAGTCTTTCACCAGACCAAGGGGAAAACCAGATAGAGTGGAGGATGAGCATGGTAGCAATAATCCCCTTCCTACTATTGCCGTAGAATTGGTGTATGACCAATTAATAAAATTAGACATATACAAATCAGTAGGATCGGATGATCTTCATCCGAGAGTGCTGAAGTAGCTGGCTGAAGCCATTGCGGAAACCCTGGTGAAATTCTTCCACAACTCATGGTGCTCTGGAGAAGTCCCTGAGGACTGGAAGAGGGCCAATGTTGTGCCCATCCACAAGAAGAGCAAGAGGGAGGACCTGGGTAACTAAGTAATCAGCCTAACTTATATCCTAGGGAAAATCCTAGAAAAGTTCATCAAGAAATCGATCTGCGATAAGCTTGCAGAAGGTAAGATTCTGAATGACAGCCAGCATGGCTTCATCGCAGGCAGGTATTGCCTTATGAACCTCATCTCCTTCTATAACCAAGTAACTCGCCACCTGGACACAAGAGAGCAGGCTGACATTGTATACCTAGACTTTCAAAAGGCTTTTGATCCAGTATCCCACAATGTCCTCATGAGAAGATTGGAGGATTGTGGGCTTAACTCTGAGACAGTCAGGTGGGTAAGAAACTGGCTGCAGGATAGGACCCAGAGAGTCGTAGTGACCAGAACTGTGTCATCCTGGCGAGAAGTGGGCAGTGGTGTCCTGCAGGGGTCAGCGCTCGATCCAGTACTTTAGTACTTTTCAACATCTTTACTAACGATTTGGACGTCAGGGTGAAGAGCTCACTGGCCAAGTTCGTGGACGACACCAAGTTACGGGGAAGCATGTTCATGCTTGAAGATAGGCTACAGTTACAGGTGGACCTAGACAGGCTAGCAAGTTGGGCAGATTGGAACCTGATGAAGTTCAACTTTGAGAAATGTAAAGTGCTCCACCTTTGAACGAGCAACCCCCAACACACCTACAGGCTTTGTGGCACCAAACTGACTAGCATCATGAATGAAAGAGACCTGGGGATAATAATAGGCCACAGTATGAATATGAGCCAGCAGTGCAATGCTGTAGCCAGTGCGGCAAATAATACTTTGGCATACATCAATCGATGCTTCTCCAGCAAAGGTGATTCTTCCATGCTACTCAGCACCTGGAGTACTGCACGCAGTTCTGGGCACCACACTTTTAACATGGACATGTACAAGCTTGAGAGAGTCCAAAAAAAGAACCACCCGTATGATCAGTCTTACACGGCAAGCAATATGAGGAAAGGCTGAGGGACCTGGGACTCTTCAGCCTGAAGTAAAAAAGGCTGAGAGAGGACCTGGTAGCAGCTTCCTGCTGCACTAGGGGAGTACATCAAGAGTTCGGTGAGCAACTGTTCACCAGGGAAAACCAGGAGTAATGGCCACAAACTCCTGGAAGATCAGTTCCCACAGCGCACTAGCATTTGCTAAATCCCCTTCAATTGGAGAAGGGGGTACCTTGCCTGAGTACCACCTGGGTTACAAATGATTTCAGTTTTGGTTCTGTTTGAGCATTCAGGACAAATTATGTACATTTAATTAATATAATCTAAGTAGGGGTCATTGTGTGATCCTTGTTTAATGTTAAATATAATTCTTGTTCACCATCTCCTTGCTTATCCTGGAGGCTGATATGAATACAGCCTGATGGGCAGGTTGAATGTACAATGGATAAGATAATGTTGGCACAACCAAATTAATGATTTTCTAGCAAGTCGTCTTCTTCCATCTTTCAGCATTTTTCTTTGGCTAAGTTACGATTCCCACTGGCTGCAGAACTGCAGCTGAGTAAAATGAAAGGAGACATTTTTACTGAACCAGAAATTAAAACATCTACCCAGAACCTCTTGCAGTTCAGCTCTATGATGGCATATTATCCAGGAGAAAAAACATTTCAAACAAACATTGTACAATTCAAACATACTTTTGAACATATTGTTTAAGAGTAATGTGTTTATATACTGTAAATTCTATGCTTGTATTTAGTTGTATGTGATAAACACACATTTTTGGTTACATGTTTCTTATGTCTAAAATAAACTGTTCCAAGAATAATTCCTCTGCTTAGTTTTATATAGAGTAAAATAATTATTCTTTACTATCCTTCCATTAGCATTTCTTTGCATAATGGAGTTGATTTCCCATTGAATATTCATTTCATGTTTAGTTGGTTATTTATACTCAGATATTGCTCTTCTTCAACAGCACATAGGGCCCATTCTTGCTCCCATTAGAGTTAATGGAAAACTCATATTGATTCTGTCTACATTCTTGTATTACACTTATTACCATCTTACCATAGTATCTTCAGTAGGAACAGGTTGAAGACTGAGCATCTCCTTGAAGGTATGCAAGTTAAAGGCGCTCAGCACCTCTTTGGTACAGGCAATTAATCTGGGGCAGGTGAAAAGAAGGCTGATAGCCTCTGCAGATGGTTGGTAAAACAGAAAGGAATTTTTATGCATACTGTGTTTTCTCGTTGTAGGAAGGCTGTCTCTATAACTGCAAAAAAGCTTTAGATTTTCAAGGAGATGGGGTTGTGGGATATGATCCTTTCTTTTCTTTAGCCTGAAACCACTGGAAGTCATGGATGAGTCCAGTAACTTCATCCAGCTACCTTAGGATTGTGTAGGTGTTAGCAATAAAAATTTAGGATTCCGGACTAGCCCAGGGATTGACATGACACCTCGTTCGATGAGTGACAGAAAGGCTTTATTTACTACAAGTATTTAAAATCAAGTCAAGTGAACCCAAACTAAATCAAAGTCCAGATCTTTGAAAACTCTTGGCGCTCTGGTGTAGTGCCCGAAGACTGGAAGAAGGCCAATGTGGTGCCTATCTTCAAGAAAGGGAGGAAAGTGGATCTGGGTAACTATAGGCCCATTAGCCTGACTTCTATCCCAGGGAAGATCTTAGAAAAGTTTATTAAAGAGGCCATCCTTAATGGACTGGCCAATGCCAACATCTTAAGGGATAGCCAGCACGGGTTTGTTGCGGGTAGGTCTTGCTTGACCAATCTCATTTCCTTCTACGACCAGGTGACCTATCACCTGGACAAGGGAGAATAGATTGATGTCATATCTTGACTTCAAAAAAGCCTTCGATCTGGTTTCCCATGATCACCTCTTGGAGAAACTGGCCAATTGTCGCCTTGGGTCCTCCACGATCCACTGGCTGGAAAATTGGCTCTGTGGTTGGACCCAGAGGGTAGTAATTGATGGAAGTCACTCATCATGGTGTCCTGTGACCAGTGGGGTCCCCCAAGGCTCTGTCCTTGGACCCATACTGTTCAACATCTTCATTAATGATGTGGACACTGGAGTCAGAACCGGACTGGCCAAGTTCGCCGATGACACCAAACTTGGGGGCAAAGCATCCACACCAGAAGACAGGCAGGTTATCCAGGCTGACCTGGACAGGCTCAGCAAGTGGGCAGAC
>NW_005841949.1:1817335-1823201 GCF_000455745.1 Alligator sinensis | reverse complement strand
CTCAAGCAAATCTCGGGACGTCATTCTCCCCCTGTACTCGGCCTTAGTGAGGCCGCAGCTGGAGTACTGTGTCCAGTTTTGGGCTCCACAATTCAAAAAGGATGTGGAGAAGCTTGAGAGAGTCCAGAGAAGAGCCACGCGCATGATCAGAGGTCAGGGAAGCAGACCCTACGATGACAGGCTGAGAGCCCTGGGGCTCTTTAGCCTGGAAAAGCGCAGGCTCAGGGGTGATCTGATGGCCACCTATATGTTTATCAGGGGTGACCACCAGTATCTGGGGGAACGTTTGTTCACCAGAGCGCCCCAAGGGATGACGACTAGGTCGAATGGTCATATACTACTGCAAGACCGTTTCAGGCTGGACGTAAGGAAGAACTTCTTTACTGTCCGAGCCCCCAAGGTCTGGAACAGCCTGCCACCGGAGGTGGTTCAAGCGCCTACATTGAACACCTTCAAGAACAGACCGGATGCTTATCTTGCTGGGATCTTATGACCCCAGCTGACTTCCTGCCCTTAGGGCAGGGGGCTGGACTCGCTGATCTTCCGAGGTCCCTTCCAGCCCTAATGTCTATGAAATTAACTATAAGGTGATGATTTCTCACCAAACAGGCAACGAAGAGGTGTTCTTTTTCTCTTCAACTTCTCAAGTAAGTCAGGCACATCAGCAACTGCTGTCAGAGAGATTTCTCACTCTTGAAGCACGTGCGCAGTTTACTGTTTTACTGCTTTTTTATACCCTTAGTTTAGCATCTTCAAAGCATTCTTTTAGTTGTGTAAATCAAGAGAGAGTCCCAAGCAGTAACTGACGGGAAAAACCTGCTCATTACTTATCAGAAATTTTTAATTTGAATGAGTTACCTTCTTCAGTAAGAAGTGGTTATCCAATTTGAAACATATCAAGAAACTGATTAACAGCCAGGAAAAGCATACTAAATCAGGAGGAGACATCTATTACATATGGAGAACATCTCTTCCTGCACATGAACACAAGTTAGTCACAAACTGATTATTTACCATACTAATTTACCAAGGATAGACATTTCATATGGTTACACACCAGACAACTAAGAGTCTGCTTGAAATCATTCTGAATATAGCAAGATAAGCTGGAAGAGATACTTCATTATTCCTTTTTAGATGACCCAGCCACGAACTTGCATCCTTTTGCAATATGCAGTTAGCATTATTATTCTGTATTTTAACTTTTGTGAGTAGGCCCAAGTTTGGCATGAGTTTCAGAGTCATCAGTAGGTCAGGGGTCAGCAACCCCTGGCACGTGTGCCGAGCATGGCACACAAGGCCATTTTGCTTGGCACACCACTGCCAGCCCGGGCTCTAAGCAATTGCTGCCAGCCACGGAGCCCGGGCTGCTCCCAGCAGGAAGCTGGGAGGCTGCAAGCCTTCCTGCAAGCAGACCAGGCTCTGTGGGCCGGCTGCAACCGGGAGGCTGCACACAGCTGCTCCAGGCTTCGGCATGTCGGCACTCCAGCACCTTCCAAGGTAGACATTGTGGTTTTTTCAGGACTTTGGCCAAAAAACGTTGCCTACCCCTGGTGTAGGTGTTTGCCAAGCCCCTTTTGTCTGTCAGTACAGAGACTTTGTTATGAATCAGAAGAATCATAGCTAGGATTCTGCCATTTTGGGGTCAATCTTTGAGGCTTTTTTATCTTTTTTAAAGTAGTTGCATATTAAGCGTATGCCTAAACTCCAAGCAGAAGGTATCTCTGTAGCCATTGCCTGTTCATCTCACAGATTCACAGATGTTTAGGGCTGGAAGGGAACTTGTTTCTCTTTCCTTTTGACCAGTGGCTCCTGAAGAGAATGCAAAGGGTCTGGAAGCTCACTCTTCCTGATCGCTGTAGCCAATGCAAAACAGTTCAGTTTTGAGGCAGTGGAGCACTGAGGACTTATGATACACAAATACTGAGAAAGCATTACACAATGGTAGATCTCCATTCTCTGGGGAAGCGTGCTTTCTTGTATCCCCAGCTTTACTGCATCCTGAGGTTTGATCCTTTTAGTTTTTTAATCTTACAGTTTCTTAGATGACCAAGTACTTGAAGTTCCCTGTAATGTACGGACCATTTGACATTAGTAGATCTTTAAAAAGTATTTCGTGTTTGCTGTCATGTTTGCCACCAGAGTTTCTGTAGGTGTCATAACATAACACGCTATTAAGAGTTTGTGTTAGTGCTAGGTGTATTCAAGCTATGCAGTCTAACAAAATGCCTGTGCCTCCCACCTGACTGACACATTACATCATCAATAATGCCTTATCTCTGCCACTCTTCTAGTTTGGATCCCTGCTCCTATCACTTTAAGATAACTAACCGTGGGAGAAGAACCCATCAGCTCTACTGGACAACGGAAGGCTTCCCTCCATTTCGCCAGCATAACCATGCTGTCAGTAATACCAAAAGCAAAAACTCCCCCCAGAGTCCAGAGTCTCCTTCTCCTGTGTTTAAGCTTCAGCCATTAAGGATGGAACTAACACCAGGCAAGAGTATGGACATGATTTTGGAAGGCTTCTCCAATACCCCTAAGGTAAAGTACTGTGTGAATGGTACATTGTTTCAATTAGATCACTGATGCAGGTATATCTTAGGCTGCTCCCTTATCATTTATTTTGATAAAATAATCAGTTTCTTTCAAGAATTGCTGTAACACCACAAGTTACCATGGTAGCACCAGTTGCTCTTCTTGCTTGAGCTCTATTAGTTGCTAAGTCTTGTCTTGTTACTATAGCTACCAAAAAAATCCAAGTTTCAGATACCAGCTAGGGAAAGCTTTGACTTCTGAGGCAAGGAACAGATTGCAGGGAGTTGTTTGCTGAAGGAGACTGGAGACCTAATACATAGACTGCTTAGAGAGCAAATGTTGGGTCAAAAGCAAATAGAAAAATGCCAACTAATAGATCTGGAAAAGCAAGGAATAATCCAGACCATGCAGGCCATGGGAACAAGTCATCAGAAATCCAGTCATTTGTTATCACTTTATAAATAAAATACTCATCTAGAGTCTTACATGGACCCTGTCAAAAAAAATAAAAACAGACCAATAGATCTAAAGATCACAACGTGACATGCTGTACCCAAAAGACACTGGTAGTTAATTTCTCACTTATTTCCCATCCCATATGCCCCAGTCCTTCATTCAGCCTCTATATCCTGGGAACAGCCTGGGAATTCAGGTAGGTCTCGCAACATGTAGTGTGCCTTTGGACTGAGTCCTATTCCCTTTTGCCCCTTTGCTCCCAGTGGAGGTACTTCTGCAGGGCTCCAATTCTGCAGGCACAGAGGGAGTAACGGGTAATTGCCACCCTTAGTTCCCCATCTGCAACTGACAGACATGGATATTTAGATTTTGTATTAGAAATCTGCATTGGTTTGTATTATCCCTGATGTCAGAGGTTTGGAAACCCCTGAAATAGTTTTGAGGAACAACAGTTAGTTGAAGCTCTGGAAAGAAGTCTTCTGTTCTACACTGGGTAGACCATGTGAAAAGAATGGGTAGCAGCTACAAAGACAGAGGGATAACCACATGGTTGTTCCTTCCCACAGTTGATCCCCAAAGTCTTTGATCTTAGTGGGGTGGGAATCATGTCCTGCTTTGTAGTGCTCATATCCAGCCTTCCCACTGTAGAAGGTTCAGTGTCTGTGCTTTCTAGATGGGATATTTCCATGTGAAAGAAACTTTGGCCTCTGTATTTCTCCATTGGGACTGCTTCTAGTTAAGTTACTAGAAAGGCATTAACTGTTGGAGTGGGTCTAACACATGGAAACAAAAAGTGATCAAAAGGCTGGAGGGAACAGCTCACAAAGGGAAGCTGAAAGGGGCTCTGTCTGCACAGCTTGGTTGCAGGACACCTAAATGGGATAATTTACAAAACGAATATGTGGACTATGTAAAGGCAGAACATTAATTTTTGTTCTTGTAATACCACTGGGAGAAACTAGGAGCAATGGGATGAAAGGGAGGAGAACAACATTTATGGTGACAGAAAAATATCCTGACATAAGAACTGTGCAGTAGGCTCCCAAGCCAATACAATTCCCTTTTCTTAGGGCATTAAAACTTTATCAGACAAAACATAATTAGGCAAGTAAGCAAGAAAAGTCTTATTCATTTATTTTATTTATGTTCCTATTCAATTTATGTGCCATCTTTTTTTCTAATCTTTTCTGCCTGTTAATTTCTGTGATATTTTTGACAGAGTTTTTACTGCTATCAGGATTTTTTAAAAACCTATTTTCTTTACTACAGCATCTCTTAAAAATGGCTCCCTACAATTTGATTTAAATGTTAACGTTAGCAAGGGGGCATATCATAAAGATGTTCACGTGAGCAAGTAATTGTTGTCAACAACACATAACTGGCAAGTGCCATTTGTACTTGCAGAATATATGATATTATAGAAATGCTGCTTTTGAATAAACAGAACACAGTATAATCGTATAAAGAAACAAGGGGATTTTATAGACAAATGCTTTTTTTTTTTTCTCTACCTATAGTACATGTCACCCAGGGATTATCAAGACAGGTAACAGAGTTATATTCATGAAATAAAATGAATTTGTATCAGTGGCCAGTGAAAACAGTATAGATCTGTTTGCATGATACTGATGATGGGCTATGACACTTTCACATACAGGTAGTAAAGGAACGGTTGATATGCCATGCCATTATAGGGAAGCAGTCTGGAAAGGAGCGGATAATGACAGTGGATGTCGCATGTGAATTCATTGCACCTGTTCTGCACCTCTCCTCCAAAGAAATCACTTTCCGAGTAGAGAAGGTAAGCCCTTTGCTAGCCATTCAATAGATAGCCAGCCAGCTGCATATTTAAATGGTTACGATACATGTGCCTATTTATTTGTGTGTGTGCGTACACATATGTATGTATGTGTAGACTCCAATGATGGTAGCTAGATAAACATAATTCACTCCATTATACACTTACTAAAACTGAGTCAGAGCACTTAAGTGATTGACTCAAGGCCACATGGGAAGTAATAGGGGATGTATAATCATATGGTGCGTAATAAATATTTTGTCAGCTTTAGTGTGCAGCAGTCACTTTCCCTGCCAGGGTTGGGGGCCATAAGCAGATCATCGTGAATGAGTGCTAATAAAACCATTGTACAATCCCATTGTGAGACCTCTCTGTAACTATCTTAGGAAAGCTTTAGGGACTTTTTAAATGCTGCTGGGACTCTTGTTTTTGTTCAAGCTAGTTGCTGTAGTTACGTGAACCTGTCTGTACAAAGTCATGACTGCTAGGCCTGTGCGAAGCAGCTAATATTCGCTTCGGATTCGGCCGATTTGGGGGACAGTGATTTGATTTGGTGGTTCGAATCACTGTCCCGATTTGATTCAGTCGAATCTGATTTGGAGATTTAGCTGCTGCTGCATCACCGAAGCACCCCCGCCCCCTCCCAGCCCAGCAGTGGCTGCCCCAGCTCCCGGCACTTGTTTAAAAAAAAAGCCCCAACTCAGTGGGTGCTGCAGGGTGAGGGATGATCCCTGCTGCCCTCCACTGCCCCACGCTGCATGGGGGGCTCTGCACAAGCCCCCTGACCCCCCTCCTCGCTCTCCCAGCCTCCCCATGGGTGCCCTGCCCTGACCAGCTCTGGCCCTTTAAGAAAAAAAAACAAAACGAAAAAACCCCTGGACTCACTGCTCTTGCCAGCAGGGGTGGTCCCCACTGGGGGAGCCACATGGGGGGCTCTGCACGAGCCCCCAAAGCCCTGAGGCCGCACCAGGAGCGCTGAGTCCCAGGGCTTTTCTTGGGTTTTTTTCTTAAAGGACCGGAGCTGGCGCGGGCAGGGCACTTGTGGCTGGGCTGGGGGGATGGGGGGGGGGGGGG
>NW_005841949.1:1816715-1817304 GCF_000455745.1 Alligator sinensis | reverse complement strand
AAGCCGGGGTCCCCTCATTGGTCCCAGCCCCTCCTCCCCCACCCCTAGTACTTACCAGCTGGAAGTCAGGGGACTGCTCGAATCATCAAAGCTCTCCAAATCTTTTCCAAAGATTTGGAGAGCTTTGAATCAATTCAGACCTTTAAATTGGTCCCCTGATTCAATTTGGATTCAGAGATTTGACCACCGAATCTGGCCGAAAATCCTCCGAATCAAATCACCACCTGAAGCTTTGCACAGCCCTAATGTACCTCTAGAACATACCTCTCCTATGTCTAAAGTTGTCATGTCATTAAAGTTCCTTATACCAGCCCCTTGCAACACAAGGACAAAGTCCTAGTCCTTGTTCTTCAGTGGAGCTACAACAAGCTAAGAATTTGCCCCTGGAGAATCATGTTGACAAAAGAAAATACTCCCTTTTGCTTTCCACACGTCGGCGTTTTTGCTGGAGAGTTAACAAATCTTTGTTCTTGCACTTGCAGTTTCTCCCTTGGTTCTGGGGAACTGAAAACATTCCCAAGCAGCAGTTGTGGCAGGAAATTGAACTCATACACAGAGCAGTTCACTCCTACTCATCCCTAGATCCAGG